>NC_056541.1:7822512-8170512 GCF_910596095.1 Thunnus maccoyii | reverse complement strand
CATTTGTACTTGGTGTTAGTTCTCTCTCCTCTTGGATCACTACACTCCTGTTCCCTGTCTGTGAAACACTTAATTACTCCACTTAATATTTGCTATGAAGAAAAAATCTGATATGATTCTATCTTTTATAATTTCATACAGCTCCATATTCCTGCAGGTTTGGGGTTAGTGAGGGACACTCACAAGTGACTGGACTTTATGGTATTTTTATGTAATATCCCAATTATATTCCCCCTGGGACTTAAAGTGTGTTGATGGTCCACACAGATACTCAGTGCTGAGTTTATGACGACCTTAACGCACTTAATGGTATTTGTTTTAATCTCCTGAGGCATCAATAACATTCTTACAGGTCCATAATGCTGTGCTGTGTCTGCACTGCTCAATAGTGAGTTTTCAGTGACCTTATCGCACTTTATGGCATTTTTTATGTCCTGTAACAGCCTGTCACTAGTGAGGGGCTGGATTATAAGTGGTCTCAAAACGGACAGTCTTGATATCTCAAAAACACAACACCGAGATATGGCCATTACGTAACGCAATTTACGGAATACCCCACAGGCCAATTAAGTGGATAACGATATTTTGTAACAATTTCAGTAATCTCCTCGCCTTGCATAACGACGGGGCCTGGATGCGCTGCGAGGACAGATGCGCAGGCTGGCATAATGGATTGTAAACACGGGCTGCCTATAGGCCTCGGCTGCCTCAGATATTACTCTGATGGAGAAGAACCACCTTCTCTCCCCGCCACCTGCAGAATGCGCAAGTCTATAACAGCCCACTGCAGCCCCGTAGCCTCTTGATTTATTGCACTGCACAAAACAGATAGAACTGAGCTTTAGCAGAAATCTTTGCACATCAATGCAATGACAGCAGAAAAGCAGTTTTATCGTTGAAAAAGGGCAGTGGAAAAAATATGCACAGGCCTCAATGCATATAAAGAAATAACAGACGGTGACAGCCCCCCGTATTGATTTAGATGAAGATGCACAGCAGAAATTCAGTCATTCCACTCAAACGGTGCTTACCTCCAGCGTTCGTATCTCTTTTTGTGTCAAGTCGTTGGATGTGGCACATTTGGTCCGTAAACCCTCCAAACTAGAAATGCTTATGTCTATCATATTTTGCACCAACTCGCACTGCTGCAAGGCTTTCTGCAAACTCAGATGCTGCTCCTCGCTTTTTGTCATCTCCTCGTTCATAGTTTTGCGAGCAGTGGGTCGTTATTTTTTCCCCTTTTTGCACTTTGAAAAAACAAACAAACAAACAAACCAAAAAAAAAATGATGATAATAATTCAGAAAAGAAACGTGGAGAAGCCCACGAAACGGAGCAACCTGCAAAACGCCATGAAACGAGATGCTGTAGGTTTACAGACGAGGTTTGAGCCGTGAGAGAGTCGATTCCATTGCAACAACAGTCCTCGTAGTTCCTGCTGTTTCATCAAGGTGTCTCTGGTTGTAGGCTAAATCAAACACAATATGAAGATACCGAGCAGGACTACACGGTTTGCCACAGCATCCATTGGGTGCCCCTTCGTTTCAAATGGATGTTTTTTTTTTTTTTTAAAAAAAGAGAGAGAGAGAGAGAGAGAGAAAAGCTGTTCAGCGCATCACAAGCGGACGTATCAAGGGGGGAAAGCCTGGTGGTTTTTAAAGGTGCTGATGTGTGGACTGGATGCAGGTACTCCCTGTCTCCCTTGGCAGCAGCTGCATCCCGGTTCGCTCCCACCACACCGACATGTTTCCTGTCAATCAAACCCACAGCAACAGCAACAGCATCGCATCGCCCAGGCGCCGCCGTGAGGGGCCGCTCTCGCGAGATCTGCGCCAAGTGCGGTGATGGGCTCACTGCTTCAGTCTCCAGCCAGGCCTGGACGAAGAGCAACACTTTTTCACATGTTTGGGGGGGAAAGATACGGGGCTATGAAGTATATTATGATGAGATGTGTACATTCACATACAGTACACCTACACACACACTCACCTGCAACCTACACACACCTATGAAACCTATTTATAGGCTAGAATATGGTTCTTAATAAGTAATTTTTTTCCTCACTTTCCATCCCATATCATGTTATTTTTGACAAAATATTTAGACAACAATAAAGAGAGCTTGACATGATCAAAACAAGGAACTACAACAAAAGATTACATGGTTTAAAAAACAACAATAAAAAGAAAATTAATATAAAATAAAATAAATAAACAGCAACTATCACATTATAACGCTTGATTGAAATTTTCTATGTCTTTCTAGCTATAAGGTTCCAAACCTGGGTGTAAGGGTCCCTCCAAGGGGTCACAAGATCAATCTGATGTGTCACAATGTGATTCAAAAGAAAAGACATATTTCTGTGACACAAAATTTTGTTTATTTTGTCTCACTTTAATCTAAATTGTGCTTTTATTCCTTTTAAATATTGGATATTTTCACCACTTTAGACCTCCAAAAACAGAAAAGTCACTCTTGAACTGCTCACAGCTCATGTCATGGCGATAATCTGTCATAAGAATCATTTAGTAGACATTGCCTTATTTTAAGGGGGTGACAAGCTAAAAGGGTTGAGAATCACTGCTATAACTTATTGGGTAAAACTCCAAATGCAGGATAATTATGTTCTTGTTGATATTTGATTGTCATCATAGTATTGTTCTAAGAAAATATTCTCTATATACTGAAAAATATTTGAAATGACTGTAATGAACAGCTGAGGTCATGAAAAATAAATACAAAGCCAGCAGAGAAATGGTTTGTGCGACACTGTCTGTATCTCTCATTAAAAAGCTAGAAAGCAAAATCTGATGCAAATGATATTAAAATCATTAGATAATGACACGTAGGACCTGCTGTATGTGAGAATTATGCACTGCACATTGATAAGAGATAAAAACACGAGGCCAAAACAAAGTCGCAGGCCTTGCAGACCCTCAAATGAAGGATTTGAGGTCCTCTTGTGTCTTGAACATACAAACCGATTTGAATTGCACCACAATGCAAGTTCAGGCCAGTTTTGGGCTGTGCCAACCACCAAATACACAAATATCATTTCCGTAATATTTTTTCATATGTATTTTGATTTTTCACACAAAAATACGTTTTGCTTAAGAGAGGAATTAATATTAAATTTAAGCATAATCTGAGTATTGATCATAAAATCAAAGTAATTCTTGACCAGGTCTTACAATCACTACTGTGAAGCTACTAAAGAATATAGTAATAATCTAAGAGGCTTGTGTGTGGAATTTAAATCCCCCAAAATGCATCTGAGGTTCAATTAACAAATCAAAAAGTAACTTCTCCAGCCTACATACCCATCATTCCAGTCAGAAATATGCTTTTTGTAAACAAAACCGAGTCATATTTTGATTTGTTTTGTGTTGAATGAATTGGTGCAAGAATATTGTGGTACAGTATCTGTGCTGCAGGGAAACGTAAACACTAAATTCCTAAATATGTTCAAAAAGACTTGACATTTACTTCCTTTTGCACAAAAGGACACACATATACTTTTCACATTGTCAGATAAACTCTTGGTACAGTAGCCAGGTGTTTTTTGAGTTTCACTATGAATGAAACATATGGTACAAATTAAATATAATATTATTGTTATTATAACAGTGACGAACTTTATTCCTGATCTTGTACAGCTTTATAATATCACACATTTCTTAGGCTATATGCTCACCAAATTTTTAATTGTGACAACTTACTTTCTTTAGTAGGTTGGAGGGAGGGATCCCAGCAGAGGGGGGGGGGCTAAAACTATTTGCAGCAATGTCATCTCCCATGAGGCAGGGGGGAACAGTGATAGGACATTTTTATGACATTTTCTCTGTGTCACCTGCAGAGACTTCAGCCAGCATTGTGTCCGACAAAGCTGAAAAGACTGGATGCCAAAGGGAAAAAGAACAGCATGTTGAGCTGACTCTTATAAATTAAAATTTAACAGCATTACATTAAATCAGAATCAAAACAAGGTTTATTGCCAATTAGGTTTGCACATACAAGGATTTTGCCTTGGTGTTGTGCTGCATGACAGTCAGAAATATACACAAAATTAAGTAATCCTAAATTTTATGAAATGAGAAAGAAATAAATTTACAATCAAAAATATGTAAAATAAATTCTCACTTATATATAAGTGAGAAGAGCTGCTGCAGGTTTACATTTTTGAAGAACATGCAATGAAATGTACAAAATATTTACCAGGAATGTGCAAATGTAAATTTACATAATGTAAACATTGTCAATGATGCAGAAATGTATTTGCAAAGTGACCAAAACATATGTGCATGTACTGCATTTATGTGTTTATTTATTTATTTCAAACAGTAGGAATTTTTGAGATTTTCTTTCTTTCACTTGTGCATTTTTTTTATGCCACACAGTATTTTTACAGTGGACAGTCATGTCACGGAGACCCCGCCCATAGATGCCGTCGATGTGATCCCATTGGTTTTACGTCATGACGTTTGACGCACGTTTTTGGTGTGCAGCGCGCCAAACACGGCTACTTACTAACAGCAAACGTAGAGTGGAGTTGCTGTAAAAGTATCCATTAGTTTAGAGCTAAGTTCACAGTTAACAGGAGGATACATGGCTTCTACCAGTAAAGCACCGCTGCAGCAGGCCGTAAATTTACCATGGTGAGTGCAATGTCTTTTTATCTTTAATTGATAGGTAGTGCTAGCCAGCTAACCTGGCAAGTATGTGGAGTCAAGCTAGCAGCTAACGTTAGCAGCTGAATGTTGATTTCTGTCCTCCGACATGCGTTTTTGTTGTTTTCAAATAAGTATTTCTCACACATGTTAAATAAACACTTAATCTGGAGCTATGCCAGCTGCTCTTTAATTCGGCATACACAACAGCTAACAGAAATGTCATTTCCCCACTAAGCATCGTTTAGTTGCCACTTGATCACATAACTTTCTCGTCGGAAATGCTGCTGCGTTCACCGTGAGACGGTTATGAAAATGAAAATTTGTTTGGATATACTGATGCTTGGTGGAATATATATATATATATATATATATATATATATATATATATATATATATATATAGTTGCCGAATTGGAAAGTGGTACCACAAGATTTGAAGTCTTTAACTTTACTCAGAGTTTATGGTGCATCTAATTTCATTAATAAGCAAGATGTGTGTAATTCTACATATTTTATATGGAGTTTGTATCGTTTTTTTTCCACCAAAAAAAGTGTGTCTTTCGTGACTAATAAGTTGATCATCAGAAATGTTGCTGGATTGTTGTATAGTGTGAAGTGTTGTGTCTTGATTGTGCCCATGTTTACAATAACTTCTCCAAACGTCGTAGTCGAAAATAATTTTATTAATAATTCCTACTGAAGATTATTTATTTCTGTCTTGTATTCCAGGGTTGAAAAATACAGACCACAGAAGCTTGATGACCTGATCTCACACAAAGATATTCTAACCACTAGTAAGTATGTGGACTGTTACAGTAAATACACAGTCAAGCCTCAGCACAACAAGGTTCAACAGTTGTTTACACTTTAATAAAACAGCTGCTTCATTGTTTTCATGTTTTGCCACATTTGTAACTTCAAGAAAATAGTATATAAACATGATTTCTTTTACTATGAGTTCTACTACTATATAGTTACTATATAGTTACTATAGAGTATTTCTATAGTTTTCTCTTCTTTCACTGCTGCCACTTCAATTTTCTCAAATTCTGTATATTGACTCGAATGTGAGCTTCAGTCTCATGACAGTAATATTTACAAGACTCTCTAAAGTAAGGCTGCAGCTAATGATTATTTTCATTATTAATTAATCTGTCTATAATTTTCTTGATTTCTCTATAAAATGTAAGAAAATGGTCAATCACTATTTCCCAAAGCCCAAGGCAACATCCTCAAATATCCTCTTTTGTCTCGTCAGACAGTCCACAACCCAAAGATATAAAATTTATTACAGAAGAATAAAGACATCAGCAAATAGTCATATTTTAGAAGCTGGAACGGTTAGTCAATCATAAAAATAGTTGGCAATTAGTTTTCTGTCGATCGACTAATCATTACTGCTCTACTCTAAAAGATGATCGTTGGCATGTTAGTTAAATTGCAGGTGTGTATGTTCCAAATTTCTTTTGATTTTCAGTTTTTTATGTTAGTTTTTTATGTTTTTTTTGTATTTTTGACACTGGCCCGATAGCTCATGTTTATTTTCCCAACATAGCTCGCACTAGTCCAAGACCAGTAGACAACTATTACTAAAAACACAGCTTTCTAACTCTCAGTCTGTGGTTCCATCATGTTTTAACTCACATTGCACCTCTCTACTACTAAACTTGAAGATTACATGCAGTGTGAAAAGGAACTCCTCATATTTCATACACTTAACATTTCTTTCCTTGTTTGTTTTTCCTTGTTTGTTTTTTTCCCTCAACTGTTCCTCGTCTCTCCAGTCCAGAAGTTTATCACTGAGGACAGACTTCCTCATCTCTTGTTCTACGGCCCCCCTGGAACGGGCAAAACTTCCACCATTCTCGCCTGCGCCAAGCAGCTGTACAAAGACAAACAGTTCAACTCCATGGTGTTGGAGGTACGTCTCAACTGTACATCATAAGCCTTTAGTTTAGGGTGAAGTTAAGACTTTAACTTCTCTTTGCACCTGTTATTTTTAGTTGTTCATGGAAGAGACCTTGTTGATTAATATTTTACTAACTTTATTTTCTAGCTAAACGCTTCAGATGACAGAGGTATTGATGTCGTAAGAGGCCCCATTCTGAGTTTTGCCAGTACCAGAACCATCTTCAAGTAAGACTGATCCCCAGCGATAATACTTTATTCAGAAATTAAGTTTTGACAGTAACTGGAAGGGAATCATTTCAACCGCTCGCCCTGTTTCCTCTGTCTCTCTTGTCCTCCAGGAAGGGCTTCAAGTTAGTGATACTGGACGAGGCGGATGCCATGACCCAGGACGCCCAGAATGCATTGCGGAGAGGTAAGCCATCTGTTCGGCCGGGCGTCACCTGCTGAGAGTCACACGGCTCGCTGAGCAGCCAGACGATTTGGCTGTTGCTGAATTACAGATTACAGAGAGTGCTTGTTACACCCTAATATTCATTTCTTAAAAAGCCAACAGCTTTCTGAAGGTGAGCAAAGAGCTAATTAGATTCTAGATGTTGATTGAAATTTGTATTACATCTCTTTTTCATATTTTGGTCCACTTATAAAGTTATATGTGTGTTTTTAAACAGTGTTAATCTAGTAATATTTATGAATTTTAATACAAACATAAAATAACACAATAAAAAGAAAACATTAAACAAAATTACATTTATCATGGTGTAGTTACTTGTAAAATGTTGTCAAATTCGTCCCATATTTTTGTCAGAGAGGAAAAAAAAGGTTAATATTATAGAAGATTAAATTGCATGCGTTGTGAACTGTGATGTTTAAATTCAGCTAATCCAGAGACATCAGTCACAGAATATTAATTGGAAGCAGATTGGTTGAGGCCTGCACAATTTTTTGTTTTATATTATGTAGATGTGAGAGAGATTATCAGCCAACATACTGCTCTCTTACAGTGATTTCTAACTCTCATCCGTCTCTCTCTCTCTCTTTGATTCAGTGATCGAGAAGTTCACAGAAAACACTCGGTTCTGTTTGATCTGCAACTACCTGTCTAAGATCATCCCGGCCCTGCAGTCACGTTGCACCAGGTTTCGCTTCGGCCCGTTATCCCCGGACCAGATGATCCCTCGTCTGGAGCACGTAATCCAGCAGGAGAGGTGTGTCTTTGTGTGTGAGGGCAACGTGTGAGTGATGGAGGTGTTTTCTCCATGTATATGAAAAAACCCCCAAACATCTGAGGTAGAAGGAATTTAAAGGAGTTTAAAGAGCTGTGCTTTGTTTTAATTATGTCACTAAATCATTACCAGTTACTCCAAAAACACTGGCAGCATTCATCGACTTTTACACTATTTATGCCACTAGTTCGGGTTCACAGGAAAAGTGCAGTTTTTTACAGCGTATGGGGGAATTTTTTCTCAGCACAAAACAAAAATAAGATTCTTGTCTATGTTGGACGGGTTGCATCAAACATGAGGGTTTTTCTGCTGTGACGGGAAAATGGGGCTAAAATTTGATTAGTAATAAAATAAAACAGAGAGTGTGAGTTGGATCAATTAGCTTGATCATGATTCAATTTTTTATGGCATTTATATAAAGGAAAGGTGAGTTATACACATTATACAAGACAATAGTAGTGAAACGTTTCCCCGCTGTGCAAATTATACAAGAAGAAACAGATTATCTATCAATGTATAACTTACATTACTTAGAAAAAGAGGAAATGATAGAAAAACAGATAAAAACACACAAACAACAATAAAAACTTGCAGTGCATTATGGTTAAATAAGGTACATGTGACAAACTTAATTGTTGAAACTGAATATGAAAACATTCAAGTGAGGCAGCGTACAGTGTTTTGTTGGTGTTGTTGTTTTTTTTTTTTTTTTTTAAGAGTGTGTCTTTTTTTTTCTGGCAGTGTTGACGTAACTCCAGACGGAATGAAAGCCATTGTGACTTTATCATCAGGCGATATGAGAAGATCACTCAACATACTGCAGGTAAGACTCGAGGCCGATCATCCTCACCGCGTCCTTAAGCTTCTCTTCAGCCTAAAGTCTTACAGCGCTCGATTCATATCGTGCACTAAAAGAGCTGAAAAAGTCATTCATGTCATTAAAAAAAAAAAAAAAGCATCATCCAGCCGGTAGACTTTACTAACTGCAGCCTGTGATTTCAGAGCACCAGTATGGCGTACGAGAAGGTCACCGAGGACACAGTGTACACCTGCACAGGTCACCCCCTCCGCTCCGATATAGCCAACATCCTCGACTGGTCCCTCAACAAAGACTTCACCTCCGCGTACAACCGTATCCTTCACCAAATAACTCAGTCATGAAGCTTTACAGTAGATGATGTTGCATATAACCTCCAAGTTATCTTCCATGTCCTGAAATGTGAATGTGTTCGCATAATTCTGCCCAATTTTAGTGGCAGTTCTTTGTTCTTAAGTTTCTGTCAGCTGATGATGTGAATTGTAGCTAAATGAGCATTAAATGTTCAAGGTAATAACTTCATTTTAAAGAAGACTATTACTACTATATGACATTCGAATGGCTCTTAATGCAGCAAATTACAAATTTACAGACTATTATTATCTATACTATACAAGTTTTGGATGATTGACGTAGCTATTATTGATATTTTTTCATAAAAACAATGTATGAAATGATATGTATTAGTGAATGTTACAGAGTTTGTTGTTTAGCTGTCCGGCTGGTTGACTCAGTGCTCTCATAGCGTCATTCACTTTACTCTACCTGCTCAGCACCAAACAACAAACCGACACAGTTAGTGACTAGCAGGTGAACATAGTGCAGTATTTAGCTACTAAAGAGCAAGATATTTCCCTGGAGTTGTTGACAGACCAAAAGCAGACCTACAGAAGATAATGTAAGTCCCGATATCAGTTTAGAGGTGATATGTCAGTGTTGTGTTCACGACGTGTTTCTGCTGCCCTCAAGTGGCCAAAAAAATCAGTTAATACAGGTTTAAAATTAAAGACCAAACACCTGTGAATCCCAGTCCAGATGTAATTTGTGTAACTTCTTAACAGCTCTATCACAGAGATCCTTGAGCTGAAGACTTTGAAAGGTTTGGCCCTGCATGATATCCTCACTGAAGTTCATCTGCTTATACACAGAGGTAAGACCACTGTCGAGCTGGTGACCACCGATTAAATAAAAGGTTTTTACTTAAACTTTTGTTTAGTTGCTTCTAGAAACTCATCATATAAGTCTTAGCTGTGGCAGGTGTAGTCTGTACTGGTAGATGAAGTCCCACTGCTCTTGAAGGAGGGTTCAGATATTTAAGATCTCTGCAACTTTAAAGTCATGCCTCACTGTTGAATAGTGTTATGGAATTTTCCATCTTTAGGGGTTACTGGTTTGAGTGACATTTGGTCATAACTGAGCCTTGAGATCAGGCTGTAATTCTTAATCTCTCCTCGAGACTTCAGCTGTCTGTGGTGTTTTGGTGAAACCTCTCTGATAAAGAGTATATCAGCGTTGCTGTGGTAAGCCGAGGCCAGAGAGGACTCTTCTAGACAACACAGATAGGTGCGCTTCTCTGCAGAGGCAACAGATCCACTCGTGCGCAAAGGGAAAACGCACGATCCATAACGAGCACACTACTGCTCCCGTGGTCAGTCCCAGACCACCAGTTTAAGATCCTGCTCAGTAATTTAGAAGCTGAGCAGATTTATTTACTTCTCTAGTTTAATCATTGTTTTCACCTCATTTACTTCCTCATGTGTTCCTCATGACATCATGAGAGATGGCTGTGTCTGATCTGTTGTTTTAATACCTACATGCAATCGCTCTCTGCTGCCTCAAGATAGCAATGCGCCAACAATGCACCTGACCACACCTTACTTTTAGACCAACACGCCCATGGGTGCAAGTACCATTGCTATTTTAACAACGTGGGCGCTGGACAGGAAAATGACACCTGCGTCAGTCTTAAAATAGCTTAGCGCCGCTCTGCGCCGGGTGTAAGATATAGGGCCCCATGACTCCGACTTTCAGAAGACAGAATGGAGAGAGAGACAGCATCCGAGTTACAACAACTTGGATGTTCGCTGTTTACGATTCTCCGTCATCAAGTAGCCTCCTGTGTGCTTCTCTCCACTGAAGTGTTGACCATCGCTCAGAAATATCAACAACAAGTAGCAATTGAATAATTTCTGTTTTTCCTCTTCTAGTTGACTTTCCCCCAGATATTCGGATGGGTCTGCTCATCAAGCTAGCTGACATCGAGTAAGTGAGAACACTGTTGCTTCTTCATTTAAATGTTAAGACTGTAAAGACTATTAATCAGTTTCATAAAAGGCCTCAAGATGTTGAAATGTAGTGTTTGCACTCATCATAACAAACATGTGTCTCCTCCTCAGACACAGACTCGCCTCAGGAACCAATGAGAAGATCCAGCTGAGCTCAATGGTCGCAGCTTTCCAGGCAACCAGAGACCTGGTGGTCAGCGAGGCGTCCTAGATACCCCACGACAAACTTTTTTTAATTGGTGGTAACCATCACTTCTGTTTATGCTAGAATACAAAACAAGTGGATGATAGCATTACAATCACCTGTTTGTTTAAGAAGAAAACAGACTTCAGGTGTGTGCTGCATGTTACCCACCACTGCTCCACAGTTTGATTGTACGGATCGGCAGATGTCTTGGACACACATGCTAGCGTCTATCTGAGTCACTCAAATCTGCATAAAACTGAGAACAAGGTTGTTTGTAACTCTAGTACCTGAAAAGATCCATCGTTTGGCACTTAAAATACGGACTTGGAAAACTGTAAATTCTGTGTTGGATCAACTCACTTCCATAGATTCATCCATCATATGTAAGAATACTTCTGAGACATGTACAATGTGTTTGAAGCTGTTTAATAAAACTATTTCCTATGTATCCAGTCTTGGTATTAACATGTGTGGTTTCAGTAGTAGTGCATGTGGTCATAGTTGCTCTATGATGATAAAACACAGGAATTAGAAATGCATATACATTTGATATTTACACAATAAATTAACAGTATAAAATTGCGACATTCAGGTCAAGTAAGCATGTGAACGTTGAATTTATGCATCATCTTACAGTAGTAGTGCAATAAATGAAGTCCTTAGTGTAGAAATGTTACATCTAAGTAGATTAGGAGATGCTTCTTGTGCTAAAATCAAGCTTTGAAAGCATCTCATGTTCAGCAAACAAAAATATGCCTCTTTTTTTTTTTCTTTTTAATTATGAGACGGTGTATAACAATCACTCGCTGTAAATGTCAGTGGTCGCGTCGTATTAAATGTTCCTATTTAACTTTGCCACTCCTCATCGTCCGAGGAGGAGCAGCAGGTCTTGAGGCGGTCGGGGATGTTGCGGTAAGTGAGGTACTCCAGGATCCTCTTGGGAAGAGGCAGAGGCTCCATCTGGTGCGTGGAGACCGAGTGGCGCAGGATGGATCGGCACAGGTGGCACAGGCTGGGTACCGTCCTGGGAACCTTCCAGAACCTCACATGGCCGTCTCTTGTTCTGCCAGAAGAGAGAAACTTTGGTTATGATGCAGTTATACGGAGGCCAACAGGGCTTCATGCACTGCAGCTTAAGAAATACACTATAATGTAGTTGTATGCAGATGTAAGAACATTTCTAATTTATTAATGTAGTTTTTGTCAACAATTCTAACTTTATGAAGATGTATTTTATATTACTGCAACTGTGTGCTACTTTATTGTCATTCATACTTCTGGATGCACACAAGAGGAGTTATAATTGTGGATAAATATATTGAGAAATCATTTATTCATATACTGCATATGAGCTAAATATGGGGGTTAAAATTAAGTGTTACCTGACATCTTAGCAGTAAATGAAATATTGCAAAGAAAACAGTCCAAACCAAAATTTACACAAGTTCAAGGTTTTGCATTAAGGATTGAAATGTAACATCTTCAAATCTCTTGTTTTGTCTCACCAGCCGGTCAAAAAAATGAAAATATAACGATATGAAACCAAAAAAAGCAGCGACTGGTCACATTTGAACCAGCAAATGTTTGACAACAGCTTTCATACTCAATTAATTTATCAAATTATGATTATTACTTAGCTGTAGATTTATGTTTTGTTGAAACTATCAGAGTTTGGAGCGTGCGTTTCATTTGGATGGTGGACGGAGAAGTGGGTTATTCAAAAGGAGCAAGCTGCAAACTTAAAAAGCCATCTCTAAAGTCTATTGGAAGTCAATGGAGTAAAGTTAGGATAAATGTATGAGCATCTTTACCCGGTGGCGACCACTCCGCCTTGTGGATGGTAGTTGCAGCAGAGTCCGTTAGAGTCTCTGTCCGCCTTCGTCTGCATCACCATCCCTTTCTTTCCCGGCTCCCAGATCCGAAGAGCTCTGCAGACACAACACATCGGTCTAAAATCAGTTCATCCACCATGAAAAACAATTACATGATTGTGTGATTTTTTTAAAAAGGGATTCAGAAGATGGATCTGATAAACCGCTCACCTGTCGTCGGTCACGACTGCCAAATGCAAGCCGTTGGGAGAGAACTGTAGCGCTGAGATTTGGTTTTGCCCGTAATCTTCAAAGTAGTCTCTGTGTCAACATTACAGACAAACAGCGAATAATGTAAAGATAAGGATCGAGGAACAGGTTTCACAAGACACTTGGACAAACCTTCAGACAAAGCAACAGATGTAAACAGTGATAGTGACACTCAGTGAGTCTGATTTATAGCTTCAACTTTAAGCAGTTAACTGCGTCCTGGAGTTAACTGCTTAAAGTTGCTGCCAATATGAAGTAAACTGACATCTGTGCTCGAGATATGACGGTCAAGATGTTTCTCATTTAACAAACACACAGTAGATTTAGGCTCAGACACCGTTACCGTCTCCTATATTACACTAATTGACTATAACAGAGTGAAAACTTACACCAGAGTGGCCAGTTTCTCCGCAGTGTAAGGGTCCCAGAGGTCGATCCACCAGCTCGAGCCGCTGAAGGCAGCGGTGGCGAGCAACGCCCCGTCGGGAGAGAAGTCGCAGGAAGACAAAAGGTACAAGGTCTTATGGGTCCCTCCTGTAAGGTTCCTGATGAATATGTAGGAGCGCAGACTCCACAGACACACCATCTGATGAAGATAAAATCATGGAAGGATTAATGAGTCTTTAATCCTTGCTGTAAGGATTAATTTTTGTATTTGGAATAGTGATGTAAATGTGTTTAGTCGAGGCTTTGAATCAAGATGCCCTATGGAAATGAACTCAGACGTTGTAATGCTAGAAAATATTTTTTTCTCAGAAACATTGCACTGACTCAGTGAATGTCAACAGGACGGGCTGAAACACGCAGTGGACTGTTTAAAAATGTGATTGTGATCTTAAAGTCTGGTGTTACACAACTGTTCAGTGCTTTTTCTCTGCACATGAGAAAGTGTGGAATGAAACAGTTTGACAGGAGTGGGAAGAGCTCCCTGGTGCTCCAGACAAGAGAACAAAGAATTCAACTGCTAAACTTTTTCTCTCAGTCTTACAACAAGCAAACACAGGAGTAAATGTAGATAACTAGATCCAGAAATACTTGAGTGTGACAAACTCTGCACTGGACCTTCACTTTCATCCTCGCCTGCTAAAAACAAATACAATCTCTCTATCAGTCACCACAGGATATGTTGCTCTAATGACCAGATAAACAGGTTTGTGGTCAGAAGCTAAATTCTTGTTGAAGAAGAAGAAACTTTATGCAGGATTATGTTAAAAAAAAAAAGAGAGAAAGAAAAAAAAACACAGTTGTGCAACACTAAACAGTGTCTCATTTCTGAAGTGAAATGCTAAATATTTGCTCTTTTGCCAAATGTGACGCTTGTGACAATTTAAGTTACTGGTGGGAAAATCTTACAGAGAAGACAGAGAACTGGGGTGTTCTTAAATTCACTGATTCGACACGGACATGATGCAGAGAATTAAAGGAGGATATAAAGGCAGCTTTGTTCTGTCAGGACGATATCTGACAATTTGGAGATTTAGGACATTTAGAAGTTTTGTAGTTTTGTCAATAAATACATAAAAACAACACATGCACCAAACATATCGACTTAATAACGTCCTTCAGCGTCTACGGTGATGCAAATGCTTGTCTTATTACAACGTCCGATAATAACTCACTCTGTCAAACCTGCCGACAGATGCAATCATGCTGCAGTCCGACGACACGCTGCAGCAGCTGATCCAGTCTTTATGGCCCGAAAGCACCTGCACCTTTTTACCTACAACAGACAGAAAACAACTGAACTGGACTGAATGACAGAGACCACAAAACATCAAACCTTTTTACATAACCAGTTTTTGAAGAAGTGGTGGCGAATGTGACTCCCACATGAGTAAATATGAACATCTGTTTGCTTTAACTTTTTTTACTTTTGAACAGAAGGTTTAGTTTAGGTGAACTGATCGGTGATAAAATGCATATCATAAACCTTTAGATTGATTTCAAACATTCCAGACAGCCACTGATTTCAGCCGGTACTTATAAATTATGAAAATCAGTTTGTCGAGCTTTGAAACGTGCTTAGTAGTGCTTCATGGGAAACATTTCACACTTTGAGCAGAAGCGGTTCAATGTCGGTGTGTTCAAGGATGCTCCGACATGTGACGGTTCGGTCATGAGCGATGCTGTCAGCAGGCCAAGAAGAAGCACAAACATGTAAACTCCATGACATGTTAGATCTTTCCACATGGCTTCAACACATCGACATGGAAAGGGTGATTAAAAACAGTCTAAAAATTATGTTATTTTGACAAAAACGGTTTTTGTTTGTTTCTGGGATCGATTACCAGCTGATTCTGACACCATACTGGCATTAACTGAAGACAAATAACAACATAATGTGCAGTTAAAGGGCAAAACATGCAACTAAGGGTTAAATAAACAAATATCAAACAAATATCTAATATTATAATGGCCGTCTAATTATCTCCACCCTGAATGTCAATAAGCTCCATTTCCTTTTGCATCGTGTGAAAAGTAAACACTAAAATCATATCAGCACGGATTGTCTGTGAACATCGTTTGAAGTTTTGTTATCACGAGGGGACACGAAAACACCACACCTCTGTAAACCTGATTATCTTCTAAAGCGTTTAGTTGCTAAAGACGTGGTTCTCATGGACTTCACATCAGTTTATTTATTGAAACGATGCACACACCTTTCTGAGTCAGGTCCCAAATCCTCAAGGTCTTATCCCGAGAAGATGATATGAGTGTGAGCGTCCCGTTCTGAGGGAAGACCAGGTCCCTCACTACGCCTTCGTGGCCGTGGAGATCAAACACAGCCTCACCTGAACGTGTATAAAAAGATAATTAATCTTCACATCTGAAAACAGTATAAACAGGTAACGTCCTCGCCAAGCAGAAACAAAGACCTCACCTGTTAACACGTTCCAGATTTTGATCACCCCGTTCTCCAAGCCTGTGGCCAGAAGCAGACTCTTGTTCCATTTGGATGGTGTTTTAACTCGGTGGGTTGAGGGTGCGGCTGATTTTGGAGGTCTGGGTCCGAACGCGAGACCCCACACTGGGTGACCACAACTGAAGCTCTTGTCTCCTCGGTCGGTGTCTCCGTTCTGATTATCTCTGCGGGAGGAGAAGAACGTCAGATTATCCAGATACCATAAAAGCACACATGTAGGTGATGTAAAGCTGAGGATAGTAAGTGATGCTGCCTTCAAGTGCTGTTGGAAATGTTATAATCAGAATACATCAGGGAAAGTAAGAATTGTTTTACCTGATATGGTGCTAATAACAATCATCTGGCAAACTGTCACTGGTCAGTTAAAGTATTTTGTATTATTGCCTCTGCAACCGCCATACAACTTGTTTTTCCAACTTTCTCGCCATCATATTGGCCTGGGGAGGTGAGTAAACAGTAGGGTTCAGTATCGACTGAAATGTGTCCGTAGCACAGAATATAAGAAAGTTCTCAAATTGGCATCAAATGCTTGTTCAGATTCATCGGCTCGTTCACTTATTTGGTCAGAAAAACAAGAGTTAAGACGTGTTTATATTCCTCAAAATAATGTTCTGAAAAGGTATTATCTTATACTGGTGCATAAGCTGAGGTATTGTATTAGCAAGAATAGTGAACATTTTCAAACACCACCCAGCAAACACAGGGAGCTGAAAAGCAGAGTAAATCTATCAACAGCACCTGAACTCTATTTTTGGTATTTCAGGAAATTCAGGAACTGTGGTTAAAGGCATAGCTACCAACTTTACACTCCTGGGACGTTTAGGGTTGGCTGTTTTAAGAGGAAAAAATTTAGAGAATTCAGGACAGACAAATGGCCAGAATTAAATCATGAAATGTTATTTTATTCTGGATGGTTTTTTTTTTTACAATCACAGTAGTTTATTTAGTCAAGCAATTTTATTTTTTGCACTATTTACAGTTTAATTTCATGCAGCCACTTTTCATCACAGTCTTTGTCATGTCTCTTCAGTTTGAGTGAGCAGACCATGAATCACTGAATTTTATTGTTATGAGAGCTGCAACAATTAGTCAATTAATCGATTAGTCAATTGAACGAAAATTAACTGGCTAAAACTATTTTGATAATCAGTTAACTGTTTCAGTCACTCTTCCAGCAAATATTTCTAAACTGAGGGTTTCTAAGGTGATATCTTAAGGATTTAGACTGTTAGTCTGACAAATCAAGCAGACTGAAGAAGTCATGGTGGGGCTCTGAGAAACTATATTTTAGCATTTCATCGACTAAACAATTAACTGATTAAGAAAAAAACAATCATTGGCAGATTAATAGATAATTAAATTAATTGGTAGTTGCAGCCCTAATAATTATGATTACTTATTTCATTATCTGTTTTTTTAATTATGTAAAGTAAAAGGAATAATGTATGTTTTTTTTTTTTGTTTTTTTTTAAATTTTTACTTTTAGTTAATATTGGCCTTCATGTAATTGAATCAAGCATACATTTTATGGTTTATTCTCTCCCCATGTGGCCCCTGTCTCTCCACTGAAGCCAGGATTTTCGAGGGACACCTGAATGCATCACGTGTGGATTTAAATGGACAGGTAAAGTATACGTACTCTGAGTCGAGAGGCCAGGCGACCACCCAGACGATCCCGTGTCCCATCGACCAGGCGAACCAGGCTCCGTCCGGGGAGAAGTCCACGCTCCACGTCTCACATCCCGCGCGGCCCTCTAGGGACGGAGGTCTCCTGGTCTTCAGCTCCAGGATGAGAGCCGGGTCGGACGCTGGAAGGGGACGGGAAAGGCAACATAAAAAATCAACGGTGTACAGATTCATCCTTCACCTACACTGACCCTCCCTCCCCTCCTCCTCCTCCTCCTCCTCCTCCCTCGGCCTCCCCTATGCTCCGGAGGGTTTAACGTTTCCTCCACAGTCCGCTGCCTAGTAACGAAGCGTTGCGATGACAACACCGACCGAGCTCGCGTACATATATACATATACCATTCACAAAAACACGTCACTTACATGTATGTTGTAGCTCCGCGTTGTTTTCCGTGGAGCACATCTTCGCCTTTTTCACATTCTTCGCTTTACCTGCGACTTTCTGAGTTTGTCCTCCGTATGTGACTCTTCTCCATTTAAAGAAAACGCAGAAACGAACAAGACGTAGTTTACCGTCCTGTCACTTGTGTGTAACCTTTGCTGTCTATCTGTCTGTGATGACGCCTGTGATGTTTGCTATGTGGAAAAAATATGTGAGCTGCAAACAAAATGTTCCGCTGATTTCCTGCTGTCTGACTCACTCTGTCATTGGCTGCAACGTTGCCCAACGTGGTCACGTTTTCTTTAATTACGTAACCTTACAGAGCTAAGCCACACCCCCCCTCAATAAATGAATATACATCAACGAATCCCTCCGGTGAAATTATTAGTGTTGACTCACTAATATGACACGTGTTTTATGTATGATGGAACAAGAGGGGTCAGAAATGAAATGACAGAAAATTAAATTTAATTCTAAATTAAATTTTTCAGGTCTAGTTAGGAACATAACCTTTCTTTCAAAGATTCAAAATATGTCAAGATGAACTACAGGAACATTTTTATTTTTTTATTTTTATTTTTTTACGAAACAGTCACAAATAAAAAAAAATTATGCCCTCTCCGAATGTATTTTAATAATTTGAGAATTTAAACTGTCAGTGTTGTTTGTGTCTTGATGTTTTAATGAACTAGAAGATAATTTGTTCACTAAAAAGTCCCATTAACATTTTATCTCATAATTATTATATAATTAATAAAATATTAATTAATTATATTTAAAAATCTAGTATATTTCCATTTTATGGCTCAGTGAGGCAAATAAAGTGTATTAAATGACTCACAAAACATTATATTAAATGACTCACTGTTATTAGGCACACATTTCGCACACAAGTCCAGTTCAATGTACTTTACAAAAGTAAAAGCTTCCTGAATCATAAAAGTCCGCCATGATGGATTTTTTTTTTTTTTTGCCAATTTGCATAATTTGAAAAACAGTAATGTGACATCTACTTTTTTGGATTTTAACTCAATCAACACCAAATTTGGTATACAGCACTGTGAGACTAAGATGCACAATTCTACTATAAATGAGCAAGATTGATCAAAAAACATGGCCGCCATCAACCAAAATATCTTCACAATGGGCGGGGCTTAGAGAATATTGGCCATAACTCATTAACTATTTGTCGAATCACCATAAATCTTGGTACATAATGTCAGTCCGTAATTGGGAATAAGTCTACCAAAGCGTTTGAAGCCCGACCCATACAGGGCACCACAAACCCAAATCTGAGGCACCATATTGATTGGTGCAAGTAGGCGTGGCCTATCACATATCCGCTCATAACTCAAGATACCTTTGAGCAATCCTGATTAAACTCACTAGAGACATCTAACACTTTCTCCTGAACATACATACTGAGTTTTGTTCACATCCAATGAAGGGAGGACAAATGGCGGGACTTGGAATGAGCAATTATTGAAATGCTGCATAGACTGTAATAATGAAACAAGTATGTGCTTAGTCTCACTCTTTTAAACAGAATTAAACTAGCTATACTGGCTATATTTTTAACTTAGATTTTAATCTTGCATATTTGCTGTCCTGGTCAGTATACATTTTTTTTAATTACTTTTAAGATAACTAACGGGGTAATTTAAGGGAAAAATTGAGGTTCTAGAGGTTAAAGACAGTTACAGTTAAGTGATACAACAATCTTCTATATTATGTTTTTTAATCCTCATCATATTACCAATCCCTCGTTCAAATAATTAAACTAACAGAACAAAATATTGTTACATTACAGATATCTTATTACCAAAATTTCACTCCAACCACTCATGTTTCTTCTTGGAACATAAGAAAACTGGTTTAACCCTCACTACATCCCACACAACATCAGATATGATGAGTGACAAACTGACTCCACCTCATTTTTAAAATGGTTCCAGTATAGAGTCACACTCTGGACTGGGATAGTCAGAGATAATCTGCGTACAGAGCGGGACAGAGACGTAATCAAAGGACAGGGAGGGAGGAAGTAAGTTGATGACGGGAGCCGTTGTCACATTTTGTTTAAACAGTTTTAATTTATCAACCTCAACATCACAGCAACATATTCAAAATGCTGTACAAACAAACCATAGAAATTAGCTTATAAAAATTCAAAACCCACTTTAAAAAAAACTAATTTAAAAGAGATCATGTTTTCTTTTACACGCGTCTTCCACCAATTCTGTTCACATTCTCATTGGGAGTATTGGGAGTAAATTATATTTATCTTAAAGTAAAACAATCGTCTAAAAACCTAAAATGTTACAAGATCTGCTGGCTCTTCTGTCTGAACGGTGTCTTCTTGCTGTTGTGGACTTGTGTCAGCGGTTTCTGCCTCCTCGTGATCACCTGACAAAAGAGGATATTTTCACTTTACCAAACGTGTTAAACTTCATTCACAAAATGAATGCAAACTGCTGTGTTAGATCGTACTCGATGGGATGCGGTGTATCTGGACGAGCGTTGTGTGCCGTCCGTTTGTTAAAGGAGGAAGCCGGGGAACGGCGTCTTGAAAGATCTGCTCATCGTCAGACTCAACCAGACTCAGCATGTCTCCTCTGTCCTCCTCCATTTGCCTGGAGAGCAGAAATGTCATCATGTTAGAGGCTGTATGATCATTATCTGCTGTTACACATCATCAAATCTTTGTTGTTTGATGCATTTCAGGGATTATTATGTGTTCTTCTGAAGAGGTTTTGAGAATGTAGTGCTGAATGTAATGTAAAGGGACAAAATTAAAGGTACCCTGTGGAATTTTTGACTGCTAGTAGCACTAACAAGCAATATTTTTAAGAATGGGTCCCTGTTTTGTTTGCATCTTGTGTACGCGCTCACAAGAACACCCATACAAGGGATGGATGTCATGCAAAGAAAATTTAGTGATGCTGCAACAAAGGCAAAGAAGAAGAAGAAGACTGCTGTTCGCTGGATGTAAAGAATTTAAGTTTCAAATTCCTCCAAAAATCTGCTCTGCAAATGTTTTATGAGGGTTTATTAGGCCTCAAAGATACAAAAAACTGTTTGTATCCTAGTTTTGGCTGAAAAACGCTGAATGTAAACAACATAATATTGTTTGTTTACAAAAAAAAAAATCAGCTTGATTGTTGAAACTAATGAACTAATTAACCATTATACAACAATGAATTGCACAAAGGAAATTAAGGAGCTTCTTACATCTGGAAAAAAATCTAAACAAATTATGGCAAGTGATGAACTGGATTCTGAAAGTTTAAAAAAAGTATTAAATCTTCCAAAACGTATTTTGCTTCCTATTTGTGACGTTTAATTTACAGAGGTCACATTCGATCAGGGTTATTTCCTGAAAAATACACACTGATTTTTTGTATACAAACAGCAGAAACATTCTGCGTTGGTAGCACGGACTAAAGACAAAGGGTATTTTATAAGGGTTGCTACGTTCCCCAGAATGCATTTCAACAACTAGAAAAGGGGAACAAAACTGTCCTTTCTACTTGACCTGCTGCAGGACTATCACTGTAAGAGGAGTGCAGTATAACTGGTGAACACAGGTGCCAAATAGTGAGACAAAAGAGAAGCTCTCCTTACCCGACTCCCAAATCACATTAAATGAATCTAACTTTTGCATCACTGGTAGTACTGTGATGTGACAATGACAACATCTACAGTAAGTTTGTGTTTGCAGGAATAAAAAGAGTGTGAAGCAGAAACAACAGCTTAATCCCTTTAAATGTGTGGATTAGGTCGCTAAAATAAACATGCCGTGCGTATTAGATAAGTAAATGTGAGATACTCACCCAAAACCACCTCCTGCAACAAAAATATGAACAGAAATGGTGAAATCAGTTTTGCTGTATATTTACAATTCAGGCTTTTGTGAGTTACATTTCTCACATACAGCATTACAGATGTAGTACATGAACGCTTAATGTGTGCAAAAAGTGATCATATCCTTCTTAAACATATGAGGTGAAGCTGGGCAGGGTCATGAGTTGCATGCATTTGTGACTTCCATGCTTGTGTTGCGAAGATAAACTCGATATACAAACCCAGACAAATCCGGTGTCGGCTGGAGTAAATCGTTTTAGCGATGATGACGGCCGACCCCACGATCAGCACAGCTATAAAGACGCCGATGATCGCTCCGGTGTACGCTGAGGAGGCTGTCGAAGCAAAACAAGACGACAAGGAGAGGATTATGAAGCGTAGAAAAGGGCGACGCAGCAGGTTTATCAGCATTCCAGAGGTGGAGCCGACACCTGCAGTCACTGGCTCGGTTTGTTTAAAATCTATGGCTCTAAAAACTGCATCTTCAATTCACTGTGTTTACCTCTTTAAAGGTTTCATTTATTTACACTTTTAGATTGTTAATCTCTCTCTTTCTCTCTCTAATAACTGTAAAAACACAAACTATTTTTTTTCCTGTACATCTTGAAGTCTGTTTCGCTGTTTTTATTTGCACACTGAGCCGCTTCCTCTCATCCCAGACTCACTCCTCACAGTGAGGTAGACTTCCAGCTCTCGGACAGCGAGGGGGTTCTCGCTGCGGCAGAAGTAGACGCCTTCGTCGTCCTTGCTGATGTTGAGTATGGTCAGCTTGAGTACGGGGCCTTCTTGAGACAGGACGTACTTCGAGCCGGGCACGATGTTGTCCTGCTGGAGCCCTTTCCTCCACATAGTGTTTGCAGGGGGGATGGACTTGGCCTCGGTGCAGGTTAGAGTTACACTGGTCGCCTCCAGAGCCGTGGTCAGCGGCTCGCCTTCAGGGAACGGAGGCTCTGGGAGAGAGGGACAAACACTGAAATGTTTTCAGACTGGACAAATAAAGGTTTTTTTTAAACATACAAGAGTCTCTCAGTATCGTAAGGGTTTGCATTTTTATTTAATTGCTTCAAAGAATAGTTTGACATTTTGGAAAATATGCCTAATGGCTTTCTGGTTAGCAGCTGGTTAGCTTAGCTTAGCATAAAGAGTGGAAACAGGGGGAAACAGCTAGCCGAATAAATGTCAAACTATTCCTTTAAATCAGCTATCAAGCAATAATGCCAAACTCTCTGTCTGTCTCTGGTTGCTGCATCTTTTGTCTGTTTTTTTATAATTGTAAATTGAATATATTTGGTTTTGGTCAGCTGGTTAGAAAAAAAACAAAATGAAGATGTCACCTGTGGCTCTGGGAATTTGTGATCACAAAAATAATCGATAAATTAATTGGTGGTACAAAGTTACCCTGGCTCATCAGGATACCCGTCATATTAGAGTGCTAACACATCACTGCTGTGTTGTTTTATGGCTGTTGTCTTTATTCTGCAACTTTCTGCTGAAGTTTGAGTTTCTGCAGGTCTCACTCAGGGCTGTTTCTGTCAACTACCCGGTTCATCAAGTAAATCCTGCTGCTGCTGCCAGAAACACAAAACTTACACTTTTTACATTTAGGATGACTTAAGAACTGTCCATCAGCCTGTGGTGAGATTCTAAAATGTAAAAAGTTTCATGACAGGCGCATAAGTTAAACATGTTATATTAATCAATAAAAAGTAAAATGGTTATATAATTACATAAAAACTGTGGTAAAATGATACTTCAGGGATTAGACAGGTAGAGTCTGGATCTTATTTGATTAAGACACTCCTTGTGTTCAATGATTTATAGGGCAAACATCTGCGTCATTTCATTGTTGGAACAATACTGTGATGATAAGCTTTACACTACTGATTGAACCACTAACTTTCCTGCATTCAACACCTCCTGGTCTCGCTACTAACTGTGTCTCACTGACTGTGTTTGTATGAGCAGAAATACTTAAAACTAATTATGGGAGTATTAATTATGAGAATTTAACAAGGAACTTGTAAACAACTTAATCTTTATGATGTAAAAATAACATTTATACACACATAAGTGTCAGTTAACCTGTCAATCAGTTTTCCTGGGTTGTGACTCTCATATTGCTGCAACTAACAATTATCATCATCATCATCATCGATTTGTCTGCAGATTATTTTCAGAATTAATTGATTAACCTTTAATGTGGTCAACGAAACATATCCTACAGCACAACGAGACATCATCAGATGTTTATTGGGACCAAAATCCCAAAACCACAAAATATTAAATTCACTATCACGTAAGACCAAGAAAGGCAGCAAACATTCACATTAAAGAGGCTGAAACCATCAAATATTTGGCATTTTTGTAATTAACAAAATAGCTGCCGATTAATTGACTAATCATTGCACTCAAAGTGTTAGTTATTGCAACAGTGTTTAGTTTATAATAGAAACAGAATATACAGTGTGACGGGAGTCTATGACAGGAAGGGCGTGTAGAGGCGTATGAACATCTGATTAGTATCTGAAGTATGTATGAACAAGGATTACGCAATGTTTTCTTACTAGTGCAAAACACAATCAGGAACCTGGATACTGTTGTGATCATGTATACAGTTAGGAGCATATCCAGGTTTCTCTTGTTCAATTAACCAGGATAAGACTCTAAATGGGAGATGTTAAAGACAGCCTGGACAAATAAAACACAAACTATCTTCATGGTAAGTGAGAAAAAATGCTTTAAAGTGTCTTATAATTAAACTAAAGTCAAAGCTAAGAATACTGAGATCTTTGTACGCTGAGACTCTCAGAGTGGCTCAGCAGTCTCTAAAGTGGAAAGTACATAAAAGATTCAGTAGCTGCACATCTCAGGATTGTTAGGAGGCTCATTTCACCACAACACACTTACTGAGGGTGAACGAACACGACTTCTCTTTTCCTGTAGCGAGCGCCCGGTGCTGCGCCATGCACCTCACCGTCTGCCCGTCGTACAGCTGGGAGCGGTTCAACGTCACCGACAGGCTGTCCGTCACCTCGGCAGCATAGATACGTCCTTTCTGGCGAACCCCCCGGTCACCCTCATCTTCCCCCCAGCGCAGCGTCGGGGTGGGATACGCTCCGAACCAGGTGCAGTTGAACAGGACGTGAGAGGAGTCCTGTACCCGCACCCACATACACTCAGGGTGCCTGTCTGGGACATCTAGTCAGGACAAAAACATCGTTTATTAACTTGATGAAAGATTGATATTATTTAAATATCAAGCCTTTTTAGTGACATCATCTCTGAAAAAGGAGTAGACCAGTCAGAGCAGCTGATAAAACTGTTTTGACTGTGACAAAGAAAGGACCCACATTAGTGCAAATGGTGGTGGAGGTTTTGCAGTCAGCACCAAACCAATCTGCCCACTAAAAAGTTTAAAGAACAGTTTGTGGTTCCCATCAATGATTCCCATTCAAATCAGTGAACCATCTCTCTGTAAACTTTGCTACTAGTTCTGACTCTATGAATGTCTTGCATATATTAAATATGTGTATCTTGTAATTCTGCATGAAAGGATACTATAGGAAAGAGACTGACTGATATATATATTATTAAAACTCATAACACATATCTTTTAAGTCTAGGGGACTGGTACCACCTGAACTCCAGTCAAGTCCAATTTATTTATATAGCCCAATACAATCTGTACAACATGGGACACTTCTGACCTTTAACCCTTGATTTGGATGAAGAAACTCCCTTCAAAAAAACAAACAAACAAACAAACAAACAAAATGTGGCTCTTCCAGGATGGACAGTCATGCAATAGATGTGAGTACAGAAAAGACCAAAATAGCAAAATTAGGACTCACTTTTTCTTTCATATCTCTCTGTCTGTGGTTGATTCATTTTGTTAAAAGATGAAAAAAAAGTGAAATAGTAGAATTTAATAAAATCTTTAAGAGGCAAAATGAAAAACACAAGTAAGGTTTGAATGTTGTGTTGCTTTGTCATTTGCAAGCGTCTTCATCATTTCAACTGTAACACCTCAGCACATCATGTGTACATTAACACTCTCATTACCCTCATCTACTGCAGGGCTGCAACTAATTTCATTATTGATTCATCTGCAGGTTATTTTCTCGATTAACTGATTTATCACTTTGTCTATAAAACATCAGAAAACTGCAAAAAATGCCTGTTACAATATCCTACAGTCCAATGTTCTCAAATTTAAGAAGCCAAAAAGCATCAAATATTTGGAGAAGAAAGGAGAATTTCTGTTGCTGTGTGACACAGTAAAGTCATCTTATCTTTTCGTAAATGAATAATCGATTATTGCCGATTAATTTTCCGTCAATCGATTCATCAACTGATCGTTCCAGCTCTTCCCTCATCCTAAACCTGCAGATAAAATTGTTATTTTTATAACAGAGGTCATGTAGATTAAAGATTAAGATTAGTGTTGCTGTGCTATGTTTAGTTGATCAGTTCGGCAACATCTGTGTATCATTTTTAATCGAGGTTCTACTTGAGGACACTTGCAAAATTAAGAGGTTTTGTAGAAAAATATGTTTATATTATTCTGACTAAGGTGTTGCTTTGGTATCTGGACTGAAACTCAGGTATTTTATTGAATAATTTGAATCAAAAGTTGCTTTGTGTATATTTTTTCCTCATGTCAATATTCAATAAAAGCTGACTCTTGCTATTTGCAGCCCAATAGTTAGCGGTACTTACAGTATACTAGCAGCTGTGTGCTCTTATTCACCGCCTGATGAGACACGGTGTTCTGGGCCATGCAGCTGTAAACTCCCTGAGCGCTGGGCTGAATGTCTGCTATCCTGAAGTCCAGCCAGGATCTAGAGGTTGAATCCAGCGAGTCGTTGCTGGACGAGGCTCCTCTGAAGGCCAAAGTCAGCTGCTGAGACGGGTAGGAGGAGCCGGAGCAGTTGAATGTGACGGTCGAGCCCCGAAAGGTGACGAGCGTCCCGTTGGACAGGGGAGCGGCGGGACCGACGGATATTACAACATTTTCTGGACCACCTGGAAGAAGTTCGTGCAAGAAGGTTTGATTGACTGATACAAAAGTGGTGAGACAAAGAATGTTATTTTAATACTGAAGAATCAACGTGGAGTAAGATGCCACATATGTGTTGGAACATGTTGTTGAAGGGTTGAAAGGTTCAGTGCTGACATTTTAAATTCTAGTACTCACAGTTTTAAAAAAATGTACCAAATGTACTGGTCAGAATTTTTGGGAAATGTGTATAAAATGATGCACAGACGTCCTCGAATGTCTCGTTTTGTTCCACAACCCAAAAATATTCAGTTTAATATCACAGAAGAATCAAGAAAACCGAAAATCAATACACAAACAGGAAGCCGCAGAGGATTTTGCTACGGTTACCGATTAATTTTCTGGCCATCGATTAATCGTCGCAGCTCTAAACTGATTATCAATATAGCTGATAATGAATTATCTAACAATCAACTAATAATTCCAGCTGTGAACAATGAATTGAACAATCAGCTGACAGATGAATCAATGATGAAATTAATCTTTAGTGTTTTCGAGAGTATACAACTTGTATCTATAAACACAGCAGGGCGACTAAAGACTGTAATATAAAAGAAAACGAAATAATAAAATATCTTGTAAAGCTTACAGAAGTTATAAGTTGGGTTTTTTTCACCTTTATTTCCATATGCAATCATATAGAAGTAAACACACAAACATGATACATAAATCTTATTCAGGTTCTGTTCATAGAAGCATAACAGACAAAATATTCTAACCAATATTCAGTCAGCCATATGTTTAACCTCACACTTCTTCATACACCAGTTAGGAAACTCTTCTTTTTTTGTTCGTACATTCAGATATCGAAGAAATGTAATGTTAGATATGGACAATCAGCTCTGAAAAGTTTGGCTTTTTGCTTTAAAAATATATAATTTTTAGCTGCAGCTCTGCTCTAGTGCAGCTTCCAGTATCATGCATGTCACCATGTGACTGCAGGCCCGTCTGTCATGTTGAAAAACCAGTTTGTATTTGCTTGAAATGCTTAATTCTTGTGAAACGTTAAAAGGCCCAGTAGGTCATCATCATACTGGACTCTTTACTGGACATGTGAGTGTTCACTTACTGGCTACTTGGAGCAGGACACGTGCCTGAAAGGTGTTGTTGTCCGGTAGTGAGGAGTTGCACAGGTAGCTGCCTTCATCTCCAGGTCTCACCCTCTGGATGTTCAGACTCCCATCATGCAGCACCGTGAGGCGCTGTGCGGCGGGTGAAGAGCTCGGCAGGCCGGCTGCAGCTGCTGCTGAAGGGCCACTGATGACTTTCCGACCGTTTTTCATCCATGTCGTTAAAGACGGTGTTACGTTACCGGCGGTGTAACAAGGAAGTAGAGCGATGTCGTCCGGTGCGGCTGTCACGACTGTCTCAGTGGAGCCCGAAACTGCCGCTTTGACAAGAAGAGGAAGAGAAAATAGAAACGTCAGCAGGTTTTCTCACACTCACCTGGCTGTCCGTGGCAATAAAAAACTCACCTGTCGCGTATAAACACAGGTGTAGAAGCGATACAGTTGCGACTATCTTCATGATAACTTCCCAATTGGCTACATCTCCTTCCTAAAACAAGCGAACAAAAGGCTTTCAGTCCAAACCTGTCTGACTAGTTTACCTGTGTGAGCGCGTCTGAAACACACTGAAACACAGCGGACACCAGTCCGCCCATTTAAACCTGAGTAAACACACTAGAGTGTCAGCTCAGGTGAGCAGTCTGACATGACGGAACTTCTGTCTCTGCTGCAGGTTTTTGGCGGACTTGCTTTGTTTACTAGAGCACGCTGATCCGGAAACGGATAAACCACACCCTGACTTCACCTTGTTAAAGGTACAGTAACACCATTTTCAATCAAATATACAGGCCTAAATAAGATTATTACACAAATATTACATCATCGTAACACTGTATTAGGACAGTTGTTAAAGTGCATTACAGTAATATAGATTATATCTGTATCACTGGTGTTAAAAATTGAGTTGCACACTAATTTTTCCCATCTATATGGGCTGATTTATTTATTTATTTTTTATAGATTTGAACAGATTAAAACTGAGATTCAAAGTTCGTTTTTGACTGTGGAAACAGGAGCTGAGAAGACAATGTCACCACAAGGTCCTTTTAGGAGCTGTGCAGAGGCTTTCAATCATATTACATGATCTTCATCAGCAGTTGGATTTCCCCTTTTTTTTCCAGAGGAAAAAAAAACATGTTCAAATTTCCATTTTTTTTAACTTGAAGGTTCATTTTTGATATTGGAAACAGCAGCTTGATAAAAAAAAAAAAAACCCAAACAGGGTCCCCATTGTATTTCAAGAGCTTTCAACCACATTTCATGGCCTTCCTCTGTGGATAGAATCGCTGTTGTCACAGAGATGGTTTACAACAAGACTTTAGTATGTACATCATAACATTTATTTCAGAAGAAATTAAAGATTTGAATACCATGACAATTGGGCAAGGTCCAGAGGACGATCATTTGGTTTGGTTGAAAGTTCCAACACAACTACTAAATGGACTGTAATGACATTGTTTTCTCATGGTTTTTAATGGAAGTTAGGGTGAGTTAGAGTAGATGTGTATTATTTAAGGCTGCCTGTGTAATGGCGTTATACATTTATGACAGATTTTGATAAGAAGTTGGTAAAATTGTGAAAGTTTTAGCTCCTCAACTTCAAAGCTTGTATACTTTATATTTTAGTTGACCATTTTCAAAAGCATGCTGTAATGTCTTTTGTATGTAGTTTTCATATTGTACCAAACAGCCGTTGTTTTTCCAGTTAATCAGCTGACTTTTTAAACTTGCTTGAGTTTTGCAAAAAGAAAATCAAGTCCGCAACATGTTTTGTCAAAGTTCCATTATCATTTTCGGGAAATGCAGGCCAAACACCTGAAATTAGTCAGCACCTAACCCACATTATTAACAGAAATGAGTCATGATCAACAGTAAAGTGACAAATGTTAACGTCATAAATAGATCCATAATAGACCTGGAAATATATAAAACACACAAATGTACAGCTGTGATGTAAAGTATGAGTGATTTGTAGTAAACTGGTTAAATCTTTTAAGCCTTTTACTGGTTCAACTTTAGCTAGAAGTACATAAAGTGGTAAATTGTGATATCTGTTAATGAAGCTGTAGGTTTATGGCACAGCATGATGTTTTCTGTGATGTGCTGTATGTTGGCACAATAAAAATCTGACTTTGGATTTGGATTATGGCACAAGGAATTATGTGATATTGTGTGTATTGGTGTAACATACAGACATGTTTTTTTTAAAAGTATGTGATAAACATATAATCCTCATAAAATAGATGTATAACAAGTATTGTAGTCAAGTCAAATGCAATAGACGCTGGGAAGTCAAATGAACTGGTGAGTGTAATTAGGTCGTTACAAGATGACAGCATGAGTAGCTGGTTTTTTACTAAACAGAGCATTTTAACTGTGGGAGTTTGGGGACTGTCAGTGTTGGGATGAACTCATCTCTCACCATTATCAATCTGTCTCACTTCTGCTGTACAACACTCCAAGTCAACAATAATGAAAAAAACCCCAAAAAACATTCATATAATTGGAATCAGTGACAAAAAATCTCATCCTATGTGTGTTTTGAGGTTTGTAGAATGAACTACTGACATAGAAGAGATAATAGGCACCATTCATGTAGGCTACCACAATGTCTGCTATAAACTACTATACAGATTACCACAGACCCAGTCTAATCCCTGATAGGAATTACTGCAGTTTAATAAGAAGGAGAAACAGGTAGGCTAGATCATATTTTTTCAATTTATTAAGTCAATTAAACATTTCTCTCAGAGTGTCGTTACTAAAAACGGGACGTCTGGAGACATAAAGTATGTTAATAGAGCATGTGAGTCGGGGGAGGGACGTCTGATGTGATTGACAGACATCTAAACGAACCACAAACCTCGCCTGCAGCCTGTGCCGTATGTGACGTTCCAGTGTAGTTACATTACTGGGAAAAAACACGACTTCTCTATTCAGAGTGCTAAACACAAAAACATGAATTTGGAATAAGCATCGATTACTTAAGGTAGCTACCTCACATTGGTCTGCTGCGAATATGTGTCACTAACATGGTAAAACAGACAAATTATCCAGTAAATGTGAATCTACATGAAGACAATCAGGTGTTATCAACACTACAACAGACAATTCATTTAAAAATGCGATTAGCATCTATTTTAGATTGTTTAAGGTTCACAAATGGAAATATCTTGGCTCCAGATGGTGCGACTTGTCGGTGGTGGAAAGTACATTTACTCAAATACTGTACTTAAGTGCAATTCGAAGTACTTGTACTTTACTTGAGTATTTCCATTTGATGCTACTTTATACTTCCACTCCACTACATTTCAGATAGAAATATTGTACTTTCTACTCTACTACATTATTCATTGTATATGAAGGGGTTCTTCTTGTTCTTGTTCTGTGTGAGCCCACCGAATCAAATTCCTATGAACTATGTTGAACTGACAATAAAGTATTGAAACTCTTCAAAACAGGTAAACATAATACAGGCAGATGTGAATCATGTGGGTAAGAAGAAACAGTAGAGCATGTTGTGCTACACAGTCAGAAATATGAGGCAGAAAGAAAGCATGTGATTCAAAACATCAGAAAGATAAAAGTACACTTTGATCTAATAGATATTCTACCAAAGGACTCAAGAAATCAGTGTTATCGAATCCTATTTCAGTATCTTAACTAACTGATTTGATTGAGAAGATTTTTAGTTTTTTTTAATGAATATTGTAAATACTACATATTCTTATCCACACTCCACACCAGTTGGTGGCGGTAATGCGCCAATTCGTTGTTTGCCAAACGCCAATAGACCTTAAAGAAGAAGCAGAAGCTAAACACGCACATTTTTCACCAGGTCCCACATCTTCTGATTGTACATGAACGCAGCACTTCTGGCAGACTCTGTTTGCCTGCACAGTCAGCATCACCTGCAGCTCAAACCAGTCCTGTTCGGCCAACATGCCCGTAGATTTGAGCCAGTGGACCGGGCCTCTCGCCCTGCAGGAGGTCGAGGAAAAACCTGCAAAGCCTATGACTGTTAAATACGGATCCGTGGAAATCGACGAACTCGGCAAAGTGCTCACGCCAACACAGGTCAGTCAGCTAACGGTGTTTAGCTAACCCGGCTAACTTAGCGTCCTCTCTGAATGAAACAGCTGCACCGTTTGCACCATGCTGACACGCTTACATCATCAGAAAACTGCTCTGTCGCTGATTATTCGATTACATCCAGCATGCAAATGTTTGCCAACAATGAATTAGGTAACAAACATAATGCAACCCCACCCACAGCGTGTCTGCAGCTGAAACAGATGGTGAACAGCGCCGCCAGATGGGTGTCAAAGTTGAGCCAAATACTCAGGCCACTGAGAAAATGACGCACAGGTTTTGTTGAATCTTTTTTTTTTTTTTTTTCCAGGTGCAGGATCGACCCACCTGTCTGGAGTGGGATGGATGTGACTCCGGTAAACTGTACACTCTGGCCCTGACCGACCCCGATGCTCCCAGCAGGAAAGACCCCAAATTCAGGTGAGAGGAGAGATGGCAAGTTTGAAATAAATTTAGAGCAGAAAACACCAAATGACTTGCATCCTGCTTGAAATTTGAGGAAATTTAATTTTAAGCGTGCACAAAAGATGCAGGGAGACAATAATTTAGTTATAGGAGATTACAGATGTGACACAAATGATGTGATCTAATTAGCAGTTTTCACCCTTTTTTTTAAAAAATCATGGTCAAATGTATTGTCTTCCTGGGAAGTAGGTGGGTGGGGGGTATTTTATGCTTTCAGTAGAGATATGACAGGAAACGAGGGAGGAGAATAAACAACTGTCGACGTGCAGCAAAGTAACCTGAATAAACTTCAGCCAGGGACGTTGCGGTTTGTTACTGATGACGCCATAAACCAGTGGTCCTCAACCTTTTTCATGTTAAGGACCCTTAAATTGATTCACATTAGGCCACAGAGCCCTATTTTATAAGATTTCACTCCAGGGACCTCCATCTGAAAATATTTTGGTTGTTAGATACGATAAAGAGCAGAATTCTGTAGTTATCGACTGCAGGTGAGGAGAAAACCACAGAGGAAGTAAAACCTATAATCAGAATAGTCACTCACAGGTGACCTCATTGCAATCTAATGCAATCTTCTTTTTTTGAATTAAATTTTGTGCATCGTACTACTTATAAACACATTTATACTAACGTGTTTTTTTTTGTGTCTGTCACTAAAGGGAGTGGCATCACTTTCTGGTGGTCAACATGAAAGGAAATGACGTCTCCTCCGGCTGCGTCATGTCAGACTACGTTGGCTCCGGTCCCCCTCAGGGTACAGGTAAGACAGGATGAAACGCAGCGCTTTTTTTATAACCTGTAGTTCCTTTTCCTCTGGGCTGAGTCAGTGGATGAGTCGGTGGTTCAGTTACTTTTCACACAGAGACAAATCCAAGCGAACCAAAGCTGCGTGACAACGTTCGCTCCGCTTATTGGTTGGATGTGTCCGGGAGGGCAGAAGCAGAAACATAAACATAGAAATTCCTGAAGGTCTTCTGGGCAAAAACATGTATAATACATGTATTAAAATGAAGTCTTCCTGGTGAAATATTAATCAGGGGATTGGTCCAGACACTCAGCATGTTTTTCACAGTCTTTTTCATATTTATTTTAATAGAATTGGTGTGTTTGTGAGACAGTTTATGTCTGAAATCAAACTGTCCACTGATCAGTTGTTAAATTGAACATATGTAACTGCTGGTTTGGAAAGTCTTTGCCGTCGTATACAGTATCTATGTTGCCTGGTGTCAAGTATCTGCAGTTTAAAGATTTTCCAGCAGCAATGAAACATTTAAAACCTTCAGTCTTCGTCCCCCCCCGCAGGTCTCCACAGGTACGTGTGGCTGGTGTACGAGCAGCCGAGCAGTCTGTCCTGCTCCGAGGCCGTCCTCACCAACCGCTCCGGAGACGGCCGCGGCAAGTTCAAGATCCAGAGCTTCAGGCAGAAATACAAACTGGGAGCCCCAGTGGCCGGGACCTGCTACCAGGCAGAGTGGGACGACTACGTCCCCAAACTGTACCAGCAGCTGGCTGGAAAATAAAAGAAGAAAAGACTCGACGTGACAGCTTTAAGCACTAGGAATTCCCACAGAGGCTTTTTGATCTGTAGGATATTCCCACTCCTGCAAGAAGCAAAAAACCCCCCCCCCCCCCCCCCCCCAACTGTAGCAAAGCATTTATTTTTGTGAGTGTGCCACCGAATAGTATTTTCTTCCCATTGTTGCCTTCGCCTTTTTAACCCACGCACTGACAAAAATAACATCTCCTCTGAATGACGTCATCTGCACAATAAAACCTGCTAAAGACTGAGATGGTTGTGTTCTTTCTGGGAATGTTTTCTGATCCTTTTTCAAGGTTTACTAGCTAATTTAAATTATTATAAATGTGAGGAATAATTGAGATTTGAATAGAACCAGGAGGTGGGTTACATTTGTCACAAGAAGCAGTTAAAAAAAATCAACATAATTTAAGTGATGTTATAGATTCTTATGACTATATTCATGTAAAATGCTGGACATTTTACTTTCTCTTCAACCTTTTATTTATTTATATGATGTAAAGAAGAGGCTCCTGTAACTCAATCTGTTCCTTCTGGGTGTAAATGAAGGTAAATAGTTTACCTGCATTTCCACAAGTGGAACCAGGGTCTTAATTTTGTCTCTGGATCATAGTTCCTGTTCCAGGTGTCATTTTCAATGGCAGTGAAACCAGCAGGGTGGAGTTTGCGGTAACTGACCATCGCTGACTGGTGTAGATAGACACAGGAGACTCATGCTGAAGCAGAAAAGATAACCAGGAAACAATCAGTTGACACTTCTCTTTTTAAACCTCCAGTAGAAACAAGCTGTGAATACAATACTAACATGTATTTTTAGTTAATATTGCAAACTTAGCAAACAGTTGCTTATTCACATGTCCAGCAGTTACAGTACGTTCTTTAATTTCAGTCCTATTTGTGCTCATCTAGTGGATAAAAGTCCAATAATCATTTTCTTTACTTGCTAAATGCTCCGCTATCTTCACTTGCTAGTTCCTAACTTTGTCATTTGGTGTCCCTTTTTAGAGCTTTATGACTGCTGCAGCTTAAAAAAGATGCAATGAGAGCAGTGAAAGTGAAGCGAAACAGATAAGTTTCCGCTAAAAGACGCTATAACGCTCATAAGAGCGCTGCATTAGTAAACTGCAGGGTCGGATGATAATTGGCTGAGGGTTCATTCTTTTATTTTTACATTACACCCATCTAATGTTGATCCATCTTTATGATGAAAATATTGATTATATCTACAACCAAGTCCAGTTGTCCTCGATTCATCCCTCTTTAGATAACTGAGAATCTTCACAGACATTGATTATAACAACTGTAAATCTGGATTATTATTAGTAGGTGTACTTTCAAGTTTAAATGTCAGTCAAGCAGAAGAAAATACAGAGAAAGTCTTTGGTTTCAGTTACGGAGCGGCTGATGAATTCATCTTTACAGTTCCTCAGAAAACGGTGGAAACCTCAAATCTCGTTCTTGGAACGTTCCAAGAATGAAGTTTGAGGTTTCCACCGTTCCTTTTCCTGTTCCTGTGAAAGAGCAACAGTGACAGTAAAGGTTAGTGTCAGTGGTGTAGCTGGTTTATTACTATGAACTTTACTCAGGTTTATCTAACAGACCTTTATAACCTTTGTCCTTGCAAACAGCTGGGTCTCTTTATTTGTATACTGTCACCTCGTTACTTTCACTGGTTCTGGATTTGTCATATACAGACTGTTACCATTTACTTCTGTTTTTACTAATTTAATCTCTGAAACAATAAATCAGATATATGTGCAGCCATTCAGAGCTGGATTTTATGCTTTAAAAGCAGAATTTCAGTTTGCATTTTACTACACTTTAAAAGCTCAGTGTTTACTTCAGGACGTCGTGCAGCACACACAGCTGCTGTAGAGCTCAAACTTGTCACCGTCGAGTCGAAACATTACAAATCCACAACATTTCATCATCTTTACCGCGCAGACGTCGCCGTCATCTCCCGGTTTGTTCCACGCAGCAGATATAATGATATAATAACAACACATCCTTCGTTTGTGTGATGAGCACTTTATTTACAAATATAATTAAAAGCTCTGACAGATTCATGCTTTCTTTTAACCTGGAAAAAAAAAAAAAATTAAAGTGCATGCAATAATAAAGCATCATACTGTTCTGGTTTATAAGAAAATACACAGCTTAAGAGTTGTGGTTAAAGCAAAAAAAACAAAAAAAAAAACAAAAAATTAAAAATAAAAATCCCATTGATAGATGACTGAACTTCACAGACTATCTGAGGAGGGGGGAGGAAAAAAAGCGCTTTAAAAAGTTGTTTTTTTTTTTGTTGATTTGAGTGACAGTTAAAATACAATACGAAAATAAGTAAAAGCTCTCCATAAATCCTTCTATACACAAAGTACAGGTCCCCCCCCCCGCCCACATGAAGCCCTTTGTGCTAGCTGGGAGTTGGAGTTCACGTGTCACATGGATTTATTATTCACATTGGCTGCCAGTGCAGAGAAATCAGTACGATACACATATTGAGTACCATGATTCGTCATCACCCTCCCCCTCTGTAATCAAATTCACCTGAAGGAGATCACATATTATACGTGTATGTATATCGTGATATTTGTCTCTCAAAGTATCAAATTATTCAAATTTGTCATAAAAATGTCCTGATGAATAAATACCAAAAAAGAAGCAGCTGCTGGAAGGATCAGCTGTTTTAAGATTTATCGCTTTGAGAGATTGATTTTTGCACCGCTTGAGATCCGAGAAACTAAAAAACAAACAAAAAAAAATGATGAATCACCTCTAAAAATGCATGGTCGTTGTGGAGCAATTTCGCTCATCGGACTGCCCTCGTTTTTCTCTCCCTCCTTCTCTCGTTTTGTTTTTTTTTTTCTTTTTTTTTGTCCCACTTTTAGTCACGCCAAAAGTGTCATCATTGCACAAGAAACAAGAAAACACTGTGACTATGTTATCAGTATTCTTACAAAAACATGACAACTACAGGAAGTTATCCAGCATTTTTTTTTTTTTGTCGTCTTGTGACACCACGAGAGGCGAGGAGGGGGAGGAAGGTTAGGTGGGGGAGGATGGGGGGGATGGAGGAGGAGGATGAGGAAGGGGAGGAGGGGCACTCAAACCTGCCATCGACTCTTGTCTGACCAGCCCAGAAAACACACTGGAGCTGGTTCTGGAGCCGGTTTTATGCGTCTGTGTGTGTTTGAGTGAGGGCGTCAGCAGCACCTGCACTGTCAGGTGAGTTCAGGTAAAAATGAGAGGAGGGTTGTTCTGAGGCAGACGGACGCCTGGTGGACTCCGAGAGATGGCGGCGGCAGTGGCGGCGGTGGCAGCGGCCCCCGGCCCCTCATCTGTAGTCGTCCTTGGGAAAGTCCAGAGTGCCCAGGTTGCCGAAGCCCAGCCGCATGCTCTCCATGTCGAAGCTGTCAGTCTCCCGCTCCTGGCGCTCCAGCAGGTGCTTGATGCGGTCAGTACGCTCCTTCTGAAGGGAAACCAGCTCCTCTTCAATCTGCAGGAAACGCACAGGAACAAGAGATATGAAGGGTTAATAAACTGCAGGAGACGTTTCTGATTAGTTTGGATCTTTTTTTATATCTTCATAAGCTCTTTCGGGGCAAAATCCTTTTTTTATTCCTTTAATGCATCCCATTTTTTCTTTATTTTATTATTTGTGCAAACAAATAAGTTTGTACAAACAGTTAAGTTTTAATTTTAATTCAACTTTGGTTGTAGTTATTATGATGGATTTAGTAGTTTTGGTTTTATTTGGTTTGAAATGCTTTTTCCTTTTTGTAGAAAACATGATTTTTTGAAGGTGCAATAATTCAGTCTCAGACATGTTCAGATAAAAAGTGAAACAGTTTTGTCAAAATGCATTCTTGTTTTTTACTCTGCACGTAATCAATACAACAGCAATGCAAATACTAAACAGCACCTGCTTTGTAAAGGTTATAATGTTCATTTTTGTGTGCAACAACATAAATTTATTCTCCAAATAAAAACAAAAGGAGAAACTGTCTCAACATTACCTGTACAACTATTAAAATATCCTTGCTGATAACATGAATGATGGCTCTGCTCCATCTAAGAGTTTCAATAAGACATGTTAGTGAGTTAGAGCGCTGGAACAGCCTGATCGAAATGAAATGCGGCACTCATCAATGTTATTAGTTACACTTGTGTTTGATGAGTCAAATGATCTGCTGCTTTTATTCTTGTTTGGAGTTTGTTTCTATCGTCCATAGATAATCATCTGAAAAATCTTTTGGGTATGTTAATGGAAATTTACCTGAATGGGCTTTAAAATATTTGCCCCTCTCCAGGTGTTGGTTTTTTATATATGAATGGTCAATTCTTTGTTCCCTTGCGTCCCTTGAGTACCTTTACACAGTATATATATGCAGGCTTGGACCAAATACATCTATTAACAAGATGTACTATTATATACCTACACAGTCCTGAGAGGAGGTGTAAAGTACAAACACCTGTGGTGGTGTATCATAGGTGTGTGGGGCCTTTCCTTCTTTAAAAACAGTTTTCTTCTTTCTTTTTGCCTAATATTTAATTTCTGTTGTTGGTATTTGCCACAGGTGGAAGCACCTTGCAGTATAATGCAGTTCAATACACCACAGTGCAAACTGCAGCCTAAAACGTACAAAAGAACTGAACCAACAGCTCTGACACAGTCACACTACAACCTTTACAAATGCTGGATTTACTGCAGAGCATGCTGATGGTTTGTTTTATATCCTCACTAAATAACCTGTGTTGCATCCTATGACGTGTAACTGGATGCAGACTTTGATGTGCGTTGTTTGTCTCATGAAGGTGCGAGTGTGTTAAGTTCTACGAACAGATTCTGTCCTGGCAGGAGTTTTGTCGACCGAACAACCACATAAACGCAGCAGACACGTCCACAAGTCCAGACAAAGCACCGCATGGCGCAGTACGGCAATCTGGCCAACTACTGAGCATGCACAGAAAACTCCAGACTCTGACCATGAACCGAACCGGAGGACAATAGTGCTTCTGAAAACCATGACATCATCCCGATCCTGTGAGCGCAGGTACCGCACGCGGCCAGGAGATGGCGACAGACCACCGCGGCTCCCGCAGACACCGCTGGACCCAGCAGGACTGGATCAGGGCGGCATTTCAAATGTCTCTTCCTTTGTTGTCGGAGTGCTGTCTACTAGACTGTAGCGATGACGTCGGTCACTTTGGAAGGAGGCGTACTCGGGCCATTCTAATCTTATCACATGTCATCGGTATACATGGTAGGTTGCTTGAAAGATGTGTATCACGGGTGTCTTGCAGCCAGAGTTAGGGGACACAGATTGACGACGCTGTCAGATTTATGTAATAAAATGATAAAATGAAGTCAGAAAACTATTTGCCGGCTTGCTGCAGAGTGAACCAACATGAATGTCTGGTAATAAGTTGAGATACAAACAGACCGGCGCTGGTTTTTGCACGCCCCTCGATACTTAAAGCAAACAGGTCCGGATACACATTTGCATCCACCTCAGCAGGCAGTGTGGGCATGAAAGCCGACCCAGACAGACATTTATGAGTTCACACACACACACACACACACACACACACACACACACACACACACACACACACAGATTTCCCTCACCACAGGTGGTGATGACAGTGGCATGCCTTCCTGCAGGGAGCAGACAACCATGTCTCTCCCACACACTCCTAATGGTAGTGAAATCTGTAGATGATAGTTTTGTTCTCTTACTACGACATTTTTGTCATCTTCTATTTATAAAAAAGACACAATTATAACAGTATAGCTCAATCTTTATCGTCCGTTTTTTTATTTTTTTATTAGGCAAATTACTTTTGCACACGTCCTCCTTCAGATGTACCTAGAGTCCCTCCAATATAGCTCTTAATTTATTACTGCTTTCATTTTGTAGTAAATAATTACAAAGTACCTTATGTTTCTATAATAATCAGACCTTGATGATGAGTTAAACAGAGGAAGACTGCTGGATTTCTTAAAGATGTTGTGATGGAAGGATGGTTGAAGTTTTTGTTTCTGCCTACTTTCGCCAGATGACGTCACTGTTTGAGATTTAATGTTTTAAAGAAAGTGACAGCTTTCCAGTTTTCTTTTTATAGTCTTTAAGGAACTTTAAGTAATGTATGAATATATGGTTTGTCCGTTCTGGGCTACATGGTGGGCTCCGTGGAAGAGGACCCGCTCCCTATGTAGATATAAAGGGCTCATTTTAAGGTAACGAAAACACACTGATTCTTAGTTTCAGGTGATTATACACGAATGAAAACATAATTATGAATGTTATATTCCATTCCACTCTTGAAGGCCGTCATAGCGAGGGGTAAGACGGTTGGTTGTACGCACAAAAAGTTGTCTGAGTTTGAGCGAGAAGTTCAAACGCTACATACTTCTTGTTCTCTGCACAGCTGGACGATCACGGTGGGACTTGATTGTTGGATATTTGCTTAAGGAAAATTAAAACAATTGTCGAACCGATTCTGACACTGGAACTGTGTGGAGGATTCAGATGCTGTTCGACAATCTGACGAGCACTTTGTTTGAAGCCTACTGACCTTTATTAGACTTTTGGAGGAACTGCAGCAATACCGAAAAAACCTGATCTCCTTCTTCACGTCTGCAAGGACCACATCTCCAACTGCTCTCATGCCTTTAAATTACGGTGGCCTCTGACTGACTCAAAAATATTTAAACATTAAGGTTGATAATTTAGCTAACTAGAGAGAGAACAGAAACGTCTAGTACATTAAATATTGCAACAGTTCTTTCACTGATAAAAATGAAGAGTGCCTTAAATTTTGGGGGTGAGTACTGTAAGCAATGCTTCCTTATCTTAACATACGTATGTCTACTTTAAAATGACGTGAGCGTTTTCCTTCACCACACCTTTTGTTCCAGGTGAGCCCGGCGCAGGGACACCTTCTGCTCCAGCTTCTGCTGCTCGCGCTCGTGTTGCGCCTCGGTCTGCATCTTGATCTTGCTCTGGTAGGCGTTGAGCAGCTCCATCTCCTGCTGCAGCTGCTGCCTCAGGGCCTGGCACTCGGCTTCCTGGGCCTCGTCCAGACGCAGCTGACACAGCCGACCACGGACCGCAATAGGGGAGAGGGATGTACAAAGAGATAGAAAGAGAGAGATGGGGAGGTTGGAGAGGGAGGTGGGGTGGGGGTGGGCGGAGGAACATGGATAAGACACACACAAGGAGGGAGAGAGGAGAAAGAGGGAATAGAGACAGAGAGGACAGAAGAAGGGGAGGGGAGGAGGCGACGAAGGGATGGAAGAGGATGGAAGGGCAACAGGGACGGACAGGACATGGAAAGACAGTAGGAAGGGAAGGGAGGAGTAAGAGGGATGTAAATGAGGGTGAGATAAAAAAAGAACAGGAGGGAAAGACAGAAATAAGACAAGATATGAGATGAGGACAGTTAAGGAGGAGAAAAATTGAAAAGCATGAGCAACAGGTGGAGACTATATGAAACGTCTTCAATGATGCCTTCTAGCTTTCATAAGAACAATCATATATTTCCCTGAAAAAGTGATAAAAGTAGAAAGATATTTATCATCGACTATGACATAAGTTAATGTCTCTGCGCTCACCGCCTGCGAGGCCATCATCTCATTGATGCTCTGCTCGTATTGCTCGGCCAGGATGGCCAGCTTGCGTGTCTGCTCGTCCTTCAGGGCCTTGAGCACCGTCTTGTGCTCGGCCTTGGGCGTAACTTCCATCTGGTGGTGGCGCAGGGCTTTGTACTGCTTGGTCTGCACCTTACATGTATCCTGGAACTGCTTCTTGATCTGCAGCTCCAAGGCCTGGTGGAAGGGTGGACGGAGACGGACAGAGCGGCAGCAAGGAGAGGAGGTTAAAGAGTATTCAATCAGATTTCAGATTTCTTGTTCTACTCTCTGTCTTGAGTTCATGTAAAGTCATGCCTTAAGGATTCTGCTGGTAAAGGTTAAAGGTTTAAAATAGCCAAAGGCAAAATCATGGTTCTAGTCTTTTTATCCTCAAAAGCAAATTAAAAACAGGATGACATTCAGAGATAGAGATGACACATTTTGTATGTTCTTTTACCATTTTTTTCCTCCCAATTAATTTGTTACATCCATGTTGCATCACTGTTTTATCAAAAACTACCTAAAACATAAAAGATGTTGCTCATGGCTTGCGCCATCTTAGAGGCGGATACAATCTGTCTTTTCAGCGACAAAAGAAAAATTTGGAGAATGAATTCTGCGACAGAAACATTTCAAAAAAGGTTTTTTTTATTTTTACCGTCAGCTCTGCATTTCAAGCACAATAACCACTGCACCTATGAAACCCTGGATTTAAAAACTTTACCATCTCCATGTCGACTCACTTTGAGGTTTTTGGGCTGCTGCCGGAGTTCCAGCACATGCTTGCGGTGGAGTTCGCGCTCGCGTCGGTTGTTGTACTCGATCTGGTTCTCCAGCTCCGTCTGGTGCTGCAGGCGGATCAGGTCCATCCGCAGCTTCTGCAGGGTCCTCAGCTGCCGTTGCTCCAGTTCCTGGGTGGACTCGTCGTGGCGGATCAGCATGGCGTGCTCCATCTCTTTCTGGGTCTTCTTCTTGTTCAGCTCCTAATTAGAATGAAAAGGAGATGGAAGAAGGAAAGAGAAGGATGCATGAATGACTTACAGTAGGTGCTGTTAACTGACATTGTTTCTGCAGCTTATTCAATATTTTCAATGTGACATTTATATAGAGATTAATTTTGCTGTTGTGTTATTAACAATTTAAACTCTGATTTTTTTCTATTAAGCAAAACATTACCAGTATAAGCTAAAACGTGACTCAGAGTTTTGTGTGTTTTCCCACAGAAAGTTTTTGGACCTTGTAAGACTTTCGCCAGATTTACACAACAGCTTTTGAGATTATGACATTGTTGCCTTGCTTTACTCTGTGATAATCTCTAAAGAACAATGGGTGTGATTTTTTAGGACACAGTCCTGTTTGCTGAGAAACATATTTTGGTCTCATGATCGCATTGGGCCTGTTTACACCAATGTTGCAAAACAATAACTCCTAAAAAGAGGTCAAAGTTCATTACAAATTCTAAATAGTTTGGTCTTATATAGAAGAAAACCTTTCATTGAATTAATCTACCAGCTAAAGGTATACATGTAACACTTCTATTAGTATATTTTTTATGATTTATTTGATTGCACATGATGTATTTAAGTATATAGCTCCTCCACACCTCTCGGATCTGCTCCTGCTCCAGCTCGTGCCTCTTCACCATGACTTTGCGCTTGAACGCGCGGCAGTTCCTGTCGTAGAAAACCCTCTGCTGGGCCAGGAGATGGGCCTCCTCCTCGGCCTGGGAATGCTGCATGTTCTCCTTGTGCTTAGACAGCCGCTCCTGCTTCTCCTTCTTGGGTGTGCTGTGGTCCTCGTTCATCTCCTGAGAAGGGAGGTGAAAGTTTAAAGCGGGGGAGAGGATTGTTGACAGGAGCTTTTGGTTGTTTACTTGACATTTTGGGAGCAAAACTCATCTGTTACAGTTGAATTTAAGTGATAAATTTATGAAAACTATTGGATATGTATTAAACAATTATAGTCTAAACAAGCAGAAACCTTTCAAACTACGTATTATATAGAAATGTTTTGAATTTGAAAGGAAAAAAAATACAGTGTACACAAAGTGTTTGTAGTGACAGCGTGTGGAAAACTCCAACTGACCTCCTGTCTTGAACTACAGATGACTTTCATAGCCAGAGGAAGGTTGAAAGAAAAAGATAATTTTAGCCAAATCTATCCCTCCTCAGTATGAGTTCTCTTTCTCTTTCATGGGCTTTAAAGGTAATCTACAACTCCAGCTAATGCACTTAACATGAGCCTGATCCCCACTCTCTGTGGTGTCTAATTCCGTTATAGCTCTCAGTTGGAGGGAAATATCTCTCCCTGCCAGTGATGCTTTCTTTTAACTGCACTGACCTAATTTTGGTCACTTATCTTGTAACTGAAAACACAATGTATCAGAGTCCCAGCCCACAGGAGTATTCTCTGGACACTGTTCGGTTTCAAGGTTGTGGAGGCACACGAATGCGCACTCCTTGTATGGATTTGTATTGTTTTCCTTTGTATGTGTGGATGTATATTAATGTGTAGGTACATAGTGAGTAGGCTGAGTGAGTCAACACAACTTCCAAAAGACCACTTCGGAGGTACTGAACGTGCTTATTTTGTGTGGAGGAGGGCTGATTCAACAGTAAACAGCGTACAGGACCATGTGTCACACACACACACACACGAGAGAGAGAGGCGTACAAAAAGGAGCTCGCCAGAGGAGGAAAAAGGAAACCAACGAAACGCAGCACACCTCCTTAATCTTCTCCTTGCAGAGCTTGTACTGCTTCTTTTGATTATCCAGAAAGGTGGTCAGCTCCTTCTTCTGCTGGGCCACGATCTGCTGCTGGAACTTCTTCTCATCCGTCAACGCCGTCTTCATCTGGGGGGGGGGGGGACGCATGAAACAGAAGGAAAACAGGGCGAGGGGGCTTTTAGCTTAGTATAGAGGCCTTAGCTGAATACAGGCTACAAATACAATAACTACAAGTTAAAATTCTGGTACAGGATCAGATTTATCTTGTTAATCATTTATTGTTTCACTCATCTTTCAAGCCAAAATGTCAAATATTCTCAGTTTTGTATCATTTATAACTCTATATATCTAATAGACAAGACATTCAACATTTTATTGATGAATCTATTAATCAAGAAAATGATCTGCAGATTGATTCATAATTAAAATTATTAAGGTGCAGCTCTAAACTTCTGATATGTTATATTACAGTTAAACATATTTGACTTTTTAGATGTCATAGGCTGTTAACAGCTGCTGTCATTTTGTAGACATTTAAAGATATGAAATGAAATACGCACTGTAACGCTGAGCAAACATCTAGTAACATGTTGCTTTAGTTGAGTGACACATCATTCACACGTGACATTGTGTTTATGTTGCTGTTTATGCGTACAGGGTGGTCTATATGAACAGATATACTATCTCCTCGGCCGCTGCGGCACGCCGCCTGCTAATCACAGAGATATGAAGCTTGTTTTTCCACAGTGTTGAAATTCTGTGACCTACTTCTGCCCTTGTGTTTCATCTTATGTATCATTGGGTGGCAGCAGTGTGTAAAGTTCAAGAAAAACTTTGGTTAGCATTTGATGTAAGACTGAGACATTTTTTTTTTAACAGGATTCAACTTTTCAACAAACTTTACTCCAGAAACTATAGAATCATTTTAACTTCAACATCATGTTTTCCCCTGTTTTTCCAAAGCAGACCCCAGCCAACTGTTGCACGGTACATGCAGGTCTGCATGATCATCTGTGAAATGACTTTGGGGTTACAGTAGTTATTCATCCACTCATGCCTTTCCACTCATGTCCTATAACCCCCCGACAAAACCCACCTCCTTCTCACTATGCACCGCGTGGCGCTTTGCCAGCTTCTCCAAGTCGATGTAGGCGTTATTGGCCTGCGTCTCCACCTCCTTCTGCAGCTTGAGCCGATGCTCGTCCATCTCGGCCTTCAGCTTGTTCTCCAGGGCGATCAGCTGCTTCTGGTGCTGCCGCCGCATGCGCTTATAGCCTGACATCTGCTCCCGCAGCTCGCTCTCCTGCTCATGCTCGTGGATCTGCTTGGTCACCTGTGAAGAAAGAGGAGTTAGAGGATGCCAGCGATGCAAAGACTGAAAAACAGTTTTTCAACACATATACAACTAATCGAGGGGTATTAAAATACAGGGAACATCAAAACAGCAACACTTAATGTGTCACCTGTCCTGAGTAAAAATGCTATATTGATTAGTCTGGGTTACCTTTTCCAAGAGAAAGAACTGAAAACAGAATCAATTCAATGCTGTGAAGCATCATTGTTAAACTGTTGCAGTCAGTCAACAGCATGTTTCAACCGATGATCAGAAAATAAAACAATGTAATAAAGAAATACTGTGAAATCCCTTCAGATGAAGTTACCACTAAAGCCCAACAAAAGCTCTTTCATCTGGACATCGCACATACACACAGTCACTGCATAGATCAGGCAGCCACAAAGAATATGAAATGTGTTTAAGCCAGATGGAGCAAGAAAGAGACCGAATAAAAACAATATTAAACAGCTATATCGTTCAATTTTATCTAAAAGAAACAACAACATCACCAGCGCTGACGTGTCTCAGCAGCAACGTCTTGACTTTCTCAACAGGTTTTCTTAATAAAACCTACAGCTGATGCACCAACCTGAGGACAGAAAGGGTTCTCCACGTCTAGGTAGTACTCGCTCCGCATCTTCTCATAACTTCCACCTGAACTCCTCAGGCCAAACATGATGGCGACTTTAGCCAAATGCAACAGCATCCAGGAACCTTGTGCAGCATCCTATGCCCGACAGAACCCTGTCTGAGCTCCGATGCCACCCTGAGACCCCCCCTTTACTGGACGAGGCCCCCCCCCCCCCCCTTTCCCTTTCCCTTTCCCCTGGTTCGCGCCCTGGGCACGCAGTGGCAAAGGCAGGCGTGTGAACTGTGAATGAGGCAGGCCGACTCCGTGGGCCAACAAGAGCACAGAGCGACTCTTTAGTTGGGCTAACGCTAAGCGGCGGACAGCAGGTGGGTCACATGAATACCTCATTGAGTAAGAGTGAGAGAAGTTGGTGAGGGGGGGGGGGGGGTTGGAGAGGAGCAGGCAGAGAGATGAAGGGGGGAGGGAGGGTGATTGCAAAGGAGAAACAGCAGATGGAGAGTGACTGGGAGAGAGTTAGATGGGAAAAGAAAAAATGGAAATAATGAGAAGTTAAATAATAGCATCTAAGAAAGAAAGAAAGACGGAGGGGGGGGGGGGGGGGGGGGGTTGGCAAGGAAATAGGTGGAGGTTGAGCTCGCCTCCTCTCTTAATCTGTGCTGAATCAATACCCCTACTGTAATAGCGGCTCTCAATCCTAGTCACTTGTTTCACTGCCACCCTGCATGCTGCCACAAAGGGCCAAGTCACGTCATGTGACGGCCTCTTTCACACAGGGCTCAGGGACTGGAAAGGGGATCATATTCAGGAGGGAGGAGGGGTGGCATGCAGGCTAAAGGTGAATGTTCCAGTGAGATCAGACGGAATTTAGCAGCTGAACGTATTACTTTTGAATTATTGCCTTTATTTTTTTTAGCTGAAGGTGATCTAGCTAAGAATTGTTATTGCTGTACAGAAATAACTTTATTTGTTAAAAGCAGAAATGCTGGTTGATATGACTGATTTGAGCGGTAACATGTTTTCTTCTTCTTCTTCTTTTGCATTTTTCTTTGTATTAAAGTAATATCACTAGTCCACCTACACACACACACGCACAGACGTTTCATGCTCTGCCTTCCTCAGTGTTTGTTCACCAGGTGTCCAGTGTCAATGCTCTCTCTCTCTCTCTCTCTCTCTATTTCTCTGTTTGCTAGGCGCTTGTATGTTACTTTATGCACCTGCAACCTCGTGGCACTTGTGTCAGGTGGAATGTGGAGCTTCTCCTTGATTCACTGTGGCTTGGATTGTACCTCATTTGTATGTCGCTTTGGACAAAAAGCTTCTGCCAAATGGATGAATGTAAACGTCAATGTTATATCAACTCCCTCAATAAATCGATCAATCAGCATCACAGTTTTTAACACAAATGATTCAAGTCTTATTTTCCAACATGAGGCAAAGAAAATAATAATAATGGACTTCATGAGATTTAGTGTAAAGGCAATGAGTGTTGCCAGTTCCTTTCTCCATTTTGCCAATAATTTGAGTAAAAACCCTTAAAAAGAGCAGTTCAAGGTTGTTTTTCCTGACAGTGTTCAGTGTCACAAAGAAGCTATTCAATTAGCGGAAAATGAAAGATGTTCTGAAAAAACATGATTTATGTCAGAAGATGAAATTTAAAAAAAAAACAAAAACAAAACTGTTACAAGTGCTCTTTTTCACACAGCTAATATTTTACTTTATTTTTCCATGATAAGTGAAGAGCATCCTATCACCAAAAGGACTTGCAACACGGTCATCTGTTATTGATTACGGAAGGTAAAACATGTCAAGCACACATTATCTCTTTGTCAGGTAAAGGACAGGAGAATAGGTCATGGCTGTTCTTGGAGAGTCAACTATTGCTGCAGACGTATAGTAACATATGGTGAAGTCGTTTTGTCAAACAGAGGAAGCAAGAAGCCTCTCTGGGCTCTTGTTTATTGTCCTGTTTTCCTGTAGATACACAGAGGTGGGGGGGGGGAGCTCTGTCCTCAAATGAATGAAAATGCAAAAGAGGTTCACCTGGTTTAATTCCGATCTCTGCCATTTACCTGTGAGTTTTAGTCTTTTAATTCTTTTCTGCTGTGTGGCCATATATCAACAAGACTATAGCTGTAAGTAACAAGCTTTAACTGTCACTAAAACAGCTGACTGTTTGGCGTGTCTTGATGTCAACAGCTGTGTGCTGATAGATTTACAGGTTCTCGGGCTACGACCTGCGATCGAGAGCTGAAGACGAGTTGTGCCGGAGATGAGGTGAAATATTTTACGACGACGCCGTCTCTCACACTCGGTTACTTCATTTGACCTATACTAACCCCTGCCCTCCCCTCTTACTCGCTCCTTGTGTCTAACATTAGTTCTCCTTCTACCTTTCCATTCATCTACTTGCCATTTCCCTCCCTCCCTCCCTCCCTCCCTCCCCTCCTCGTCCTTTCCCCCTTTCCTTACATCTCTCAGGATAATTTTTCTTCATTTCCTTCTTTTCCCCCTCTCCACATCATCTTTCATCTGTCCTTCTCCTCCGTTTTTCCCCCTTGTTCCCCTTCTCCTCTCTCTCTCTCTCTCTAAACGGTTTCCCACCTTTACATCAAATTGGAGTCTACGCTTCATGTCATCTCTGGGTGATGGAGCCCATCACCCCCTTTTCTCCTCTCTCTCCACCTCGTCCTTCTTTGTCAGTCCAGATTTCAATCTGCGCTGCTCTTTTGTCTCACCTCTCTTTGTTTATCTGTCCATCTCTCTATCTGTCCTTCTTATCCCCCTGATATCTACCGCCTGTGTCCTCCACCATGTCTTTTACCTTCTCCTACCGACGTGCTCGTTCTGTTCATTCACCATTTACTCTCCCTCTTTAAATCTTGTTCCATCAACCTGATTTCCTCCTTTCTGTTTTGGGAATATAAGAAAATCGTATTTGACATATATATCTCCTTGAGGAATTTGGATACTTCTGTTTTTTTCCAGGATGCAACTTATTACTTGTGCTGTGTTTTTATGTCTTTGTCCCCTCTTCTTCTTATGTTCTCTCTTTTCCTGTTCTCCGTCTTCCTCTCTCTCTCTCTATCTCTCTTCTCTTCTCTGGCGATCCATCACCCCTCACCATCTGGACCCCCTATTCATCTCTCTCCCTCTCTCTCTTTGTCTACCTGCTGATTCCAGTCTCAGCGAGTCGAGGCCAATCTGAGGACGTCTGTGCTCGGCAGAAAAAAGATGATGTCATTTCTTTCAGCGCTGGCGGGCAGGACTGGCGCTATCGCACGAGAGGAGAGATGCTGTGGTTTACACCATGTCGCCTCTGTTCAAAACAGGCGGCATCGGTTTACACGGAGCTGCGGTGCTGACACAGTGTGTCGCACCTCTGCTGTTTACGTCTGAAATATTTCAGTTCGACCTTAATTCACAGCGATTTACGATGAAGTGACAGCTCCGTAGTGTGCTGACAACATTTCCGTGACATTACAGCGATCCTTTAACGGATCAATAATAGGAAAATAAATAAATGAAGAGTCAGGGAGAGGAGAAAATAACTTTCTCTCTTGTTAAAGTTAGATTTATGTGAGCATTGGACACGGGATGCAATTCCCTGTCTTCATTACATAAGAACAAATCCTCCTTTTATTAAAGAAAAACCGTGAGGTGGGCTTACCGCACTCAGTCAGCCGTTTGCTATCTTTCATATTAAAGAAGCCTGGTGTCGCCTGCTTACATTAAATTAGAAAGGAAGAAAGGAAAGTTTGGAAAAACTTTATTGGAGTCAGGCAGATATGTTAAGCTACATGGACCTAGCCAATATGGGAGCTACTGCTTGTTCTACCTGGCTTAGTGGCCTTTAACAGCTAATACTATCAGCTTGGTCAGTTAGTGGTGGTGTCAGCCATCATGCTCTCTCAAAGCCTGCTCTGTGGTGAAGAGTGGGCTAAACGACTGATGAACACAGCCTGACTATACATCCAGTGACGGTGCAGTCAGGAGAAAGACAGACGCTCTCTGAGTAAATCTAGAAGAAGAATTTAAATGTTGTTTATGGTATAGGGTCTTCTAAGGATAATGCTGATAGAGGATTTCCCATAGTGAGACACCGAAGTGAATATTTGAAAGAGAACTGACAGTATGCCATCCATGTTTGACCAGAAATGCAAGGTACAGGGCGATAGATGTTTAAGGATAGACTCTTTATATAAATAGTCTCACTCTGGAATTGGTGAGCCTACTTCTTATTGTCGTGTCTCTAACCAACCTGCAAAATTTAATGGTTTGTCCTGGAGCTGGACTGAATCTTACAGCTTCTATCGATGTCTCTGTGATTGCAAGCCGTGAGTCACTGACAACCGTAAGATTAACATAAAAATCCCCAAAGAAATAAAAAAAAAAAAAGGAGACCCGCACATGCTGGACTTATCAGTGGTTCCTGCTCTGGTCAAGGACAGTGTGAGGACGCACATCTTCCTTTCTCATGCTCTCTGATGTCTGGTTTAAGACCTGACAGCAGAAGGAGCTCACAATTAAAATCAGTGGGTCATGGATGGGTAAACACACACACACACACACACACACACACACAAATACATGTGCGCGCTTACACACGACACCACAACTACTTACTAGTTACTAGAGCTCGTTTCCATGACAACAGACAGGGAGGGAGAGACGGAAAGAGATACATAGTGAGAGAGAAGAGGACAGAGAGGATTTCAACCCCCTCAACTCAAGAATATTGAGTCAGATCTGAGAATGATGTATTGCGAGTGCAGGAGAGGGGGAAATGAAGGGGAGCACGGAGGGGACGGGGAGTGGTAACGCAAAGAGTAGTAGAAGAGGAGAAAACAAAAGGAGGTGAATGAGAGGAAAGACAGAAGAGGAACGGGGATCTGTAGCAAGGATGGGGCCGAAACTGGAGAGCAGAGATGAAGAGACAGGAAGAGGTAAAGACCGAACGATGGACAGATAGGAGGAAAAATAACTAAAAGATTTGTAGAGAACAAATAAGAGAGTAAAAATAGAGAAACAGAGAAAGGAAAGGAGACTCCACAAAGGGACGAAAGATCTGTTTTGACTAAAAAGCCATGCTAGTTTGTTCCAACATGGATCCCATCCTCACATTTCTTCAGACTCAGTGTTCAACCTCCACATTCACAGACAGGTTTTAAGCAGAAAGAAAATGATGATAATGTCCTTTCTGTTGTTTTTCCATTTCTTTCAAGGTGAATGTTCCACGAATGTTTAATGATCCTGAAACCCCTTACGGCACAGATGAAAAAAAAACAAACAAACATGTTTTATGTTCTCAAGAAGTAAAAAAAAAAAAGGGGGGGGGAGAGTTTTGTCAAACATACCAATGATGCTGATTTTATGGTGGCGAAGCGGCCCTGGTTCTTGTAGTTTTGTGCCTGACTGCTCTTGTCGGAGGAGGCCAGTCGCAGCTCTGGCCGGTGGTCCCGGTGTATCCCGTCGTCCCAGTTGTACTGATGGTCCTGCTAGAAGGAAAAAAAAACACACAGAACAGAAAATATAGAGAAATGCAAAATTAGTACAAGTCAAATATTTAGTCACAGAGTTGTCTTCTCTTGAAATAATACAGATGTGTAAAAATGAAACATCTGTGCTACAGGCCAATTCATACACCTTATCTCACTCAAAACTGTGTAAGCCGGTGCTTAAACTTTCACTGATGTTCTGCGACTTTTTAAACAACAAAATTTCCCATTGATTTTTACTGTATGACATCTAAATTTCAAAAAGGAATCTTAAGAATTTATTAAAAACAGTGTCGACTGTAACCTCGCAAACATGACGAAATGTCAACACTCAATCCCCCCCCCTCCCGTTAAAGACATGAACATTTTCAAGAGCCTTGAGACCAAAAGGTTGATTCATATGAGGAGGAAACTTCATCAGCGTCTGAAAACAATATGTGTCAGTTTCATTTGTTCTCAGCTCAGCCCCTGAACTTGAAACAACACACAGGCTGTCTATTCATTAAGTGACATCCTTTATCAGGCGCTGTCAAAATACAAAGAGCAGATGAAGAAAGAGAATGACAGAGCAGTGACGGCCCCCCCCCTTTTCACTGATTTTTAAGTCATGTGAGATACTCAATGAGAATGTCAGGCATCGTGTCAGCGTGTGTGTGTGTGTGTGTGCGTGCGTGTGCAGGATGTCACAGCTGTACGTGGGGAAACGGCGGGGAGTGTGTGCCGCTTGTCGACATGTGTACACAGCCTTTGTTCTCCGAGTGTGAACAGTGTCGGTGATGAACTTGAAGCGATCTGCCAAACAGTGAGGACTGTGTCGATGGTTTCCATGGTTTCAGGAGGGGGGGGTGGGGGGTGGGGAGGGGAGGGAGGGGATTACGCATACTCTTGAAAACAGTGAGAGAAACCACGGATGTTTGCAATGAGCCATGTGTCCTTTCCATTTCTAGAGTGTTCAGTTATTATTACCTAAGAAAGGAAGTGGTTATACTAGTAACACAACAAGAATGATGGAATTTGTTGGTTATGCTTTTCATCTTTTTAGATTCTTAGAAAACCAGCATACACGGCGTTATGATTGTGTTTACTGCTTAGAGAGAAGTGCTTGACCAAATCAAATAAGCGGACGATTATCGGGAAGGTTAAAAGTTGTTCTTGTGTGTAATCTGGACTGGTATTTATTTGTTTGCTTGTCTCTGTAACAGCAGGACGTCTCAAAAACATGAATGTACAAAAATGGAATTAGGTGGTTTAAGGCCTTAGGTGAATAAACAACTGATTACAACTTTTGTGGTGATCTGGATTATATACTTTTCCTCTTTTTTTCCTCCCCATAATACAACACTAATCCTATGGTGAAATTAAGTCAGAGCAGTGACGCCCAATCCAGGGGTTTATGTACTTCTGTGGTTGCCACGGGGGATGTGGAAATATTGTAGAGTAGGTCTGCTTATTTAAAAAAAAAAAAACTATATACATATATCTACGTATGTGTGTGTAAATGTGTTATTATTATTATGTGTTATTAAAATATTTGGACATGAAGGGTGGTGTTGATGAAGGGGTACTTGAGCTCATCTGATAGGGTTGTGGGGGAACCACTGAGTCTTAAACAGCTTTGTCTAGTATGGTGTGACTTTTTAAATGCGTCGTTCACCTCGACCTCCTCCCACCTTCACCCCTGACCTTTACCTTCTTGGTGTGCGGGGAGGAGTCCAGGGTGCTGCTGTAGTCCTGGGGGTGCATCATGGTCATGTCGGAGCAGCTGTCGTCCAGCACCTCCTGCATGCTGTTCACGCTGCTGCTCTGGCTGCCCGTGCTGACCGAGGTGCTGGGGATGGAGTGGTTGCTGCCCAGGCTGTTCATCTTACAGCTGGCTGCCTCGCTGTCCTGCGATCGAGCGTCCACAAAACACACGAATCAACCCTCAAGAGCCGTGCGATCATACACAGATGTGCATATTCACACGTAGATTATCACGTCCTTCACCCCAGTATACCACCAACCTCTCCAAATTGTATCATTAAACGCAGTCACCTCAACACAGGGAAAATAATGAATGACCTCTAGATTGCATTACAGTCAAGGTCACGCTAAATTGCCTATTAACCTCTAATTGTTCAGATGTGTTATGTGCGTTTGTATCATTCACCTGCTTAATGTTAAAGCACATCTGTCTGTCTAAGAGGCTTCTGATTAAAAGTCCATTTAAGCGTGTGTACGTGATAGATGAAAGGAACCGAACAGCGCAGCTTTTGGATGTACTTTAACCTATAATTCTGTTACGTCTGCGGTAACAGATTGTATTACGATGCTATAATCAGTCTTTCCTCATGCAGTATATCTTCCACTGATACCAGAAAACTAGATTTGGGACTGCAGGTTTTCTCAGTAAAGGCTTCAGCGGTGTCTTGTTGCAGCGAGGTCTGGCGCTCTGAATTGCGTCACGTGGTGTAGGATGTCACTGTGGCTGCTGGCTGTCTATGCCTGTTCTTGCTGCCTTAAGCCAGGTCAACTAAGGGACGTTTCATCTCAATGTCAGGCTACTGCGGCCGCAGGAGGAAGGCTCCTGTGTGTTGTGATGTCAAAGTGCTAGAGCAGCCACCGACTCTTTCTTTCAAAACTTATTAGAATTGAAAAACCAGGGGTCGGTTTGAGGGGTGGAGGCACTTCAAACTTAAAGGTTCTGTATCTCCTTCCTTCCTCTTTGAAGTGCCTTCTTGAGGTTTCTAGAACATCACTTAAAACTACCTAGCTGGTCCTCACCCCTCCCCCCCCCGTGCTGTGAGTCTCAGCTCATCTCCCGGGTAGCAGATAAGTGTCCTGCATGTTGACTCAGAAGTGAAAAAACTCCCTCACTGCATGTGCAACACAACTGCTAAATTGCAAAAAGTCATTGATACGCCCTAGTACGCAGCCTGTGCTTGAGTGCCTTTTAGCTGACTACCTGGTTATTGTTTGTTCCTATTTTTATCAGCTATTGTCTCAGCTGGCTCTATTATAGTTTCTGCAGCTGTCGCATGTGATTATGCTCTCTTTTGTAATGTGTCAGCGTTGTTCACTTGGCTGCTATATTAAAGTGGCGATACACGAAATCCATAAACAAAACTAAGAAATGACTACAGATTTCTCTTTGAGGTGAAGGTTTGAAAACTGTGACCAGAGATTAAACGGAGCTCAACTAGTTTCATGCTTTTAACTATTTGTTTTCCACCTGCCATCTGACATGATAAACCTCATCATTCTGACCTGTGCATTATTATCTATCCAGGGAACTTCCCCTTATCTTTTTCCTTAACCATTCCCTCCCTCCCTCTCCCTCTTCCTCCCACCTCCTCCTCCTCCTGGCTCTCTCCCATGGGTCCGTTGTGTTTCTCCTGGTAGAGGATCTTCTTCATCTTGCGGTACTGCAGGTTGTCCAGCTCACGCACCGCATCCTTGGTCCTCTGGATGAGGTCGATGAGAATGCGCGGCGATCGTTCCCGACGCACAAAATCATGCTGGACAGAGAAAGAGGGACAGAGGTCAGAGGTTATTTCAAAAGCAATTTAAAGAGGGATGGAAGGAGGGTAGAAATTTAATATCAGATCATGTTAATTACTTTTTTTTCAAAATAGCTGAATAGCTATTTGGAAATGAACTCTGGATGTTCTAGTACGATTGTGTTTATGTTTTTCCAAGTTTTCACCAAAAGAAGATCGTTACATACAAGCTGTTGCGATTGAAATCCAAATTTTACACATAAAATATTAATAATAAATAATATAAATTAGTAGGGAAAGGGATAAGGGAAAGTAAGTCCAAAAAACTGAAAAGTATGGGACTGATGTTTGAAATCTAAATGATATAAAATGATTCACTTCTCAGTAAATATACAACTTACATTGTGTTTTTAATAAAATCTTCCAATCACAGGAGCTTACGGTTAGTACATTGCTGTTCTTAAAGATATAATGAATTGTGTTTAAAAGTGTTTTTGCTGTTAACTTCTTTCATTCAGAGTATTATTTCAATGAGCACAGAAGTATCACTAGAGGGCGCCTGTAGGTTGTTCAGCTCATCCTGGGAGTCCCGACACCCCTCATCCTCTAGTACACTGAACACATGGGACCTATGTAGGATTGTCCATAAAATTGATTTTTTATAAATACTGCTAATCCTTTTCATTCCAATAAATAACGTCTTAACCGTATCTGCCTTGGTACCGAGCTACCGACAGCTCCGGTGAAATATATATATCAAGAAACACAAACGTTGAGAAATTTCTGATAATGACAGAGAAGATTTAGATCATTTTTAAAAAGGACCTACAAACATAAATCATTGTTACATAAAGGGTGGACAGCATCTATAAATAAACTTCAATCCTGTTTTCTGTTTTGTGTGAAAAAACACACACAAACATTGTTTGGTGAGATTTTAGATCACCATTTAGAGCAATGATCAGTCTTACTGTAAGAAACAGAACTTCCTGTTTGTCAAGGTGTAATGTGGTGGAGGTAGAGGTGTTATACATTTATGTAATTATTTATTTTGTGTCACATAACTGGCAGGTTAGAGTGGGTGTGTGAGGCTGGTGGGTTGGGGGTGAGAATGGGGATTGAAGCATGTTTTTTTATTTACTTCACTGACATTTAGATGAAAATAAAAATAGAACAAAAATACAAGGTCTTCTCTCCCCAGCTCCTCCACACACACACATATTCACACCTCCTCTTCAGTCACTCTCATTCATAAAATATTGTGTGCTTAAATGGCTGAAATGTATGCAACCTCAGAGTACTGAACTAAAATATATATATTTATACTGTGTAAGAAATGAAAAATGTATATTTTTTAGGTCTATTTCGGGCTCCCTTTCTCTCTGCACACTTTCCTCTCCATGTGACAGATGCTGGTGTAATGGGTTAGTCAGGACACAGGGGAATGACATCACACTCTGAAAATAGAGATGAGAGCGATTTGTCCCGTTTTCTGACGGACTTACACCACAGTGTGGGCGGTTGGCCACCCTCGTCCTATCGACCAGCGAGAAGTTATCGTCAGGATTTCTCCTTGTTATAAGGTCAGCGTTAAGAAGAAGTGACAGCGTTTCCAGAGGATCTTCAGTCCCTTCCCTGCGTCTACGGCATCGCTAGGAACAGTACTGATCCACCCTCAGAGACATACTCTGTTAGATATCATCAATCTGTGATGTTTAATGTGTTCAGTGAAATATTATTGACTTTTAAGTGTACCCGTTTTTTTTTTTAGTCCATCTCGTCTACATCTACTGCAATTACAGTAGTGGTAGTGATGTCCTACGTTTCCCAGAATAACTTGACAATCCCCAGAGAACGAGCCTATGTATAATTATTGAAGTCATTTCTCAAGGAAAAGTGGCAAACATCCACTGGTTCCAGCTTCTCGAATGTTGCTGCTTTTCTGTCTTATATCCATGTAAATTGTACATTTTTGGATGAAGGACTGTTGGTCAGACAAAACCAGCAATTTGAAGAGGACTTCTGGGACTTCTGGGAAGCTGTGATGGACTTTTTTCCTCAGTATTTTCTGACATTTTGTAGACTAAACTAATTGATTAATAATAAAAGACACATAATGATAATAATCTCTAGTTGCAGCCCTTGTTAATTGCTTGTCAATATGTTTTGTAGTGCTTGGGTTGCATTAAAGATGTTGCCGTGGGAGACATTGACATCTCTGACTTCTCTACTAGCTCTATATAATGCTGAAAACAAAATATTATAGTCATATATGCATAGTTTAGGTAACTGACTATTTACACTTAAACTCCATTGCAGTTGCATTGGGAATATCTGCAGTTTGCTAGTCATTTTATGGGATTAGGAAAATTCACCCGTGCCAAAGAACACCCAGTGCTATTTTTAACTTTTTCGAGCGAGTTTTTTTTTTTCTTCTTTTAAAATGGTGAATATTTATGGGAGGAGGTCACTGGGTGGTTATTATTTCATTATTAATATCATGACTATAATTATGAATGAGGTACACAGGGAGAGTGTGTGCCCTCAGATTAGTGACCTGATTCCCCTTTTAAAGAGCTTGCAGGGGTGTGTGTGTGCGTGTGTGTGCGCACTGAAAGGAAGAGGGGTTTTGTGTGTCTGTCTGAGAAGAGAAAGTGCGGTATTAATCATAAGCTAACACCCCCCACCCCCCCACCACCCCCCCAACCCTTCACTATAAAGCAGCCCCTTCGACACTGATCCAAAATCTGTTTGGTACTTATCCCTCTTTAATGGTTTTTTCGGCCAGGATTTGGGTCAGGGGTGATGGGAAGAGAGAATTCCAGTCTAAACGTCGATCCTATCCTAGATGACAATCCACAGCCTCTTATTTAAACGCTATCTAACCTCACACCTTCCCTTCGATTCAAGGTGAGGCAGGTGTGAAAGCTCGAGCTCCCGCACCGTTGAGCGTGATCACCAAGAACATAAAACTCTTAGTGACCAATAGGATTACCTGTTGGTCACACAAACAAAAAGATCAACTCCTCAATTACTGGGAAACACAACGACCGTACATGAATTAACAACAGTTTAGTTAAGGCTGACTTGGCTTTTTAAATTTTTGTTTTATGGGATCATCTTGCATGTTAATAGAAAGATGACTGCGGAGGGTGACGGGTAGTGAAGGAGGGAAGGTGACATGTGACGACACAATGTTGAGTTTAGAGAGCTGAGAAGGTGAGATGGTTCATAATTGACTTTGGGAATAACAGTCCCACTTGTTTCTTTCCAAAGCTTTGGAAAAGCCAAGTAAGTGGATAATAATTTTCTTTTTGGTCAAAAATGATCTAAATGTTGTTTAAAAAAAAAAAAAGGAAGATCTTTTTCTAACCTTTCAAGAATAACATTATGAGGAAATTCCTGAACGCTTCCAATTTTGCACATTTTTCTGGCATGCAAAAAACCTAAATGTAGAGACACTGAATAACTGCATATATAATGAGCAGCATCAGCATTTAAAAACCCTTATCAGTTGGACTCTAATCAAATCACCCCACACACACACATACACACACACTACATAGGCTTTATGGAGCCCTTAAGAACCATGGGTACGAGGCGCAGCACAGGAAGCACAGTTACAACAAAGGGAAAAAAAAAAAGAGAAAGAATAAGCATTTCTCAGCGGGGAGCCTGATTCCTGTGCTTCAAGAAGACACTGCGAATATGCTTGCATATTAGGGAGCCGTGGGTGGGTGGGAGTGACTCATCCACATGGCTTAGGGACTGCCTGAGACAGGAAGTGAGGTCACAGCTGGAGGGATTTTTACAGACGAAGACCACTCACTCGTAGCAGCTCCCCTGACGAGGGTCTGTCCTGAGGAATTTTCAGTAGGCAGTAGTCAACAAAGCTCCGGAAAGGGTCAGACCTGGATGAAGAGGACAGCGGGATAGAGATCAATAATTCCTCTTTTTCAGTCATAAATCACAAACAGCAGTCATGATCTAATAATAAGCTGCCCTCAGCCGCAACTACTGTACTTACTGTAGATGAATGATTAACGTGATGAGTAATCTCTTTATCTGTTTTGCTGTGTTTATCATATCAATAAATTAAACCACAGCAATCCTATGTAATCTAGCCCTGTACACAGATTATGTAAATATGTGGAGCAATAAAAATATAGGCCACTGGAGCTGTGGAACACTGTGCTACTGACTGATCTAAAAATATGCACATGATAACACAGTACATATAACGCTGTGTGTTTGGGTTGCTGCTATGGGTTGTCAAAATAAAGTAGCCTATGATGGTGGTAAGGGTTTTTATAGTCAATAAACAAATTCAGGGTTAATCTCGGGTCAGTGAGTGCAACAACCTAGCGCCTATCCACCACCTAGCTCCACCTAACCTGAATATCTACATTTACCGTCCTCTGTGATTTAGCCTGGGTCCACGAGTGCGCTTTTATGCTATGCCAGTATATACAGTATATATTGTGTGGCCTTGTGAATGTGTACTAAAGTAACACTATGGAGCTGATGTCTCTACTAGTCTCATCTGGCGGGATGCTGCTAACGCCTCGGGGCCTCTGGAGCTCCTCCAAAAATACCACAGCCCTGCACCGCCCCGCGCAACCGCTCGCCTCGACACGATGCTGGAAAACCGACGGTGATGTTACGACAGGCGTTCTCTCCATGAGCAGTCACAGGCGGAGGATTCTACCTTCAAAAGATCGCCCCTGCCTCAGGTTTCTGATGACTTGCTCTTTGTCGGAGCCTGTGATACATGCTGTCTTTTACGGTGTAAAAATGAACACTTATTTAATTGAGAACATGGGCGGAAAGACACAGTAAGGTCACCGATGCCTTCGGGCTGTTCCGAGGCAGGTAGAGAGTAACATTCAGCTGCTCGCCTCGTCGTTCTTGCAACATATTAAAAAAGGAACACAGAGCTGCACGATGCTGCACGCTCGAGACCTCACACATGTTACTTCAAATTCGATCTTATAGTAGAGACAGCGTGAAAGAGGTACACAAAGGTAAATTACAGGGAGAATATCAAACATAATGTTAATATTTGATGAGAGCTGTTCCCCCACGACAATTGAACCTTACACGCAGCGTGTGGTGGAATGTGTGCTGCCTCACTAATTTTTTGCATCCACTTCATTTCTTGTACAAGGGTTTTTTTTTTGTTTTTTTTTAAAAATCAAATTACATTTAGATCATCTACCTTTCTATAAATTTACACTGCTAAATATTTCTCCTCTTTCCTGCTGGGCCCAAGTTTACCTGATTGGTAGCTAGTACATGTGCATATGATTTAATTATGAAATAACAAGCATGTAATATGATGTTTGTATTTATATACAGACACCACAACTTTTAACAACCAGCTTTAGTTAGATTCAGATTTTTTTTGGGGGGGGGGGGTGGTTTTGGGGTGGGAGCAGGTTTTAGGTTTTTTATTTGTCCGGGTTTTGAGATATTGGTTTCTGAGAACATGAGGGGTTTTGTGAGTGTGAACCTAACACTGACTAAAGCCACAGGAACTGTAGCTTTTGCTCTCTCTGTACTATTTATCGACAATGTCAGCGCGGAAATGTGGAGAAAAGTGTAGCGAACATTACATTTGTAGCTATATTGAGGGGGGCTTTGTGGTTTTCTCTTTTTCGACGTGAGATTCGTTTGGGCAGTGTGAGAGTGTGTAAGAGCACCTGAAAGCGGGTGTCTCACTGCAAAGGCGTGAGATTTTGCAACCCTGGTGTATGTTAAATAATTATGTACTAGCTGATATAATGAATATGTGAACATGGACTATTCAGTATGTAAACCTCATAAAGCTGAGTAACAACTAATACTTTTATGTATAAATGTTAACAGTTGCGCTATAGTTACATAACAACCATTTTATTTATATAAAGGGCATATAAACAGACGTACAGGCATTCTGTGTCAGAAGTTGATAATTTCACCTGCAGCTTTTAGATTTTGTATACAAAGCATGAAAATGTTAAATTACTTTACATAAAGAAGGTGCTTTGTGGGGTTGTGATGGTGCTGCACAGAAAAAGCAAACAGATGTTTAAAACCTGCTGGCCTAAATTAAATTGCTTTACGTTTTTTTTTTTTTTTTGATGTCTAGAAGGACAGTCTCTGGAGAATTTATTAGCATCTACAATCATAAGTTGGGCTGAGAGCAGCATAAAGTAGCGCACAAGGCAAACTGTTCCCCCTTATTATGTTCAGAACACAGTCTGTGTACAAAAACACATCCTAGTTAGTATGGCAAACACGCAGAAATAAAGTTTTAACTACTAGGGCAGAGCAATAAGCCTGAATCAACATTAGAATTATTACAATGCTTTGTTTTGATTTTGATATACACCAAAATACATCTAGTTGCCCAGTAGGAAATGTACGGCTATTTACACAGTATTTCTTTGGATTACATAAGAAACCTACAGTGTGACCTTGCACAAGGCCTGTCACAGGGATCACTGGTCGTGCAGATTAACACATGGATGTCTTAATCGGACTGAGCCCTGATTTGATTGATTTGGTTGGTTGACAGTCGACCGGAAGTACTGTATCAATAGTTTTACAGGATTTTATTTTGTTTGATGAGTGCATTTTTGACATCTTGGTTATTTTGACCAATCATATTTTGATCAGTATGCTTTTTTAAATGGAGGGGTGTTATGAGCAACTCTGATATCTTTAAAAAATGCTTAAAGTTTCAGCTCTTCTCTTTCTTCCCAGGTTGGGGGTTAAAAATTAATAATATCTGGTAGGTGTGTTTTCAACTTACCACTCATTGGACTGCAGCGTGGGAGAGTCGTTCTGGGCGATATGATATAAGGCACTCATGGCATTCATGTTGAACAAGGGCGGTTTACGCTCCGCTAAAACAAAGAAGAAGGGGACAGACAGAGATAGATGAAGAGGAGGGCAGAGGGGTGATGTTTTAGTGCTAAAGTTTTTACAATCACCAAAATCTGCTTCTTTTTGAATAAGGCAGATTCACAGGATCTAATTAGATGTGTTTTTTGTCCTGTTTCTCCTATCATTTTTTAAATCAGCTTAGGACTGATGACTGCAATGGCCAAAAAAAATGCTTTCTTTTAACCAGCAGGTAGATTTGTCCTCACCCAGTTCGATACAGGTGATCCCCAGGGACCAGATGTCCACTTTCCCCTCGTACTGACCCTCGTCCATAGCTAGGATCACTTCTGGGGCCATCCTGAGGACAGAGAGAGAGAGAGAGACGCACATGCAAATGCACATACACACAGAGTTTATTAAGTATGGGGAAAAAAAAATCCATGAAAATGTTATAATCTGCTAAGCCTCTCAGAGCTTTTAAAGTCTCTGGTATGCTGTGATAGCAGCTCAGTTTTTGAATGTGTGTGTGTTTCTGTAAATGTGGAGTGTGACAACTGTGTTTGTGTGAATTGAACATGATGAATGAGACAAAGTTGTGTGTTGTGTGGCTTTTGGCATTATGAAAGTTCATCACTGGCCCAGCTGTTTATGTGATCATTTTCCTTCACCATCAAAGCCGCATGAAGGGTGTGAGTGATTGTATTGGTGGGTAAGTTAGAGCTGATGATTTCTATATATAACAGATAATAGCTTCTGTAACAATATCTAATAATCTGACTGTCAAACCATTCAGACTCAGATGTGATATGTAACATTGGTGGCTTCATCAAGCTGTTAAAGTGCTTCATTCAGGCAAAGGTGTTCATTATATAAATGTAACTTTTGGCTTTATTCAGATATGACAGGACTATTAAAAGACCACAATGCTGAAGCTGTGTCACCACTGGTATATTGAGAAGTAAATATATGAACGAAGAAAAGTGTCAGTTCTCTCAAAGCCTGCATCATTGATGAGAGCAAGGGACGCTCTCCTCTCATAGTGAATGTGAATACCCCAATTCATTTTTATCAATTTATTAGTGTTACCTTTGTACTATTGTGACTTTCACATAAAAGTGACTCAGGCACTTATTCAGACATGAGACCAACATGTAAAACTGCCATCACATTTCTGTAACAAGGTGCGTATCTGAAAAGGGCTCCGGCGTTAGACATGTCTGTGTGTCAACAAAGATTCCTATCATGTAATAGATTGGCTCCAGGTGTCAAAATTCAAAAATTGCTGACGTTATGATGCTAGCAAAGTCAAGAACTCATGCACTGGAAAAACTAACAAAAAAATTTCTTTACCAAAAAAAAAGTAAAAGCTGAAGAAATCCACCCAAAAAACCAAACAAACAAACAAAAAAAAATCCATATGTCTGCGTCTATGTCTTATGTTGTGGTGTGAACTGACCAGTAAGGTGTTCCCACAAAGGAGTTGGCAGGTGAGGCAATGGAGGCGGAGCCAAAGTCGGCAAGTTTGACCTGGCCTAGCTCAGTCAGCAGGATGTTACCAGCTTTCACATCTCTGGATGGGGAGGAGGAGATGAAGAGCACATGAAGAGAATATAGAGGCGTAGCAGCCGAGAAAAACACATCAGTTCCAAGGCACCATTATGTATTAAACCAAATGTGATATAATATCATGGAGTAAAAATACTATACGAATGTTATTATTGTTAATGTATACTGATATTCAAATCTTTAGGGAGTTGTAAATGTCATATATGACACATGTTTGCAAATGGAGACTGGAGTATCATTTTCTCTCAGCTGTTTTTGACTGGTGTCTCTTGTGTATTTATACAAATCACATGTTTGTTTTAATGGCTTTTATGACATTTCTTAATTTCCGCGATGCCGTATGTTATGAAACTGAACAGGCAAAAGGATTTATCTTGAGCCATTGTTGGATACCAGTCAACTTTGTTGCCAGTACTTCTTGTTACTAAGAAGAATGAAAAAACATGTCGAGACAACACATTTTACAGTCTCATTAGTAAATGCTGCAATAAAGGGAGAACACGAGTGTCTCTCAACTCATAATTTATGATGTTTCTTGCAAAAGTTACTGTATGTTCCTTTTGGGAAATGCTTGAAGCGAGGAGACAAACTGACTCACCTGTGAATCATATTATGGGAATGTAGATAAGCCAGTCCTAACAAGGCACCGTGGGTAATGGCAGCAATTTCCACCTCTTGAAGTGGTTTCTTATGAACTTGGGGAGACAAAAGGTACAATGGAAATAAGAAGGAGTCCTCTAAAGACTTCAATTATATAATTATAAACTATAACAGTTCCACACAAAGGTCTACATTATAAAACAAAACTACTGCAAAGGTATCTGCCATATGGATAACATGCAGTGATATGGGCTGATGGAAGATGTGCCGAGGCAAAAGGTCACAACAGGACTATAACTGAGAAATTTCATAAAGTCCCTAAAACCGGCCGGGGCCAACTGTCATGAATGTGTATCTACGTCAGTGATGAGCACACACATAGGTGCTTAAAATAACACATTGGGTTCAGGTCAGGAACGTTATTGAGGATGGAACAGTTCATAAGGTTTAAGCTTGAAAAACCAAAAAAAAAATCTCTATAAAATGTAGTTAACGTACAAACCGAATATGAATAGAGATACGGTCTTCCACCTGTAAATATATTCGACATTTACAGTGTATTATTGTGCATCAGGATGCTTCTTTTTGACACTGCTCCAGTGACTCATACCAAGCATGCACTTTTGTTTTGAGGTTTATTTTAACACATACTCCTTCAGTAAGATTCACATGTGAAAATGATTTTAAAAAACCCACAGGAAACAAACACAGAACATGAGGTTTTATAGATTTCAGAGGCTGAATGCCGCCATCTGATATCAGACAGTTCCTCATGTCTAGCGAAACCTCATAAGAGAGGTCAAACAATAATCTGGTCTGATGTTCATATTCAGCTACTGAGAAGGTAGATTTTGTAAAGAATGAGTCTACTGCAGTTTGCCAAACCTGCAGGCACAAGCTAGTTGTGGATTGATGGGGGGTTTTTTTCTGAATGCTTGCTCACTTGAAATAAAACAGTGAGAACCAAAAAACAAAAGTGCAGAAAAGTGAAAAGGTTTTTTGGGGATTGAAAGTTTCTTAGAACTATCAAAAAAACTGCATGTAAGTCTGAATTCAATGTTTACACACTAAAGGATATATCATAAAAAAAAGGCCTTGTATTTACTTATAACTATTCTCTTTAATACAAAGATAAATATAAAGATGATCACCCTGATACATCTGTACCACCATAAAAATCTGCTTTATAATTGTGAATGTGTAAATATGGTTGCACATTAAACACTAAAAAAATACACTTACCCTCTAGTAAATCTGATGCGGAGCCCAGGCAGTACTCCATCACCAGCTGAAACAGGATACAGTTAAAGTTTCAGGTCAAGTTTGTGAAAACTGAAGTTTGTCTCTGGTGTAAAACACACTCAGGAAGAGACGAAATGAAATGCAGACAAAGAGGAAAAGGATCAGACAGAGAGGATGAAAAGGGGGAAAAGATAAACTTCCAATGTTGCAAGACTGAAGGGGAAGTAGGACAAAAAAAGACGTGGAGAAGGATCCACTCACCCAGGCAGTGTTGTCTTTCAAGTAGCAGCCTTTGTACTCAATTGTGTTTGGGTGTCGCAGCTGTCCCAAAAATTTGACCTCCTTAATGATGTCCTGCCATTTCTGCCAAAAACAAATTCAGACCGTGGTTACAGACTCCATGTGCAATCACAGTAACATCATTCCTCCTGTTGACACTGACTGTTCGGACATCCAAATCAAACTCATTCACAATGTAAGTAATGAGTGACAAAATCCACAGTTCTCGTTTGAAGATAATATGAAGCTTCATCTGTCTGAGTTAGTCAAATAAAGTGGATATCTGCCACATTTATGGTCTTTTTAATAAAAAGTGTAGACAGTGTTTTTCTGTTCGGCTGCAGTGGAAGTATACTAACAAAAAGAGAGAATTTGGCACTAAAAGGACTAACTTTGAAAGATATTGATTTGATTTGTGTAATTTGGAGGACTTTGTATTTCTTCCCCCATCATTTACACTGGTGCAGTGGCCGTTCAAAACGTGCCTGTCTGGAACGGGACGATTGCTTGGCCTCTGACCACTACTTCAACGCATAGAAAAATGAATACAGTTGATGTGAGGTGTGAAGGAGTATATACACCAACAACATGAAAGAAACTAACATTCTATTATACACAGACGTTATAAATAATAAGTACCTTAATAGTAAATAAATGTTCTTTTCTCATTCCAAGTAGCCTAAAATAAGGGCTGCATTTAACAATAAAATAAAGTGGATCGATCATATTGGGCTCTTACATCATTCTTGTGCCTTCAGTTTGGATTTGAGTGGGTATGTGTGCTCTAAAGATTTGTGCTTTGTCTGTAGTGGCGCTTCACAATCATCATGTTCTCCGAGCATATGAGACAAACTGGTTTTGAACTGCCTGTGGAAAGTATTTCCTTTGTTTTACGTGTATAGCTACAGTCAACAATATACCTTAATGCTTCCTGTGTAGTCACTCGCTGCTGATCTCCTAAACGTGCTACTAATGTTATGCTTTCTGTCTAGCCACGGGGTAAGAGTATCCATTCTTGATTAAAAGCTCTGTTTTCACTGTGTACTTTTCTCTTTTTAGAGCTGCGGTCAGCCGGCAGAGCCTTGAAGCTCCTGAAGCTCCGCCCTGCCCTTGCACAGAGTGGAGAGGCTTTCTGATCGCTGGTTTATTCAAAGTTTATTAACATTAAACGTATCGCGTGTCCAAATTGCTCCAAATTCGACACTGCACTCCTTTGGGTTGCCAGCTATACATCCACCAAGAGTGAAGTCGATTGGATGAACGGTTCAAGAGATACGCGAAGGACATACATACAGACAAACAGACAGAGATTCCTTCCTTTAGTAGATAGACTGAAAGTGCATTATAAAAGGGATGTCTTAATGGCCAGCATGAACAGAAGGAATGACTACAGCAAGAAAAACATATGTCACTGTTCATTTGGGCACTACTAACTATTGTTTTAGGACAGACTTGAAAAATTGTGAACCTTTCCTTTAAGTGGGTTTTTCTGTGACTTCAATTGCAATTATGCAACTGACCTCACTGTAGTAAGCACTCTCACAGGTGCTAAAGCTTTTATACACATTTTTACCATTGTATGTAGACAGACAGGAACATTTTTTATAGAACTGCACCAACATAAATAATTAACAAGGGTAATAAAATATGAAAAACTGCAAGCTAACTCACTGCTTACCAGAGGAGTTGATACAGCAACCAAACGCCCTGGCTAGTTAGGAAAAGTCTGACAATGTCATGCACAACCCTCATATAAAACCATCACTAACAAGTTTATAAATAGAAGAAAGTTCACTAAACCACAGGGATGTGGGCTTGAGGTCAATTGTAGTGTAAGCTGTAATCACATAGGACGCCTCCTAAAATATGCTTGTGCCTTCAGCCTCAACTTTTTCAGTGGTTTGCTTGAGGGAGGCACATGTTTCTTTCAAACTTTGCATCTGGCGCTGAGTGATTATTTTTCATTATTTTTGACATTATTTTGTTCCCTCACTACAAATGAGACATCTTGCAAGCTAGTGGCAAACTTTTCAGCAGTGAGAATGATGTAATTCAGCTTTTGTATTTTGAGTTCCCACTGTTCTAGATATGTGTCAAAGCATGAGAAATAAATGTTATCTGACCAAGGCCTGACCAAACACCCACATGACCCTGAGCTTTTTTTGTGATATGGTTTTGGAGACACAACCACCAAAATGTGCTGGTGCATTTTCAGTGGCACCATGGTTTTGAAGACAAAGTTTAGTGTGTGAGTGTGTGTGTGTGTGTGTGTGTGTGTGTGTGTCTTTCTTACTTCGGTAGTCTGCTTGCCATTATAGGACATCTTTTTGATGGCCACCACCTCGTTGGAGTAGGAGTTACGAGCCTGAGAAAGAGAGATGGGAAAACTTGAGGACAGACAGCTTCCACAAACACACATAATCCTTTCACAAGACATAACTGGAGTTCAAGTTCTTCTGTCTGGTCTCCTGGCCATGACGCTCTATAAAATATTTTGTTATCAAGAAATGAAAAACTGACACACATTGGTATAAAATAAAATTCTTGTTTGACATTCATTGGTATACATGAAACTACTGTAGAAAGATGCTGATTCCTGTTAAAGCAGGGTAATTAAGCATGGTTTTCAATTAAAAATGGTCAAAATAGCACATGCAGTTTTGTACTATATCACAACAAGGAACAGATTCTCCATATTGAAAAGAAACATTTCTTTGTATCCCCAACTTGGCATTTATAGGCTCTATATAAACATGTAATAAATGCACAACATGATGTAGTTGTATGCAGATGTTACTGTAGGACATTTTAAAGTGTTTGTTAATATACTGTATTTGTCAGCAATTATAACTTCTCCTATTAAGACATATCTTATATTATTACAACTGCGTTTTACTATACTGTCATTCATTATCTGTTAATAGCCCACAGGAGGAGATAAAATGTCATTAAATGTTTATATGCTGCTTGTAAATGCTAAGTAGATGGGTTAAAGTAAAGTGTTACCAACTCAAGTGATGCCTTAAGGGTGATCCAGAGGCGAGTCATATAAATCCAGTGCATGCAAAACATCCTAATGCATGCAATACAACAATCTACAACGGAGTGATGCAGCCGTAACAGATTCTCTCATTTGAATTTAAACAAATTTCCGCCTGATCAAAGCACTAAGCAATGTGATTAGAAAAAGCCTGCAGGTGAAGCGTTGTGTGGTTAGTCTGCATCTACTGTAAGTGTTTGACTGGTCTGTGCGTATCCACATGTCCATGTTAAAGCTTTGGTGTTAACCTCAGAGGCATTTGGCCTTAGGGACAGCTACGCCGCGGCTCAGCGTAAGCCCTTATCTCAGCTTCATCCCACTTACAAATGAATGAGAATTTCATGTCGAGATTCAAATGGAATTACAGTAACAGCAGGCAACAGAGTATTCCCATTTTACTTTTTTCCAGACTCATTTGATCCCTATGATTGCCTGTCAGTTCATGCATAATAGCCGTTCCCTCTGGTGTAGTCTACGGATAGATTGAGGAAAGGGAGGGGGGGAAAAAAATCATGTAACACTGAAATATTGAAATACATTCAGGCTAATTGTCATTGCAGAAGAAAGGAGGTGTATCAATAATTACAAGAGGCTAATTCATTCAACATACACTGTATTGTGTGTGTGTTCAAAGCCTTGAGTGATGGGCCTACATACTCAGCAGGGGGGAATTCCCCTCGTTCTCTTCTATAATGGAGTTCCTTAGTCTTTACATGCATAATCTATGAATGCACATACAATTGCATATATTTCTTTGACTATGCATGCTATACAGTAACAACCTACAGAATATACGCACATTTACAGCAGTAGGCAGTGTATTTCACACTTCTCTCATGTATTTAGCCTGCAGCTATCTTATACAGTACTTATACAACAGACCTTTACTTCTAAAATGTTAGACAATACAACCAAATCAAAGTATTGCAAAAACAAGCGCTCATTGCCTGAGGTGACAAAGTGGATCAGTGATAAGTATTGTCTCTGTGCAACAAAGTTTGACATGTTCTTCGTATGCTTCCATGAATTTCTTTGGGGTGCTCGAAGCTTCTTCCCTCAGTGGGGTTTTATGCAAGGGCGTAATTTCCACTGGAGATAGCGAGGCATGCACGCTTCACAAAATCTCACACCCGTACTTTCACACTGAGCGCGCTGACTGTCCGGCAGCTAAAATCCAGATGAGAAAAGCTCTGATAGCTAAACATGTTGATATGCTTATGTGAGTCCCCGTCAATTATTACAGTGTGTTCAGAGCAATTAATCTAATGAGCGGCAGTCAGTGATTTGTAGACCTTTTGCCCTGGGTATTGCCTCTCAGGCTACATGCAGACTGCCCTATCTTCTGGGTGGAGGTACGCAGCAGGAAATGAAGACTGCAGACATTACTAAAGGCTGAAAAAATCTATTATTGAATATCAGGTCTCTATTTATGAAATTAAGCAAAATTCTAAGCAGTGTTGGTTCATTAACAATACTGCAAGATTTACATTTCTATATTTTTCTTTATGTTATATGCTAGCAGATAAGTAATTTAAGTATTTGAAAAAAATGTATATCTTTATCTGGAAAAAAAAAAGCCATGGAATACATTTACTAAAGCTGCTCTGGCTAGCAGCTAGAGCTAGCAGTGTACCAGTTGTAATGCGGACAGCATAAGTGTGTCAGTGAACACAGCGCTGGCATCAGGGCAGGATTTAGGCTCACACTGGAGCCTGTTAGCCAGACAGACATGGGCACCAGGGTTACTAGTGATGTGCTGGGGCTGTGTGTGTGTGTGTGTGTGTGTGAATGTGTGTGCGCGTTTTTGTGTGTGTAAATGACATGGGATAGAAGGGGATAGAAAAGCCCGGCCAGCCAAGTAAATCCTGCCCCACTATCGACAGTTTCTCTGTTTTTCTATACCAAGAGAACAGCTGTCTTAGGAGGGACGAGTGGAGGCTTATCACCCCCAGCCCTGCATCTGGAGAGAGGAGAGGAAGATGTGGCATGTTTTCACCCCTCTACCCCCTCTCTCCCCCCCTCCCTCCACGCAGCTTTAGAATCAAAGGCTTGATGAGTAATTAGTGATGATGAGATTAATAAGAAAGGCTACAGAGAAAGTGCTGAGAGGGGATCTGCCTCCACTTAATTGCATTCAAAGAGCCGTATTGTGGCAGGCTAGACTCACAACATGTGTACAAATCACTGAATCGATAAATGAATATGTAGGGTAAGTAGTTAATAAATAAATCAAAGCTATATTCATGTGTTCATAATGATAATGTAGTAAAGGGCTAAGACTGCCTTGTTAAATGTCAGTATGAATTCTCAAGTGCTCCTCGCCCAGCCCTACATTCACATGCTTGCTTTCATGCCAATAAATTCCACCACTGACTTCATCACCATCACATCTTTGTCATTTTACTCCCACAAGCCAATAACTTTCAAAACTTCTAAGTGCCTTCAAAGTCCCGTCGTATTAAACCGATAACCTTTAAAACTTCCGAGACTCGTTGGAAGGATGGTAAGCAGACAGCTGAAGAGAACATGATTTAGTGAGACTCAATTCAAAAAGATCTGTTTAATACCAAACCATATGCCTGAGAAAAAAATATCTTTTTTTTCCAAGATTGTTGTTTGAAACGAGTTCAGATAATGTGGCCATGAGTGGCTTGCTGGCAATTTTTTTTCCATTTCCACATACAATCCAACCAAGCATCTCTTTAAAATTAGTTCTAAGGTTTGAATAACAGGGAGACAAGATGTAGAGTTTGTATGAAAAATAAGATATTCTTTCAAGAACATTCATGGCCTTGTGAAAGGCGAAGCACACAAAATTCTGAATTAGCACTCACAAAGTAGACGGCCCCAAAGCTGCCATGTCCGATCTCGTGCAGGTCACAGAAGACATCCTCGGGGTCATCTTTAAAGAAGAGGTCGGCCAGCTCGGGGTCCTTCGGCACTCCTTTCCTTGTGGACGACGGCATTATGGGCTGGACATGGGCTAGGCGCCGGGGACCAAGCTCACATACACACTACTGCTGCTGCTGCTGCCGCCACCAGATGTCCACGATGGGCCCGGCATTGGCCAGCTAGACCTGGGAAAAAAAAAATAACAGGGAAAAAGCAGACAGACAATGAGTTGATTACATTCTTATAGCTATGGAGTGAACTGGACAAATTGTTTCTTCAGGTATGGTTGCTGCTCTCTTGGCCAGGTCGCTCTTGAAAAAGAGATTTTAATCTCAATGAGACTTTCACCTGGTTAAATAAAATATAAGAAAAGAATCTATTACTAGAAATGGAAACTAAACAGATCCTCTTCAATTTATTCCAAACCTCAAATGTTTAACACGTCATTTCCTGTGTATGAGAGGATAAAAACTTTCATGAAAGGGATGTAAGAGTGAATTAGCATTATTATAATCAGAGTGAAACTAATCCTGTGGAGTCAAACTAAACACATGCGTGCTAAAGCATTAAATTACACTGACACTCACTCAGTCGGTCATTGATACCGAGAGAACATCCAGACATTGTTTGATCTAGTGTTTCTTCACAGTCCCTTCCAGGAATAGCCACATTTGTGTGTGGGCGCATTTGCACGTGTGTATGTCTCATGAACAGTTGATAAGTGATAAAACAGGGGGGAAAAAAAAAAAAAAAGACATTCATACGATGACGACTAGCCGTCTAGTCCTGCTGCTCATCCGAGTCACAGTCGCATTTGCTCACGAACACACGCACGCGCACACACACACACATACATACAGCACACTTGACAGCTGAAGCTGAGTCACTGATGCATCATTTCACCACATGCACACGGTGTAACAGTTGCCTCCGTGCATGCAGCCACGCACACACACACTAACGCGGAATATTTTGTATCGCAAGGCTGCAGCCAGGCCGTCAAGCGTGTACGCATCCTGGACACCCTGCTCCAGTTAGCTTCGCTGCACATTCAACACGCACACGCACACACTCTCACATGCAGACAGTCTCTCTCTCTCTCTCTCTCCCTCTCTCTCTCCTGTCTACCATGAAATCTCTGTGAACATCAGCCACATGCAGCAAACAAATCTGGCTCCAAAGGCCAGCCCCACACAGAGCAAGCTGACATACAGGCAGAGGCAGCGAGACACACAGGCACCCAGGACAAGACACTAAGCATCAGCATCATCCTAATCCCATGCTCTTAAAGGGATCTAAGCCATCACACCCACTCCAAAAATATCATCTTAAAGGCAAAGTCTTGTGCCCTCTGTTTCCGTGGCACCAGATGCATAAAAGATGGCAGCCTCAAAACTTACGTAAGTATGTAATCTAAGGCTGCAAAGATTCATTGAGGCTGCGATGATTCATCGTGACTGTAGAACTCAGGATTTATTTCTTTTCATATCCCTATAGCAGGTGAGAGCAGCGTCTTAGCCAAGAAAACATGAACGAGGACACACACATGCTGTCTCATGCGACCTCCTGTGCGGAAAGGTCTCCTGAAGCACTGGGACAAGTCTGCTACATCAACAAAAGCTGCTATAACATCTCACCATCGGGAATAGCAGCCAGTTGTACTGTAGCTTGACTAAAGTTAATTTCATGGCATTAAGCTTTGATTTCTCTCTAAGAACGCCCCTCAACGTACTTGGAAATGACTGCCGTTCGTCACGTAAAAACAACAGGCATGGTTTCGGTTTACCTGCTTCCGTAATGTGACAGATCACATTCGCAAGGCGTACATGCTTTTTGCCTTAAGGAATCTGTTGGTTTGTTGAGGCATTTCTGAAAAGCGTGAAACCCTCAGCTGAGACCTCGACGCCTGTAATAGAGGTGTGACAAATGATGAATGAACTGTAGAGTACAGTATAGCAGTGTAACTGTATACATACAACCTACAGGCTGTAGATCAGATTCTTTTATATACTATTCATGCTTGCTGGCAGCTCAATGAAAACTACTTTGGTTACACTACTATGAACCCTCCGTGCTTGTTAGACTGATCAATAGACTTTTCTACTACTGAGTTAGCCACCAGCACTCCAGTGCTTTATCAGTGTGTATGTTAATTTAACTAAAACATAGTACAAACACAATTCTCTACTTGTTCAATAAATTAGGCAGAACAAGAAAAAGTGTGTGTTTATGCTGACACCTGTGTGTATTTGTGTGGGGTTTTCGCCTGTGTTTCTTTCTTTCTATGCGTGAGTGCGTGTTTTTCTATCTGTTTACCTCCAATATTAACTTGTGTGTGTCCATATGTGGTAGTGAGTGTGTGTGTGTGTCTCCTAGTTGCATTAGCTCTGCCTGTCTCATCTCTCATCTGCTGGAGCTCTCCAGATAGCTACTGAAATAAAGCCTGACAACCTCCATCTCAACCCTCTCCCTTTCAAAAAAAACACACACACATACACAGAGTATGACTATGCTGCTCTCACTAGAAGAGAAAGAGACAAAAAGGAAAAGGTTACAACATAATAAGAGAAAAAATAAAATTGGGTAAACTGGGAGTGAGAAAATAGATAGAAGACGATGACGGAAGGAGTCTGCAGATGAGTAAATGACAGATAAAAATGGGGCAAATGAACACACAAGTCATGTGATCACTCCGGAGACGCTGCACACCTCCCTCTCACCCTCTTTTCCCACTCTCTTCCTCCTCCTCGTCCTCCTCCTCCTTTCCTCTAAGATGTGTGAAGTGATGCAATGTAGCAACAACAGGTTGTAACACGGGGGGCTCGGTAAAGCTGTTACTAGTCCGGCAAAGCCCAGTGTGCGGACTGTTCGCTCTGCGTATGTGCATGTGTGTGCATGTGTGTGTGTTTGCCGTGGATCTATGAATGGTATTGTGCTGAGAGAGAGAGAGAGAGAGAGAGAGAGAGAGAGCTGATTAGGCAAATGGCTTAGACAGATTAAATGCTTGGTGTGTGAGAGAGTGTGTGTGAATTCTTTATTGCATGTGCACTACTACACACCACTGCATGCCACGGTGCTTATGTGTAGGTGCGGGAGTAACACAAGCCTTGCATGCATGCACTGGCGTTTATGTGGATAATTGAGACAGCCTTTGTGTGTGTGTGTGTGTAAGTGTGTTTCTGTGGGAGTGGGTAATAGTGTTAATATAACTGTTGTATACAATAAAATATATGTCGTTTTTTGCTAATCTGATCTGGAAAACACTGCAGGGTTAAACATTTTTTGAAGGACTATAGAAACAGTGACTCAATAACTCTGAAGACAGTATGTCTAATTTACTAATAACAGTATATCTAATAACTAATAAAGAGCTGAATCTGAGACTTCTGGGACATCCGTGTATTTGGAAGCATACATACATTTGTGGGCCAAAGTTTGACAAGCGTACACAAGAAACACACAAGCAGAAACACACAAACAAACATATACACCCTTCCTTCCACCCGCAGGCCCCCTGTTGGTGCTGCTATGACTAATTGATGTATCAACATGTTGTTGCAGAACCAAGTCCATCGGGCTGGTGGATATGGCTCTACACTACAGTATGTGCTGCAACAGACATATTTAAATGGGGCATCACATTGTCTACTCTTGGAAAATCATACATGAATATGAAGAATATATCATAAACAAGAAAACTGGTCCAGAATTATGAGATAGATCTTAAATATTAATGTTGTTTGGTGTGTATTTAGGAGAATTTTTCTTTTAAAAAGAAAAGCTTTGACAGGGAAGAAAACGTGATTTTCTTATCATTTGTTTTGCATTTTTGTCTCCTCCTCCTTGCCTGTATGACTAAACTCTTAGTAGAGTGCAAATAAAGTGCTCCCCGTGCATGTGTGTGTGCGTGCGTGTGTGTGTTTGTGTCTCAGCATGACACACGTGAAAGTACAGTATGTGCTTGTGTACGTGCGTTCATATATTTGTATATATACACGTTTACAGAGTGTGCATGAAAATATATATGCTCCATAATGCCTGTGAGAGCTCACGGATGTCCATATGTGTGTGTCAGTTTATGTTTGTGTGTATGTATGTGTGTGTGTGTGTGTGTGTGTGTGTGTGTGTGTGTAGCAAGGGGCTTTAGCGGCTTACTGGCCCCCCTCCTGCCTTTAGGCAGGAACAGGAATTAGGCAGACTGTGGGAATTCTTACTGGGATTCAAATCACCAGCTCTAATCACAAACGGAAAAAAAAAAAAAAGACTGGTAAATCCGCCAAATTGTGCGTTGACACATAGTATGAGGACACTGTGTGTGTATGTGTGTAAGAGAGAAAGAATAAGAATTACGTAATGATCCAGTTCCTTTAACTCCTATCATAACCTTACAGAGAGCAAGCTTTGGAGCAGTGTGTGTGTTTCTGTGTGTAGGTGCACATAAGTGAGCAAGGAAGCCTGATCATATGCACACTCATAGACAAAAAAAAGAAAATCACTGCATTTCAGTAATCCAGTCTAATAAAAACTTAAAAGAGTAAGAGCAGATAGGGCCTCACATCTCACAAGAGTGCGAGGACCCCGGAGAGTTCTGCATGCGTGTGTGTGACGTGTACATGCGTGTGTGTATATACCTCCTGCATGCATTAAATGGGTCAACCTGTTCATGAATAATATAGGAGCTTATTCAAATGCACAATGCCACGTTGTATAGTGATGACTAGCCAATTTAAAAAACAGGGCCAAATTTAATAAGGCTGTTTCTTATCAATGTAAAATCTGAGAGTTGCTATTCCTCCTGTGAAGTGCATGCTCTGAGTCAATACACACACAGCGCGAGTATCCATGAATTAATAAAAACACAGACACACCTTTAGCTGAATCTAAATGTCAATTGTCCACACTTGCAGACTGAGCTCTAATAGCAGGGTGCAAAATTGACTTTTTTGTCCACCTAGCTAGTGAACTCAACAGATTAGCAGTGTTTTTTTTGGCTGGTGAGTGAAGCAAATCTTGCATATTTTACCAGCATTTGGCTGCTGTCTGGTGCTAATTTTGTGCCCCGCCTAATAGACTTATATCATATGCATTATGATGTGTCTGAAGCACTAACCGTCGTCATGTCAGGTTTGCAATGACATCAGACTTTTACCATTACAACCAACAAGACCCTGATCCTGTAATCCATCTCTAAACAGAACAATATCCACAATGGAGTTTTCCATTTTAAGACCATAATAACTGAGAAAAGGGTGCATAATATTTGATATACACAGTAAAACTTCTCATTACTTTGAATAGCTGAGCATCTCAACTGCTAATAATATTCTCACATGAAACCATAAACTAAGGATCCTAAGGCCCTTTACACTTGATTAGCTGCAAAATCCCTTTCCACCAGCATGAGTCATTGTTTTCCTATGAAAAAGAGAAAAGACGCAGAATGTTGCACCACTGCTACCTTGGGCTTTGTGCACTGCATAGACTTCACACATTGCCGCTGTGGTCAAAGTTCAATCGGTTTAAAACTTGGCCTTGTTTGACAGTGACCTTTTTAATGCACAACCAATGACATGACACCAACCATGATGGACGCAAATTGTCAAGAGTCAGGGAAGACTTCCATGCACCTTCCACCTATACGTAAACCTACATCTTGCTATGCACTATGTGGCTTTTATTCTATATTATATAGCCCAACACCCTGAATGTCACCAGTACTCCCCCTTTAAGTCCACCAGTAAGTAAGAAGAAGTCCAGATATTTGGATCCAGCCATAGTCTTACCCCGAGGGTCATTCTGCAACCCAAATTGTTCCCTTCTACCACACCCAATCCCCCAAAACCTTTTTTTCCCCCCACTGAGGGTGTGACTCAGCACTAAGATTTGCCCTCGGCACAGAATATGCACTAATACACACACACTTGTGATTTTCCACTGAATGCAATGATTGGCGTTGGCTCTCTGAGCGATGATGACAAGTAGACAGAGGGATTTACATTATTGCCAAATTCACAATAGACTCCAAACCACAGTCAAACCTCAGATTCCCCTTTCGATCACTATAACTGAAGGATGCCTGAAACCTCAAGAACAACAGTTTTCAGAACAAACATTCAAAGGCTACCATTGACCTCTGCATTCAACATCTGAATTTACTTTTTTAGTCATTTAACACACAGTCACAAGTCTACACCTTTACTCTAACTCGGCTACAAGAAACTAAGAATGACGTGAAGCTGCAAAGTCTCTTTTTTTTTTTTGCGTGCTGCCAATTTCTCAAGCAAATTCTCAAATAATTATGTCGCAGCAATTTCCACACACACACACCGGAATTCACATGCGAACACATGCACAGACAACTTGAGAAAGCCTTCCAGACTCCAGCCTTAATTCTGTGTGACAAGAGCGTTGGTTTGCTGTTATGTACATCAGAGAGCTGGCAGGGCGGCTAGCATTCAGTTTACACTCTGCTGATGCCTCCGCTGGCTGCAATATGAAGGGGATTTTGACACAGATGCACGCACATGGATACGACTTTACTGTACAAAGAGTGTTACAGAATGACCTGCTGCGTGACCTCAAATCAGACAAATCAGAGTTGGTCTGCTGGATGCTTGCAACAATCTCCTTACTGGATACATCACCTACCCAGCTTTGTTACATTTATTTGACTTTTTTTTAAACATTTGATTAAAAAACTCAATAAACAGATGTGGTAACGCATCATAATTTGCTGATACAGAACAATAACAGACAATGTCAAAGAGTCAAGTCATTACCAATGTGTATAACCTACTTGTAGGAAATGTGTAAAGGGGATATTAGGATAGCCTCTGTCTCTCTTTCTCCACTTCTTCTCCTCAGTTAATGTCCAGAGCTGATTTCTTGAAGTCTTTCCTCATGACTGGGATAAGAGTGTTCCTGAGGAGAGAGAGACAAAAGAAGGGTTAGACGGTTGGATAGGATACTATTAAATGACACCCTCTATATATACAAATATTGGTCTTTCACTAGTGTCTTTTTAAAGACACTGTTGTTGATCTGATGCACTGTGTGGTTGAGTGCAACTTCTGCAAAAACGTAAATGCCAAAAACAAAGTTTGGCTTCTTTTTTTTTTTTTTCATTAGAATCTGGGCCAAACAGTCTTAGGACATATTACCGAGATGTCAGCGAACACAACACCATTACTGACAAGACTAGCAGCCTTCACAAGCGTCTGCAGTGCAATTTCTTCAACTTTTTATATTGTGTGCCAGTGACTCACATTTTATAAGGAATTCGTAGGATTGTTTTTACTGCACAAAAGGGATGTTGTTTTGCAGCTCATAAAATACAAGAGGAGTATGAGGTCGATGTTCTTCCTGTACAAAAACGGAGCAAAAAGCTTTCAAATTTCCTCACGACAGCAGATGGTGGAATGACACAACAGCTAACGAAAATCACTTTAATCATTGTCAGTTATTATCCTCTCAACAAGTCCAGGATCCACAGAAATGATCCTTTCTCTCATCAGCTCCGGGAAAGACGAGAAAATAACCTCCACGACGGAGAGTTGACAGGAAATTAATTATGAGAAAGTATTGCTTCTATGAGGCCATAAGGTATCTCAGTAACACTGTAATAATATTATATACGTGGTGTTGATGTTTTAAAACGCTGCAAGTATCACTTCATTTATAGTCAAGCGAGCTACCACATCCTCTTTCTCCCTCTCTCTAAATACACGAGTTCAAGGACACTACACAAACACGAGCTTTCACATCCACACCCACAAGCGAGCACAAACACAATATTTTGCTTTCTCCCACACACACACACACGCACACATAAGCACACACAGAGTATAACCACACATACACATAAAATCTGAGCAAGTTGTTCTGACAGCAGAACGCTGTCAGCTACTGGACTGTGTTTCATTTTGACAAGCAGGTGGTGCAGCATCCGCAGCTTTACCACTGAACACGGCCTGACCCTCAACTTTATACACCGTCATTTACCAGACCAGCACAATATAAAACCGACTGTTGTCTACACGCAGCCTGACAATCAGGAAGCACGCATGTAGATCTTTTATTCACCACGTGCAGTATATAAATGACCCTGTGACCTTTGCTTTTAGCCACTTCATTCCTGTGCAGTACCAACCTGGAACTAGCCTCAGCTCCTTTCTGCTTTCTGCTCCTATTTGATCAAATTTTAAACTCTACCCTCTCTTCTCACCCAATAATCTTTTTTTTTTTTTTTACCTTTCCGAGCGGCAGATCGGGTGCTCAGAGGAACCGCATTCAATAATAAAAGAAGAAGAGAGGATGGAGGGATAAGAGAAGAGGGATAAAAATGTATTGTGCCCCTTCTGAGTGTCCCTGAATGATTTATAACACAAACTGACGCTTGCATGAGCCTCTGGGAAAGTTGTGGCTACACTTCTCTTCCTGCTCACTCGCTCACTCCACCTTGCTTGGCATTTGTGACCAACCAACAAGAGAGAGATATAGATAGATAGAAAGAAAGAAAGAGGGAGAAAAGTCTGTGTTAAATAAGCCTTGAAATTTATTTTACTCTATTTTAAAAAGATATGTACCACCAGGATATATAAGTGCAAAAAAATCTGGAGTTTAGAAAATTGGTGGAATGTTGTAAATGAGTCTCTTTTACTTCTAAGAAGTGTAAATGGACCTTGTCCTGGTATGGAAAATTATACAGTTTTAAACCATTGTCCACTGCAAATCAGTCAAATTCAGCCGACTAACAACAACTAAACTACTCTGTTGCTAAGGAACACATCTAGGCTAATCATCACAAATTAAATGAGGCTTGACCAATAAGACTTAACAGGTGAGTGAGAAAAGGGTGGTAAAATAAAATAAAAATAAGTCAAATAAGTGTCCCTGAGATTATGAATTTAGTGTGTGTGTGTGTTTTGTGTTTCAGGAAAACAACTGGGGACAAAGTTCAGGAGAGCAGCAGAGGCATGGCACAGTAAAATATGTTAAACACAGAAAAGAAGAGAGACAGGCGCAGTGGATGTGTGATAGTGACAGAAACAGGAAGGGCATGAAAAAAAGATGAGAGAGAAAAATAAGAAGACGGTAAGACAGAAAAAGAGAATCTGTAGAAGAGAGGAAGGAGTCAAAATCAGTAATGATGCATTTAACGTCTCGATTTTAAAGCCTGGCTTGCTTCTTTTATAGGTTATCATGTATCATTACGATGTGGGTAGTATATGCAAATGAACGATGTTTAACTTCCGTCCATGTTGCCTGCGCCCAGAGCTCCCTGCTCATTTGTTGGCAAAAGTCTGCCGTGTGACCCAAAAAGCGTTTTAGACTACAAAAACTACGTTTCCTCATTTTCTGTGGTACCGTCAAGGACGAAAGGAGGTCAAAGGTGGGTCTCCCAAAACACTCTGAATACCATGTTACGCTAGCGATAGAGAAAAGCAGACACTAAAATATCATACTACAAAATGCTTCAAAGTGTCAGCATATACGGAAGAAAACTAGTTTCATGATATGAAGCTGAATATTGCGCTGCGGATTCACACACAACAGAGTGTGGAGGAGGAACCAGAGCTAAGTTACAACCACAGCAAACTGTGATTCCTCACACTAACACACACAACTAGCTTTACAATATAATATCGGAGCAAAGATGTGGCGCCACTCTTACAACATATGTTGCTGTATATTTCTATAGTGCTGAGGAGTTAGAGAGAAAAGGTGCCGCAGTCGGACAGGCCGCTGCAGCATCGATCGCTGCCCGGTGCAGAGAGAACGGAGACAGACTGAAAACTCTGCGAGGTAAACGTGACTTTGTTTTCTAACAGAAAACAACTCTGAATACAGAACAGAACTACAGCGACTACCTGGAACTTAGGTCCTGGTTCATTGTCATATCATCAATCATCATATTCACATTCACAGCAGTGTATTTTCCCTTTAAGCTGAGTAGTTTAAGAGGAATAAATTCATTGGACTGTGTGTGCTTTACAAACTACAACCATTAGTAGAAGTCGCACATCATTTCGGCTGATCCTTACTCCTCCTTCCAAAGCCTGTAGGATCACAGGTCAGGCTATGTAGGCTCTCGCAAATTAAGTGAGATCATGATTAGTAAGATCAACATCGCTGGTGTATTAGTTAATGGTAAAAATCGTGATATCCAACTCCCACTTTCCATTCCTCCTGTTACATGACACACTGTGTTATGAATCATAAATCCTGAGTCACAAGCCGTCAGTTTCCAAGGCACGACTTGGCCAGGCAAACTGTTTTGACAATCATGAATTGGATTGGTCTTCTTGGGTAAACAATTCAATAAAACAGTGTTTAGAAGGATTGACCGAGCTACATGTGATATCAGGTATCAATTGGACTTTGTTCAAGGTTGGGCCTCTTTCTGTTGTTGTTGTTTGTCACACGATCACTTCCTAGAGTTCATGAAACAGAGTTGAACTGAATAGCTCCTATAAAAGAATTTGAATCAGTTTCCACACTTAAAAGTACTACACATGTTGACCCTAAAACTATAATATGTAACTGCATTAAAATGTCTAAAAACAACTAGATCTATGTTACATATTTTGCTGAGTTGTGTACTTAAATTATCCCAAATGTTTCCAACAAAACCCAGAGAAATACGTTGTCCGCCAGAAACTGTCATAAATGGACTTTTATTCATTTTTAAGCCACATTTTTACAATAAACTTTTTAGATCTTGGTCGTTTTTAAGTATATCTTTTAACAGGATGAAGGACTTTAGTCATTGGACGTCTGGATCTTAACGTCAGGAGCAGCTCGGCTAGCAGCCCCTCCTGGACTTCCTGTGCCCACACTGATTTTTGACGTGACATTGCTTTATTCACTGTTTTTACTGGTTTTATTCACCGAGTCTGTTCTATTCTGGACTGGAGGAGACCTCTGCGGATAATTCAGCTCCCAGTAAAAATCTCCCGAATGATGAACACTGAAGGAATCCTTACTGGGAGAAATTACATATTGTGCGTTTAACAAATATACAACTGGTTATACTATATTCCTTGTCTTAATTATAACTGAAGCCCTGATTTGACTTTATTTAATTAATCATAATGAGATTCAAAGTTTAAAAATCGAACACTTGATGATTCCCAGAGTGACTGATGATGACTGAAGTGGGCTTTTGATGAGTCATGCTAGAGGTAGGCGTGCTTCAAATCACACGTCCCCCTAGTGAAATGCTGCTTTAAATAAAGCTGAGATAACCAAATATGAAGCGATTTCCACAATACGCAAAATTCTCCCCGGATGAAAATAAACTAATCCAGTGAGATAGAAAGAAACTAAACATTATGTCCTGATTATCCTGCCAGGGTGGCATGGTGTGGATTTTTTTTTTAGCAGTGACTCATTTTCACTGAGTGAAGAATACACACATGCTCTCTATCTCTCTCTCTCTCTCTCTCTCTCTTAGACACACACACACACACACTCTCTAAAGCAGGATTTGGAGACTTCGGGGCAGCTCTCATCTCAGGAGCTTAGTGACACAATTGAGACATGCATGCATACAGACACACATACATACACATACGCTCCAAAGACTGTTACCTTCTCAGATTAGCTTTAAGGCTAATGCCAAAATAAATGTGGGTGTTGGTGGATTGAGGGACAAAATACAAGACAAATAAGTGGCCTATCCACCAACTTAAAACCCTGGGCCAACTCTAAATCTGTAGTTTATTTGAAGCGATTTCCTCTACTGCCTTAAAGCAACAACAGCCCAAAACCACACAGTAGCTACCTTCACTTGTACTGCGGCTGTTTGATGTTGAACTTGGCACATGTGACCTTTTATTGAACTAGCCTACTTAAACTATTGCAGAGACAAAAAAATACATCAGTGTCTTTTGAGTGACGATCTTAAGCACCACAAAACGTCTCATGACAACAGTAGGAGTGCGATCGACTATACTGAACAGCTAAAACATGCATTTTCATTTAGATAGTGGGCTTTCAACCTGCTGTGTCAGCACATAGAAAAAATAATAATTAATAATTCAACATTTTGAATTTCTTGCCATGAGTTAAACAAGAAGATTGATACTACTCTCTCATATCTGTACACTAAATGTCAAGCTAGAGCAAGGAGATAGTTAGCTTAGCTTAGCACAGCTAGCCTCTGAAGCTCACTAATCAATACCTTATGTCTTGTTTGTTTAATCCATACAAAACATGCAATGTAAAAATGACACATTGTGGTTTTACAGGGAGTTATGTGCTGGAATATTTCTTGGCCGGGCACAGTGACTTCCTGGAGTTTGGACAGAGCCAGGCTAGTGGTTTCCCCCGTGCTTTCAGTCATTATGCTAAGCTATGGTAAGCATCTCCTGGTTCCAGTTTCATACTTAATGCACAAACGAGAGCGGTATCGATCTTCTCATCAAACTTTTGGAAAGAAAGCGTATTAGCGTATTTCCCCAAAAAATGTCGAACTGTTCCATCAAACTTGTTAGACATCCCGTAATCATCCCGTCAACAATTCAAAGAAGTCAGGAAGCCCCTTGTTAAATCTCAGTTTCTTAGGCGACGTGTAGTGCTTTTTAAACGTTTTTCACTGTGACATCTGAATGGATGTTGAAAGGGGGGCACGCAAAGATTGACAGGGACACACAATAGTAGATACACATACATTTAAACAATTAGCAAATTAAGTTTCAGTTGTCTCTCTACATTTCTCTTTTTCTTGACCACAAAACTGTCATAACATTAACAATAATGGCACTTCCTGGTAGCTGGTTGGTTAAGATGCATGCCTTTCCCTGGGTCACTTTCAACTGTTGCATGTCATCCTGCTCTCATCACTCGTTTCATATCTGTCACTATAGTATTGCTGTATAATAAAAGACATTTAAAAACATCAATATTGTTGAGACAATTTCCATCTCATATCTCCAAAACTATGAGTGAATAGCAGACTCAGCACGCCACATTTTCTCTCAAATATGTATTACTGTGCACTTCACTGTATCTCCAAACAGACAGCTATTTTGTTATTTCAAAGAAGAAAACTTTTGGTCAATCCGTAGTTGTGACAGGATCCTGCCTTTGTGATATATGGGTGTTTAAATGTTCTTTAATTTCTTGGCTACTATTGCCACCTAAACAAATTTTGAAAATGTTAAGCAATTAAATGCTTGCATCCTGTGAGCCACGCTTCCATCGGTGTTAAAAGTGCATGGTATAACAACCCTCCCCTCTACAGACATGTCCATTAAAGTAGATTAGCTCTTGACGGTGCCAAGCCAAATCATTCACACTTCTGGCTAAGCAGAGGAGTGATGCTCCACTTTTTTGCCCTTAAGCTTTAGGTCAGTATCAATCTTAATCTCCATATTGATGTAGAAAAGCCACTTGCAGTGATGCAGACTTATCAGGCATTATATAATGGGAGTAGCACACGCACAACCACAACACATGAAAGCCTTCACACTTGAAGCCTTCATACTATAATATTTTCACACTTTTTTCCTCACACGTGTCCATACACTTACCTTGCGAGGCAGCTGGATTCACGAGACCAATCGGTGGCCTATGAGGATTCTCACGTGATCTCATGAATCCAGCCGCCTCGCAAGGTACGACAATGAGAGACAGATGATGCATCCAATCACCTGCCAAGTATTTTTTTGAAAGTGTCTGCCCTTTTCCAAACAGTTTCAAAGGACGACTTCTCAGATGGTTCTGTGTGACAAAACATCTGGCGCCTCATCCATACACAGGATCCATGTATAAAGTGGCACCTGTGCAATACTGGGTGGCGGATTTCCTGAGGACCAGGCCCCTTCTGCAACCAGTCTCCACTGAGGAGGTCGATGTAGAGGTGGTTGGGACCTACAAGTACCTGGGGCTGCGGCTGGATGGTAGACTGGACTGGTCAGCAAACAGACAATCTTCACAGGAAGGGGCAGAGCTGTCTCTATTTCCTGAGGAGGCTGGAGTACTTCAACATCGGTGGGAAACTCCTGCTGATGTTTTACTAGTCGGTTGTTGCCAGTGTTCTCTTCTATGCTGTGGTGTGCTGGGGAGGCAGCATTAAGAAGAGGGACGCTATGCGGCTGGACAGGCTGGTGAGGAGAGCTGGCTCTGTGGTAGGAACAAAGCTGGATTCCCTTATGTCAGCGGCAGAGAGAAGGACTCCAAATAAACTGTTGTCCATCATGGACAATGCCTGCCAGCCTCTGCACTGTACATTCACTAGGCAGAGGAGTATATTCAGTGGCAGACTGCTGTCTCAGTCCTGCTCAACAGACAGACTGAGGAAGTCTTTTGTCCCCCCAGGCCATACGGTTATTCAACTCCTCCCAGTGATGGCGGGGGGAAATTGAAATTGACTATTAGGCATGATGCTGCCTCTCCGTTGCTACCAATGGTCACCTGCATTCTGTCATTAGGCTGCTGGACTGTTGTGAGCCTTATGCACAATTTGTATTTGTTTATATATTTATCTCCAATTTTATATCATTTACAGTCATTATTATTCTTGCACTGTTAATCACCTTGCATTTGCACTACCTCCAGTGGCACATACTCTATCATAGCAACAGCTCTCTGTAGTAGTTCTGCTGGCTAGAATATCATTTCACTGCTGTGTTTTTATTCTTGTGTGTGCTGGTGTTTTGTATGTGTCGTATAAGCTACTGGATGCCTAAATTTCCCTTGGGATCAATAAAGTTTCTATCTATTTATCTATCTATTGAGCTAGCCTAGGCCTTTTGTGAGGCGTTTGGGGGTAGGCAGGGCTGTGGGAGAAAGATAATCTCTCCATTATGGAGAGTCGGCATGTGGTATTCTATGGCACTGTCACAATGTAATGTTTAACACCATGATACCTTTGGTTTTATCAATCACTGAAATATGTAAACACATACACACACACACACACACTGCTGTGGTAGAAGTCTGCTATTTATGTAATTAGCTTTGCAACCATTTCTTTTTTTGTGTGATGTGGGAAAAACAAATTCTAGCAGTCTTTTCACTCTGTCTTCAGCCATTCTGAACAGCTAGTGTTTTGCCATGACATGCTCAGATCCTGCAGTCTAGAAAGTCCTACAGTCTAGAAACCCATTCTTTTCCAATGGGACAGACAACTATATTTACATATCTCATTGCCCTATTATAATAATATGAACTTGCACTTGGACGTCCTCGAAAAAGTATCCTGTGATCACTGGACAAGACAGTCTAAGTATTAGGCTACCAGTAGTCATTCTGCATTGGATAGATTTGTACTGGTCTCAAAAGGTAATAAAACACAAGACATTCACACATACATGAGCACACACACACACACACATAAGTACAGCCTTGGTCACACACATTCTGCCGCACAAAGACCATCCCTCATTCAGTGTGAAAGCTTTTTCAGAGCAATCCCATGAATCCAGAGGGGTGTGTGTGTGTGTGTGTGTGTGTGTCCCTCCGGAGTGAAGCCTGGAGTTTTCTCTATTAAAGCCATTCATCCTCTCTGGCAACTATCAGTGCTAGAGCCTTTTCAGCTGAGCTTTTTTTTCAACCTGGTCAATAGTGTGTGTGGTCTACTGTCTTGCGTTTCCCAAACCCACACAGTCATTCACATACAAATGCACACACACACAGAATCAATCTCTGCACTCTTTTATACACATACACACACACACACACACACACACACAGGCCTGCCAACCCTGAAGAAAGTTTTGGAGTACCACCTTATGCCGAAAAATTTTTCAGCTCATGCACATATGTGCAGCCAAAACAGACATAACACACACACATATATATATATATATATATATTTTAGATGGCCGACCCGTTTATGAATGTCATAAATCTAAATTAGAACTGAGTGTGTACCTGAAAATAAATACTGAACTATATACAGTAGTTCAACATAAACTCTGGCAGGAAAAGGTTTAATGAATAAAACTGACTGTAAGCATGACCTTAAGGAAAAAAAAAAAAATTCTGACTGAGCATGCACCTGAAAATAAATTGACCCATTTACAGTAGCTTAATATAAAGTCTGGCAGGTTAAATGAATAAATAAATCAAACAATTCAATAAATAGGCAAACTAATAGCAGCACAACTAATGAAAGAGGTTTTTTTTTCAGTTTGAAAAAATAACATTCAGTTGCAGCATTTGACACCCTACGCCCCACTTCCAACGTAAACCTGACACATGGGTTTCAGTTTGTCAGTTTTACTTAGTTGAAACTAACGCAGAGTTAAGGTGTTAGTTGCACTTGCATTATGCAGCTTGGCCTCATAAGTGGCAGACTTGGCTGTGTCACTTAGGTTAACGTTATTTTCACTCAAATCACAATCTCAACTTTCCCCCCCCCCCCCCTAGTCCTTTTACCTTTGCAAAGGGGTTCAAAGAACAGTCCTCACTTGAGGAACCAGCCAGTTGGAATGAGGAGGGGGAACGATAGGGATAAAATTGAGGTCAACAGTGTTGCTGTTGATTTGCAGATCCTAGCTACTGTTTCTTGAAATTACATTACGCATTTGCCGATTATCCCCCCTTGCAAATATTTTTTTTGTAGATGGGTGAAGGCAAGGGGAATGAATCCGGCGCTATGATTGGTCGAACTCTTCTTTTGCTTTTCAGCAAACTAAAGGCTCGTTGGCGTATTGCCTCTTGCTGTTACACTTGAGCACCGCACAAATGGTCAAACTCACAAGGTGTCACCAGCTTTTTGCATACTTCGGAGTGGCAAATCATACCAGCGTACCTTGATGCGTAAAAAATGTATACCTGCCATGCACAATGCGCACAGGTTGGCAGGTCTGCATGCATACTCTCTGAATGAATCAAGCAAACACATTCAGTGCACTGTCACAGAGCACCATCACTGGGTTGTTCAATTATTCATCAGTCCCTCACAGACAATTTTGCACATCAGAGAAAGTGAGGGAGGAGGAGCAGGGGGTTCATGGGTGCCATTGGCAGGGATTGAGTGTTTATATGGATCAACAGGTTACACTACTAGAGAGGGAGAAAGCTTAAGAGCAATAAAGAAGGATCTTTCGCTATAGAACATCAGATGCTACATATTTCACCTTTGAAGTGGCGTACCCTGTAATCCACCATAGCCACCAACTTAACAGTGATTTTTATTGGTCCCTCCAACCATTTTGTAAAGGCCTTAGGTAGCAGCAACTGAGGCGGTAGAGCGGGTCGGTCATTAATCGTAGGGTAGGTTGTTCAATCCCTTGAGCAAGACACTGAACCTCAAACTGCATCTGATGTGTGCAGGTTAAAAAAAAATGTAAGCTGCCCTAGAAAATCGGTGACTCCATTACCTCTCGATAGCTTTAAGCAGTAATAGTGCAAGTCACACCATCCTCTTCGAAGCTTTAAAAAGGACCAGTGTGTAGGATTGTGAGGTTGCAACCAACTGAATACCCCTCCCTTCAACCCCTCCCTTTCAAGTCTACAGGAGAACCTACGGTGGCCGTGAAACTTGTGAAAAATGCGAAAGGCCCTCTCTAGAGTCAGTGTTTGGTTTGTCCGTTCCGGGCTACTGTAGAAACATGGCGGTACAACATGGTGGGCTCTATGGAAGAGGTCCCACTCTCTCTGTAAAGTGCTCATTCTAAAAAGTAATGAAAACACAATGATTCTTATTGTCAGGTGATTATACACTAATTAAAACATACTTATGAACATTATATTCCATTTTTTGCCGATAGATTCCCCTAAACCTTACACACGTGTCCTTTAATAAATATTTAACCTTTGGATTTCTGTTTGAAGAATTGCGAAAACAGAAAAAAAAAATGCTGAGATACACCTGATCAACCACCTGGACCAAAAGCTATCAACAGGGGCGTAAACTAAGTGAACCTTGATCTCAAACACATGCACACCTCTGTTCTACTTTTAGATGCCTGGAATAGTTATTTTTATGGCTCAACATTCTTAGATAAAGAGACTGATAGAGGATGAAGATAGTGTTTTGTTGTTGTAGGAAGGAAATTACCATGTAGGGAACTAGTTTCAAAAGTAAATGTACTGAAAACGGTACTATTATTAAAACTATCATACCGAGACCTACAAACGAGTTGGCAATATCCTCATCACTCCGGCTTGCGAGCACTTAATGCTGCATCATGACAGCTTCCCAGCACACCATGCATTTTCAGTGACATGCCTTCAGAAAAAAAAAAAACACGTCTGAATGTGGGAGTTTCATGTTTATGTAAGTTCTTTTCTCTCGGGCAACATTTTTTGGTCGAACTCTATATTTTTAAAAAAAACCCTTGTAGGCTCAGCACAGTAGCAGTTCATTATTTTAAAAGCACGACTCCACCAGCGCCACCTCCTCTAAGCTGACTCACTGAACAAACTCCAAATGTGCACGTGTGTTGTATTTTATGTAAATCATTTCCAAAAGTCATTTAATCTTGAGTGACTGTGCATGTGTACCTTGGCAACGCTGCATTAGTCATTGTCCCCAAGAGAATTTGAAATAAATAAGTTAAAAATAAAAAACATAAAATAACACTCCGTTCACCCCGGGGCTCGCATTAACCTACATATTCTCTTTCCGACTTGGACAAAATCTATCCTACGTTAGCTTGGCTTCTGGCTGTGTGTCAGTAAGAGTATGTACAGTATGAATGTGTGAAACCATACGGCCTCTGTTCTATAGGCGTGCACAGAATCTGTAGGACGAGTATGAGTGTGAGTGCGTGTATTGTGTAAATGAAAGTGTAAATACATCCGAGAAGCATTCAAGACGGACTGAAATCTGATTGAGATGTAAAAAGGTGTAAATGCATCAGTCACACGCGTAATATTTACTCCTTGCAAGTATAACCACGTTGCTTGAAACAGGCAGAAGTGCGCCTCCAATGATTTCAACACACACAATCATACAGAACAGGCACCAAGCTGTTATAGCGTTTAGTATTTTTTGCATTAAAATGTCTTTCTGGATGAATTAAGGTCTATCTTGTCTCATTTTCAAGTTGTAGCTTGAGTGTGCACTGGGCATCTGTGTCGTTTTGGAAAAGATATGTATTATATCGGCCTTGTGTTGGCAGATACCCAATACTAAGGACTCAGGGCCAAAAAAATCTTTATTGGGACATCCCTTATGACAGAAAGGTTAGTTAATCAGTATGTATCCAAGAAACATGTTTTTTTTTTATTGCTTTTTTTCCAGTCTAGTTCATTATTTGTGACCCTTCAGATTTATCTTGCAACCTTTATGTAGGGTCCCAACCTCAGGCTGGAACCACTGGACTACCGTGAGTGTCGAGGAGGCGGTTTCTGGAGAGCGTCGAACACAAACTAAATTCCATTCACCTCCAGTGGCTTGTTTCATGGCAGATACTTTGACATTCCATAGCAGGAAAAGCGCAGGAGTAATTAATAACATTAATAATGACTGCACTGCATTTAGGTGTGCCAAGTCCACGTCCCTAGGCATTATGAATTCTGACTCACTGACCTATCTTACTGGAGTGCTTAAATGAAACGAAGCCATCATTAATCCAATTAGTTACACCTGTGCTTTTCTTGCTACGACACGTCAAAATGTCTCCTGGAACAAAAGGACTATCAACTAGACTGATACTCTCCACTTCTATCAATACAGAGTATTGATAATAAAGTCACAAGTCCTTCGTGGGTCAGAGTACAAAGCTGTTTCTGGATGAGATAATCACTAGTACATTTTGAGGAAAAACCAACAAAGAAGGTCAAATTAAATCCAAAATGAAACCAGTTAACTGCTACCGATCCCTGATCAAAACAAAAATATTGCAAATACAAAACAATTATTTTATAATTAAAGTATTTTTCTTAAAGTGTAGGAGAAGCACAAAATCAAAAATCTGAGGTGAAACACATAATCTTGCGACAAACACAACCACTGCCGTTAAACATTTTGTTCCGCCTTCTTTGTGGCCTGCTCAGGTGGTGGTCCTGCTGGCTAATGAGCCCATATCAGGGGTTAATGACAGGGTTGGGTGAGTGACGATCAGTCAATCAGAGGGTTAACAGACTGTAATCTGTAATGCATTGGCCCACACACAAGACAAATTTAATCCATAAATCTGACCTGGGGTCACTGGCTTCAACGGAAAATCTGTCAGAAGCTGTCTGCACGATCTAATGTTTATTACACCTGCTTTCAACGGCAAAATGGAACATTTTCTCAATACTCAAACTGCTGGTGAGAAATGATTTAGTATGTACTTGTCATTAACATCAATGTCTCTGCACCGATTTTACAAAGACACACTCCTCTACAATGACTGTTCTTGGAATAATCTGATTTTAAAGTAGGGGAAGACAAGGTTTAGTATCTGCACTAGCAGATTGTTTTTCAAAAGCTAAACAGAGACTATAGACTATTATTATTATTGTTAACTTTTCAAGTGGGCATTTGATCTGGTTCCACTTTCAATCTGTAGAACTAGTTTACTGACTAGTGCACTACTAGATTATCACAGGTAAGAAAATAATAGAGGCCATTTATGAGTACTCACTAACTATAAGCATGGATAATGTGCACAGGGGGAAAAAAAATCTAAAATTGTCACAAACTTGAGGTATTTTTGCAGTTTCGGTTCCATAAAAATACTACTGGGAAAAGAAAAATGAAACAACAAATAATTATACAACTTTTAGACTCTTTTTTCCCATGGGGGCTTTTCCCTTGCTCTTGCATGCTTACATCAGCAAACAGCAGAATCAAAAATAGCGCAGTCAGATGAACAAAGCAAATTGTTCTCTCAGCTCGAGGTCTGACAGAAATCTGATCTAAATAAAATGTGTTTACAAGAGTTCAAATTTGTGACTGTTAAAGAGTACAGAAAATATGATAATAAATCTGTTTATCAATAAGGTCATTATTAAAAATTAAGTCCTAGTGCACCACAGAGCACTAGAACTTACTTAATTAAGTCAACCACACTGGATGGTAGTAGATGATGATGTACCAGCACCTGGTGCAAAAGTAGTTTAGCCAGCTTAGCAAGTGTTGAGCAGTGGAGCTGAGAGTTGCACTGCACTGTAGCAGCTCCGTCTCACTGCCCTCTGTTTCTATTAGTTTTGTAGTTAGAAAATTTTGAGACAAAATTCATCATGCTGTTATTCTACATTGCTCTGTATACAATGACACAAAAGAAAGTGCACATTTGTCAGCTTACGGTTCTTTATTAAAGGATCATCCCCACCACTATATGTCACTTGAATCATTGTGACATTATGGTGATTGAAAATAAGATCATTATAAAAATCCTGTAGGCATAACCTTTATTTTATCTGTGTCTAGATGTATGTTAGGGGAGTTAAGATGCACTAAATGCGAACGTTTCTGTGGAAAACCACAAACTTCCCCTACTGACAAAACAAGACCATATTCCTGTTGTTGATTCACAAAAAAGGGAAGAGAAGAGGACAGACAACAATTAAGGCTAAATGTCAGTTAGTTGCGGTCACTGAAGTGTCTGCCTTTGGGCGACGAGTTGTTATTGAACCTAGGCGACGCGTAGGGGGGGGGGGCTGATGTTGGTGCTAAACTGGTGTGAATGCCAAAGACAGGCCATTCGATAAGTGCTGGTGTTTTCATCAGTGTGTGTGTGTGTAACACCCATAGCTGTTGGCCACATCAGCCAGGCTCAGCTGGGACTCTGGTGACTAGATGGGGCCATATCGACTAGGCAATAACCCTGGGTTCTGTTTATGACACTATCAATTCCCAGCTGTATTGATTTTCATTGTGGCTGCAAAAATACTCTTCAGTTCCACACCCAAACACATGATGGCTGTGGAATCATATGTGTGCGTGCACAGACAATAGTGGGAAAAAAAAATACAATGTGCAAGGGTACTAAGGCGCATGTGCACATAGTAATTGAAGACCTATGTTTTGCGCTACTACTAACAAATACTCAGGTGCACACATACATACATACATACATGAGTGCATAAATGGTGGTATGCCAGACAGTGTGACAGTGAGAGCAATCAGTCTGGTGCTGTTTGATATTAAGGCCACATGACAGCTAATATAGATTAACTATTTTGCACCCACTGTGTCATGGCTGAGGTTTTAGCCCCCGCATCAACTATTCTGGTTCTTCAAAGACTCGAGCGTCATGTGTATGTGTGTGTCTTAGAGGAGACTGTGCTAGCTGTGTCCCTGACACCGCAGTAACAAGTGCCGGTGGTCAAATGCATAAACCAGCTTGTGAGTCATCCTGCTGTAGAGAGTTTGAGGGTATTAGAGAAAATGTGCAAATACACATTAGCCTTGCACATGTACACACACACACACACACACACACACACACACACACACACACACACACACATACATGGAAAACCCATGTAATCATTACATGAAGTGCTACAGTCATTCAATCAGCGGCGTACACAGACACACACACACAGACAGACAGAGGGACCGCTTCTACTACTCATGAAAGTACACACCAGCTGATCTAGTTTCAGCTCCGAGTGTGTATGTGTGTGTGTGTGCATATTTGTGTGTGTGTACAAGGGGAGGGCTGAGCGTAGAGTGAAGTGCTACTCTAAAGCCCAACAGGATTTTCCAATCAAGAGCAGCGCAAAGATTAATAGAGGCCTATAGCATGGTCTGTAGTGAAAGCGGTGCAAAAGAGAAATTACTGCAGTGAGTAGGACATGCGGCCGCCACTTGCTGAGTTTTTTTTTTTTTTTTTTCTTCTTTCAAAATCAAATATTAAATAGAAGCAAATTAACAGACGGGGTGAGCAGAGCGCCATGAATGGAAAAGACTGTCCTTGCATGTGTCCACCTTCAGACTTTAAAACCAGGATAGTATGAGCTAATCGGGTTTCCCCTCATTCTGTGATCTGCTGCGGGTCAGCCAGAGAGACTGAGAACTAAGACTTAGACCCCTTGCCTGAGGAAGTATCATAATCTTTTCAACGGCCTTCCTTCCTTAATCTGCCAACCAAGGTTTGGCGAATGCAGACTGCCCTCCAGACAAAGCCAAAAGTAATGAACACAAGCCCACTCTAAATCTCCCAAACAGCTCAGTGAATGGATTCCATGTAAGACATCTACGCTGGATGGATGAGACGCCCTCTCTGACTTTCTTGAAGGCCGTGTTCTTGGAGGGAGAACGATGATGTCATGCAGTCATTCGCCAGGGCCTCACAGGATGGCGGGGGATGTTGTGATTCACTGTTATACATTTATGGCTAGGACTCCCAGAGCTGTCAGCTTCATAATAGACTGAATAAAAATGTCCTGCAACCTCTAGTGTATCACAAGGAACCGTTTTCTAAAAAGGAGCATGGAGCTTTCAATCGCCTGTGAAGAGAGTAAGACAATAAAAACGGGGTGGGTGCAAGGGAGTTGTGTGTCAAAGTCTGCAAAGCGGTTCCAGAAACACACCAAAAAAAACTTTATCTTGCTCATTGATGGCTTACATGACACAGTGCCCCCATTGTTCTCTTTTTATCAGTGAGATGGAAGATTCAAAGTTAACATGGAAACGGCTTGATCATCATAACACATCAGCGGAGACGTGCATGAGAAGGTGGTGGGTAATTTGATTCATCGAGCTATTACGCCTCAATGGGTGCGACGCAGCAGGAGAAGCCTTGGCATGCTAACCTACAACCTTTCTCTCCTCCTCCTCCTCCGCCTTTTGAAAAGGAAAGAGAACGATGAACCGAAATGAAAGAGAAAGATAGAGGGAGGAAATTAAGCAGAGGAAACCCCAAAAAGGAAACATGCATCTAGGCCACTGAGTCATTTCCCTTGTGCTTTGCCTCTTCCTCTTCTTCTTTTTCAAATATACACTGACAGTATAAATTATGTACATCATCACGGGGTTTACACAGAGTGGGAGAGGGCCCATGGGTTTTAGGCCCTAGGATTTCAGCTTTTTATCCCCTGTAAAGTCTGCCCGCAATTAGTTTGGGAATTAATTCAGGCTCAGAACTTAGCCTCCCCCTTCCTCTTTTAGATGTGTACTGATTCATCCAAGCTTCTTTTACACACAGAAAAAAAAAGAGAGGGGGAGTAAAAATAAAAATCTGCCCTGAGGAGGATGGAGTTTACCCACGCAAATAACTTTCTGTAAAAAGGTGACATCCACATTATAGTACTGTAAGTGTGGTTTAATGCAAAAATTAAACCTCGTGGTTGTTTACAGCATTTCTTAATGTGTATGTATGGAAGAGATACAGCTGTAGGTGGTCAGGTCTAATTAAGAATCAATGAGTGACAATATGCCAACTGTAGCTAAAGCGCTGGGTCTTTAAAACTCCAGGCACTGAAATAGTGATGGATTTTGTAGAATGTTATTGAAACCACCCAATAAAAACAGATCTGACCACAGGCAGCAGTTTGGGTTGGGTCAGACCAGGCAGTATCAAATAAAAAGATCTCCCCTCCAAATACCAGTTCCTAAAGTAACTTGCGGCTCTTCCAATGCACAAGCAGCCATCGACACAACATGTTTTCCATATATGCTCATATGAGGTTCTGTTTGTGGACCTGTGTGAGGTACGATTGTCCCACACCTGAATCAACATGGTAATATTTAGAGCAGCAACAGTTTTGATAATCTATTAATTGCAGGGCTCCAGACTAACTTTTATCACCATCTTCCTGGAACTGTCACCGAAAAAACTATTTTAACCGTCCAGAAGTGAATGTGTAAACCTTTACTTTGTAAAGCAAGGCAGAGTTTGCATGCGGCCGCCAAATCACTAAATCTGCCTCCCTGTTGATGTATGAGTGTTTTCCTTAACGATTTACTTTAAAGATTAGAGATGCTGCTTTCAGTGATTGTAAACGTTTCCATGGTGACCTGTGCCTTTGCATCACAGTTTGATATTTATGTCGCCTACTGTGTACGCTTCCCGCTGTGGTCCCATTTCTGTTCCTGATCACCCATGTGGTCTGGAAAGATTGTAACCTGCTGAGTGCACCGGTTTCTCCAGCAATCTCTCTTGTATAATTGTAGAAATAATTGTTATTAGTGTCTGTATATTTCTTAGTATTCCCCCATTACTAGTTTGCGTAGTTGTGAGTCAGTAATTCGTGCCTGATGAAAAATGAAGCTGCGGAGTAGAAGCGGACCGTAGCTCTGCTCTGCTCTCTACTACATACACATTTTAGAGAATGTAATTAATATTTTCCTCATTAATGATGTATTATTTCACCACTCCCATCTGCTATTAATCAGAATTTTTATGACCCGACCGATCTAAGGATATTAACTACAATCTGTACATCACTACTGTCCACGTACGAGCTATGTTTAATAAGTGTTTAAGACTTAATCGTAACAATCATAACAAAGAGATGAAAATAATACATCGAAATTGTCTAAATGCTCGGTTAAGTTTGTCATCTGACTGAGTGGTAGTTTAAAATTAATAAATAAAAAACTAAAAATTTAAATCCCTTTTGTCCCGGAGGCATCCCAGTGAAGATCTATGTTCATCCCCAAAACATTTCCTACTGTCCCCAGGAGGGCGGGACATCAAATCAAATCAAATATCCCAATGCATACAGTGTGTCTTGAAATTGCATAGTAAACACATAGTAATATTCAATAGTAAAAGCTGTAAATCATTACATATGAGACCACAAATTACACTGCTGTCTTTAAATAACAACCAAAAAGATTATTAAAAAGGCCAAATGAAAGACTTTTCCATGAATTTGAACCCATTACTATAATTCTGCCAAGCTCTCTGTAACTTTCTCGCTATTCCTGGTGGTATCTATTAACTTCTGCAACCTCTCACACCCCGTCTCTTTGGGAAAGGGGATTGGAGAGCAGTCACTTTCTCCACTTTATCTGTGCAGTCTGATCTCACCAGTACATACGGATTAGACGTGACCTCTGAAGTCCGCAAAGCCCTGAGGTCCTTTGTGTGTTGCCAATCAATAATAGATTGGGTACATATCTTTATATTGCAAATATTTGTTGGAAAAAAAGGAAGGCCCATAAATTAATAACGGGACCTTTTATTTATAACACAGAGCTGAATAAATCAGAGTGAGAAAAAAAAAAGTGTGCGTATGCTTGACGCTCCCTGACATCCCTCTGGTCTAAGAGCTTTTGTCTATTTATCTATGCCTCTCATTCTTTGTCAAAGGCTCTAGCCCTACATGCTGACCATTTTTGCTCTCAATCATGTTTTTTATCTTCACTTAAAACAATTGTGTGTGCTCGGGCTTCAGCATTCAGCTCAGCTTCTTTCATTTTCAGAGCCAATACACTAGAAAATGGATTTTTTGATACTACTGTACAACAGAAACACCTTCAAAGTTAAATCAATGAAAAACTTCTTAATTATCTTGTGTGTTACAGTGATCTCACAGTGTAGGAACAACAAAATCCTGCCTAGGATTATTTGTGAGAACAGTAATTTGAACCTTGAAATCTAAGCCGGTAGTAATATTGGACTGCTTCCTGCTCCTTCACTGTAAATTGGTGAGGAGAATGCAATAGGTGTGGCCCCTGTGTCACACCAGGAAACAATAGTTGGACACGGGTCATGCACACTGCTGCAGGAAGGGTGTGTGCATGTATCGGCTTCTTTGATACCCTCACGGCCTGATAGTTTAACCATTTCCTCATTTTCCCTCTGGGACAATATCATCCCTTCAATTATCCTAGGGTTCGTGGCCTTCTGGCTTTGCAGCGCTGCACATCTGGTTCATTTGTGTTTATGTATGATGAGAGCTTGTGTGTGCAAGTAAGAGAGGAAACGAGACCAAGAATAAGAGAGGGAAGTAGAGGGGCGGGGTGTTGACTGGCAGAGTTACCTCCAAGTCACAGTTTAATTGGACAATTGTTCGGTTTAACCTCAGGCTCTCTGGGTTGACAAAGGCATGCAAAGACTTCCTAGCATGGACTATTAGGCAAGAAAAAGGGTGGCAGAAGTACTCGCGTTGGCTCTCATTGCCTTCTTTTGCTTCATGAGAAACTCCTGTGTTCTCTCTTGCAATATGACACACACTGATGAATCAGTGGTTAGCAAAAAAAAAAAATTGCTTAGTTGGAGAGATAATGGCAGCAACTATATAGGAGGAGGCTGAAATGAAGACAAAAACATGTTTCTAATATTCAAGGAAATAGCCGTTTTGCCCAGTTGATCAAGAGAAATTGTGTAACCTTTCCTAATGTGCCTTGATGTTGTCTTGCATTACAAATTCTTGGTTGGGAATCCTGTGGTTAACATATCCAGCCAGGCACAGACTTAAATACAAAATAAAAAAATAAAATACGCTGCTCGATGGCGAGAGCACAACACAATCTCCCCCAGATTCATCAGAGGCAAATCTCCACTTGACCCAATGGAGGCTGTCCAGTCACCGCATTAGGGCTGCACAGAGCTTGGGCAGAGGCCTAGTTTCTCTTGGGACTGACTGGGGGTGGGAGGGGGTGGGAGGGGTGGGAGGGGTTGGCACACACTCTGGTAGCCCAACAGATGAGGAGTTATCAAGCATTTACGTCAGGTTCGGTGGCAGCCAGACCGAAAAGGTTCAGTGCAATCTTGCCAGGCGCTATCGCCCTTAAAAGCCCTGCATAATTTGGTAATGCTATGGAATGAAAGCTTGTCAGCACTCGTTAAATAACACCAACACTGGCCTCAGTCCCCGCTGTTGTGCTGCCATGGAAGTGCTCAACAGACACACCAGTGAAATGTGCTCTGCAATGACGCTTTAAAGAAATGAAAGACGGGTTCGGAAACATGTTCTAAAGGCGCTGAGTAAAAATTGTGATGTAAAACTGTGAGACACAAAAGCGCTTTGGGCGGGCAAAGGAAGCTCCCAAAATAGACGAGTGTGGTGCAGTGTATTACCCCACTCACATCAGCAAACGTGTCCATCACAATCATGCATCCTAAGCCTTGCTGACATGCCCCACTCTGCTAAGCAAGCAGCGCATACTGGAGTTTTCCCAGTCGGTTGCATGCAGGGGAGAGTCAGCAGAATGGGCGCAAATTGTAGGCCTATGACATGACACTTTCAATTTTTTAAAGACCCCCATTACAGTGAACCATGTAGTTCTAAAAATACTCCTGCCTAAGCCCTTTCCTTCATTCTGCCGAGCTAAATTAAGCCCCAGACCCAGCAGGGGTGGTGGTGGGCAGAGATAAGACAAGTCAGCCATCAGCAATGGTGATGTCTCTTCGAGTGATGATGATGGCTGCTCATAATTCCCCAGCACTTCAACTTGGCCTAGTCATGGACTAGCAGATAGATAGAGGCTTGCAGATTTCACAGGAGAGCTGTAGACAGATGTAGCCGGACATAATGGGGGTTGGAGCCGGGGTGGGTGGGGGTTGGGGGTTGAGGGGGGGGGCAACTCACGGTCACAGCTGCAACCTCGCCAGAGGATTGGAGGCGCACTTGTAATGAAGGGCTGTAATCAAGTCACTCGTGCTAACCTCCTACACCCAGTGAGGCTGACTTGCCAAAATGCCTCTCTTATGACACAGGGTTTAGTATGCTTGAGGAAAACAATGAGGGGAAGAACAGTCCGTGTACTGCACAAGAAAGAATGATGTATTTAACGACCAATCTGTTCTGCAATTTGGCATATAACATATCGATATTGCGTGCAATAAACAAGTTAAACCAGATGTCATGCTAGCGAATAGCATATGAATGTGTGAAAAAAAAAAAATTAGACCTGCCAGGTGTATAAAAGCTGGCATGTGCACACAGACTCAAACACTACAATAAATGCCTTTTAACATACGCAATATTTTTTGGGGAAAAAATGGTTGATGGCTGGATCCTACCGCTCACCAAAGATCTAAACCGGTGGGTCAGATGAAGACAATTTTCTGCAATGCAAGGTGGCGATTGAACAGCAGAAGTGGCACACTCACTCAGGAGGCATTCGTTGATGAGACATCTGTTGGGCCATGACTTCCTCCCCTCCGAGACAGCTTTCAGTAGACCAAGGCCATGACTCAGGTCTGCACCAGCTGCTGAGCCATGACTAGATCCATTTCATATTTTTCCCTGTGACTCTATCGCGGTCAGTGGTGCAAATAGGCTACAAAGTTTCCATCAAATCCAGAAGTAAATGCAGATGAAAAGAGTTTGTGACAATGACTTGGCCTTTTGGGTCTTCGTGGACATGGACCACCAGATGGATTTTGAAAAAGATATTTTGCTTATGAGCTGAAGATCTTCAAGTGTTTTACAAACACACACCCTCAATTTAATTAAGATAGATGTTTGAGTCTGTCTTGGGTACAAAACACTTCCTTAATGCCTACCAGAAGAAGGCTTAGGGATGCACACTGTGAACACGGGTATGTATACGCAGTCCTCACTACTGGTTAATTAAATAAAGTGCTACTGCAACTATACTACTGCTACTGTAGATTAATCTTGTTACCAAATATCTGTACTGGTTCTCTCTCTTGCTGGCTTTACAAGACCATGATGTTGCAGCAGTGCAGAGTTTTGCTGTCTTTTGAAATCATCATTAAAAGCAGTATGCATGAACACATCTGCTAGAAGAGGAGAGGTGGGGGTAGGGAGGGCATAATTCTCCTTGTCATCTGAGACAGCATTCCTATATTAGACATGCTAAACCAGATCACTGCAGAACATTAAGCCTGACAGCAGCGCTTTAATATTTGATGCGCTCTGCTACCGTGGCATAAACCACCAAACTGCTGTAGCACCGGCTAAACTGACAATTCTCTAATATACGTTTCAAAAGTCAGCCTTCCGCCACATGGAAGTGGAGAAAACTTCAGGAGATGCTGAGGTGGATTAGTCAGCAGGGAGGAGAACTGTACATTTTTCACTTCAACAGGTTGCCCAAGACGCAGAACAAAACCTGCCAAGACCGTCTACACTGGTATTACGGGTTTCAACTTTTGGAAAATAACATTATGGCTGTCACACAGATATGTAGAGCTGACCTAGCACACAGCCAGTAAACTCATTACAGGGTCGGTGGCAAGCCATAAGACATATGGGCCTACCAGTGGGCCTGTCATGGTTCTTCTACAGCAGAGCAGGTAAACTTGTTAACTTCGACATCCACATGACCCCTGCCTTGATGAGGGGGGAGGAAGGAAGAGTGACAGACTCTGGTAAGACATCACTTGCTGGATAATAGCGGGGACAGAAGAGGGCTGTCCAAAGCACTGTTTTCAGTGCTAATTAAAATAGGCCCAGGTTCTTTAAGGCCACATGGCGGCCTGTATGCCTTCTGGTTGTTCTTAAATTAGACAAGTCAGGATTCAACTGAGACTGAAAGAGATTTCTTTAGGCACCGCAGCACATTAGGAGAGCTGTGAAGCACTCGCTAAAATAGGCACATAGAGGTCACACCAACAATTGTAACTACTGTGGTCTGTTTTACAGGGCAACAGTGACTGTTTGTTGTACAGATAAACTGCTGAGGCCTTTAGTACATCTTCATGAAACGTGGACAATAACTCTGAACAAAACACGCAATGTTTGTGAATACAGCTACACTCATAAATCAGCCAGGCTAATATATCAGCTGATAATAGTTTACTGTGTTGGCTGATAACAACAAACTGCAGTACGGAAATACCAAAGATGTATTTAAGGATATTAGAAACCTATACATACTTTATCAACCAGAGAGCGCTGACACATTGGTTGTTTTACAACCACAAATAGGAAATAACACCTCATGGTTATATGCCACTGCCAACCAGTCAAGTTGCAGTTTACATACATGTCTGTCCAGACTCATATAATATTTACAGTGAAGACTTTGAAGAAATGTTAAAAAAGGTATTAGGTGTATTTTCCTTATATGTGTTGACATGCTTGGCCAATAAAGCTGATTCTGATAGAACACAAAGTTGTAGCCATGACAGTAGACAATAGGGCTGCATTTGAAAAAAAAAAACTAATATTATGATTTTTTTCCCTGCAATATATATATCCTATTGATTAGGAGCTGCTGAGATTGTCGCTAAAAATGAGAATAGCTGGTCCACCTTTAAAGGTCAGTCCACCTTAAGGTCAGGACAGGTTCCAACGGGCACCAGGTGTAGCTCACTTATGCTACATCACAAGAGGCTAACGTCGCTCGCTAACTTCAGGGCTAACCCCCTTCACTTGAATCAGCAGGTGATAAGCAAGATGCAGGAGCTTAACTTGGGTCTTGAGGAGCTGTATTATTTATTCACTGACAAATGGCCTAGACTGTACATACACTGCACTGCTACGTTCACAGCTATACTGCTAACGTAAGGGCACAGACCAGCACTGTGACAGTAACTGTTTAACTTTTAACCAGCAGATGAGGTGCCACTGATAACGGGAGTACACACTCTCAGAAGCCCCCCTCGCATAACTGAATGCCTGCCTCTAGCATCCAGACACCATTATCTGCGACAGTAGCCGTGTCATGTGCAAGTTTACAGGCAGGTGATAAGCAGACTCTGCATGCTTAGCGATCAGTTCGCACACTGATCAGGGGGGTGCGCACTTAATCAGTTAATCAAACAACCAAAACAGGCAGCGCTCATCTTCCGGTTGTGGTAGGCGACTAGTTGGGCCTGATTTGAAGTGCACCCCTTCACCAGAGCACATCAAAAGTTGTAGCATGACATGTTTTAGTTAATTTGCCTTACTTGACATTGCGCGTCCTACAATGGGACTATTGCACATGCGCACATCACAGTGTCGATGCTGAAATGATATATTGTGCAGCCCGAGCAGACAATGCTTCATATATGGATGTTGCTGCAAAGAAGCTACGAATTATAAAACGTGGATGCTTCACACACATCTTCAACCTAGCAGCATAAAGATCTATACAATAACCACAGTTTCAAGGTGGCCACCCAAGATTAGTGTCACCAATTCAGTATCCGATCGAATGTGAAATATGGTCACAATCTCCCCTTTTGTTCCTGAGTTATGGCTTTGAATAATGACCAGAAAAGTGTTTTTGCAGAACATTATAATGTCACAGTAAAGTTGACCTTTGACCTTTTGGATATAAAAATGTCATCACTTCTGTCTTTCCACTTGTGTGAAACTTTGTCATAATTAGAGTTATGGCCGAAAACGTGTTTTGTGAGGTCACAGTGACCTTGACCTTTGACCACCAAATTCTAATCAGTTCATCTCTGTGCCCAAGTGGATGTTTGTGCCAAATTTGAAGAAATTCTGTCGAGGCGTTCCTGAGATATGGCGCTCACGAGAATGGGGCGGACGGACAACCTGAAAACATAATGTCTCCAGCTATGCGGAAGCATGAAAACTAATATGAGGGATTTGTATCACAAATGTTTATGTTATGTGTTTGCAAAATTTGGTAACAGAATTACTATTGGCCAATAAATCATAATTGGATCTTTAAACTATCAAATATCAACATGGCCACAAATATCTAGTACCAGTCAAGCAAAACTTTATAATTTTGTTTGAGGAGTGTGAATTGATATTTTCCATTTCTAGAGTGTATTTGTATAAAGATAAATTCTCTGATCTGGATCAGAGGTTAGGCTCAGCCACAGAACTACAGACCTGGAACTGACAGAGACAAAGGTAGATTAGATACTTAAACCAGGGTAACTACTAAATTTGGGGATGTGCTTCCCACAGTTTTTCACCGTGCTGCTTTGACTTTTTACTATGAAAGTTAAACTTATGGAAAAAAATTCGTCTCCATGAGAAAATCCACTGGTCACTGTATTCAAAATAAAATTGCTGGAAAATGTTGCTGTCAGAAATGCTCTTGTGACCATGCCGTAACTATTGTGTATTATCCCTTTTGAAACTTGTGGGGTTGAAGAGTTGGAGAGGAGAAGCTCCCACATCCTCCCCTGCTTTATATTTTAAACTTTACTCACACCCAGATAATCCAAACCCCTTTACAGAGCAGGGCATGATTAAGCCTGCTGCCAGGATTTAAACCCCTCCTCCCCCCCCCAGTGCCAGCCATGCCCACACTAAACTGGCTAAATGTGAAAACGTACTTTTTCCTTCTCTGTTTTAGCCATACATTCCCACTCAGAAATAGTCCATCTTGAACACGCTCTCCAGAGGGGATGAATCTGAAACCGCTGATCTTGTGATGTAGTGTCGACAGGGAAAACAAAACTATGCTTGCACAGACATAGTCGGTTTCTGCGCAGCACTAATGACAAGAAGACAACTTTCTGTCACCTCTAGCTCTCTCTCTCTGATTGCTCATTTTAAATCACAAAACATGGCGATCACATGATACGGGTTTTGCCATTAACTTGTTTTTTAACCCGTGTCAGACAACTTCACAAGCACACCTGTGAAGGAATTACTGCTTGTCCTGATATTTTATCTCTGAACTTTCAACCACATCCCATGGCTTTCACCAGAGAAAGGAACACATTGTCATGAAGACTAGGAGGAGGTGGAAAAAAAAAAAAAAAAAAAAGGTTTCAACTGCGTAGCCCTTTTCGTTGGCCAGAGTGTGAACAAGGCATCGTATAAATTAAGAATGTTAGATACAACACAACCCTCTCACAGCATTGCACTGCAAAATACATATTCTGACAACATGGCTTCTGCTTAATCTTGAACCGGATTTGAACCGGTCCTGTGTGTGTGTGTATAAACCGCAGTCTGCCCTTACTGTGGACATGGCCTCAGTGTGAGAATGACTGGCTCCCCACCCCCTGTCTCTGACAACCACATCAGCCAATTGTCAAGAGCAGCTGATGTGACCTCTCCCAGTGAATCCATCAGCAGGCACGCACACACAGAGAGACACACACACACACATACTCAAAGGGATTTGCTCACATTCATGAGAAGACCCCTGGCTAATGTCTCAATAATCTCTCACACAGCACTATAAAAAGACGTGACTGTTAGCAATAAGCTTATGACTGCCTCGGCCCATCTAAAGAAAGGGAAAGTGAGCTTGTTGTCACATAACAGATAGAGACCTGCACCACTCTGTGTTTTAACAAAAGGCCAAATGAAAGCAGCTGAGGACATATTTCTATTGATAATGTGCCTTAAAAAACAATGAGTCTCTTCAACTTCTCAGCCTTTTGACTTTTGGTCGTGAATGTCTTATGTTTCATGACCTGCACTATTTAAAGCTTTTACCTCACCAGATGTGGCTAGGGTCCAACTTAGCACATCATAACCTGTGTATTATCAGCCTACAATGAAACATTTACCTGGCAAAAAAAATTAGGCAATCAAAGTAAAATCACATATACTAAACTGCCCTAGATACCATCACTAATAAGGAAGTGTGCGACTTTCTGTTCCCTCTCTTGTTTGAATGATCAATAGGTGGCCATTGAGACTGCTAAACATGGGTGTGAATAAGGGAGAGGACTTGCACAACAGTCTTGTGCACTTTGAACGAAAGTATGTCTGCTGCAAAACACAAATAGGGCACTGAAACTCTTGACAAGAGACATATTTGGAAGAATGCTGTAAAGAAAAACACAAACCCTGACAGCTGTTTTTTTTTTTTTTTTAAGCACTTGTTTCCTCAAAAGACATTTTCTAAATAACACGACTTCTTGACACCACTTACTTTGCATTTACTACACAAATGTTGGTGAGTTAATATGGGTTTCTCACCCACTCAACATCCCTTCTCTGCACCTCTGAGCAGAGAGATAAAGCCAGAATACACTACAAAAAAAATGATATGAATGACATGCAGGTGCAATGTCATAATATGGGATTAAATTCCGGTGATCCGAGCCAGATATTGCGTGGGCGCACTTCTTAAAATAAATCTTTACAAATGACACAGTTTAGCAGTGAAACACGGGTCTGCTGCCTCTCACTCATGCGCTCTACACACAAGAGATGACATCATGTTGGGTCAGCTTGGGTTTTAGTGCTCAGCTTGCTATCTACATCTGCCATTTCGAGCGCGTCATGTTAGCCTACATTTACTTTTAACGCTGCTTATTTAACCAAACGCTGCCGTGCTGCATGCAGGTGATGACCTCCCGTAGCATTCGCTGCAGGAAGGTCTTATAAAGATAAAAGATAAATGATGCGTGGTTGTTGTCTTTACGTTATATGAATACGCATGCATATTGCAATCGTTAAAAAAACAAAAGTGTCAAAAGATGCAATAAAGGGTTTGTGGTTGAGGAAAGAGAGAGAGACGTAGTAAATGTAGTAAAAATGCGGTGCAGGTCATGTGTAGTGGACGTTACACCGTCTCAACCGAAAGCCATTGTGACTGTGCGTTGATAGTAAAATCTCACTCACAACAATGTAGGATACAATGGAAGGTACCACAGTCATTTTAGATGTGACAGACACACGCAGACTGACCCACATTGCATGACAGCGCCAAAATAACACCTCGAACAAGTTTACATAGCGCCTATAGCCGCGTCGTCGGCTTTAAAATAAAACACACACACCAAGTGAACACTTCATTACAACCTGTCATCCCCGGTTTGCTCAACATACTCACCCCCTGAGGGACAAACCAAAGTGCAAAGCGTCTTCCCCGTCAGTTCACAGCGTACATATCCAAATTTCCGTGTAGATTTTTGAGCAGGTGCAGCGACACATCAATCAAACAAACATGCACTTCGGCGAGACCGTTAAAAAGCAAACCTACGCACTTAACCCCAGCGAGCTGATGCTGCTCTCCGTACTCACCATCTAGAGTGGAGTGGCGTTGAAACAACAAGCCGAACAACGTCGAAAGCAGGCGATGGTGGTCAATATAAACTTCAGGTGCAACGTATAAACACTACCGCTCATTCATATCTACTTTTACTGCTTTGATATTTAGCTATAGCTTAGCCGTTAAACCAAGAGGAAGTGTCATTTCTGTTTTAAGAGCGCGAGGCTAGCACGAGCTGTTAACCGTTGAGAGGGAGCAAACAGTGACAGCAACACAACAACAGAGGGGGAGAAGAAGAAGAAGAAAAAAAAGCCGCTCACCTCTTCTCAAAAAGACTCGTCGTTGTTGTTGGACAAATAAAAAAAGCGGACGCACTTCAAGGACATTTAAGTCCGAGTCTGAAGATGTCGGTGTGACTTCTCGAAGTGCTGTCAGTTGGTCTGGACTTCCTGAATGACGGAGCAGCGGGAGCACAACCCCTCGCCCGTGTTTGACAGCTAGTTTGACAGACGGGCGGAAATAAAAGTTGAGTCATGTAGTGAAGAGTGCGCTGAAGGATGTGCACTTTCCAGACAGTTTTTTTTTTATTTTTTAAATAAAGATTAAATGCAGACTCGACAGTTTTTTCCCCCCAAGTATCTTATGCTGAATTGGTTAACCCAAATCCAATGCATAAATATAGCCTACAGCATTAAATATCCCACCGTGCGAATATAAAAGTTAACGACCAACAATTCTACACCTCCTTTGCAAATCATTAAAGATGCATGGACTGAGTCATCCCGATTCCCTTGCAAGTTCAGTGATGGTAATTCAGCTTTTCTCCTAAATTTACTAAGTGCAATGCTGCCACCTGCTGTTGTAAACTTCAACTGTAACAACTCTCGGCAGGCGGCATGTATGTACAATATATCAGATATTTACACTAAACTCCTTCAAATATCTGTTGGCTATACATCACATATCCATCCTAACCCATAACATTTATTTACATTACTTTGCCATGTATAAACTTGTGCATAAATAACCATTCGTATGCACTTGTTGGTTGGATCCTTTATACCACTCAGTATTCTGTACATAATGCTTGTAACTGTTGCACCTTTTTGCCCTATTATGCACTTCCGGTTATAAATGTATATCTCAGTGCTTGTACTTTGTGTACTTACAATGAAGTTGAATCTAATCTAATCTAAAAGGAGCTGATAAATAAGTACCTAGAATTTGGGGAGAGAGTGAGTGCTTTGCGCAAATAATCTTGCTTATATTTAGTCAAGCATACATTTGTCATTTCTAGTTGACATTGTGGTTGTGTGTGATGAACTACTGTGTATAACTTTGTATTACGTGTCTTGTCTTTTTTTGTTTGTTTGTTTGTTTTTGCTTCATACTGCTCTGCTATTGTGCTGTTATATGTTTTAAATGTGACCTCTCAAGGGATTGCAGATGAAAGTGAGCTGTAAGCTAACTCTGGTACAGTACATCAAATGCTAACATTTAACACTGTACACGGTCCCCTACAAATAAAATAAATAAATAAATAGTACAAAATGAAACACTCGAGGAACATTATTAGGTTAGGAAAACACTCCTTTATTTGTGCATTTACATTATGAATTGTCAATGGATATCTGCTTCTTGTTTAAAGTTCAAAGGTCTTCGTGTGAAAATTAAAGGATTGTCTTAATGCACAGTCTCTATTATCACTGAGGACACTGGGATCATATTCTCAGTATTTTGACTGGGAAATTATTGGGGTTTTTTTTAGCAACCTGGGGGGAGTTTACATTCAGCAATTAAAAACTTACACACATGGGTATTTTATAGGGTTATTCCAGTATTTTTAGACATAAAATGTGTGTAAATTTGACTACTTTGAAACCAATACATTTCTCCAACAGAATTTAATTCCTGGCAGTGCACGTGGGAAATGCTTTGAAACTGCATTTAGACCTTTGTGTTGGGAAATACAGAAAATTAAATCGAACATTTCACTGAATAAATAAAACATTAAAAATGAAATACTTCCCATTTGGTGCCTGCCATTTAGACTGCACTTAGACTCATGACCTCCATCATTCTTCAATTCTGGCTACGGCTCTGTCTGTCAGTGTTGATCAAATGGCAAAAGCAATCAATTAATTTTTACAGTATCTGCAATTGCATTAGTGGATATGATGTCAAGTCAGTTTCTCTTCCTACATAATACTAACAGTGCTGCATATTCTCATTAATAGCCACTGGGGTCTCAGAATGGACTGGATTTTGTTGACTCCCAAGTGTGATTTCACATTAAAACACTGAGCATAACATCATAATACCACTCCAGTAACTGAAGACATTTTCCACAGCATGCTGAAAACTGCAGTAAACATTTGAAGCATAGGTTAAACATTGATCATCTTCATACAGGGGCATTGCTTCAAGGACCTATTACTATAGGAACAACTATGTGACCTTTTGACCAAGGACAAAGAAGAGACCCAGCAATAGACATATCTCCTGATAGTGGGAAATAATGCTTGAGTAACATTAAGACAACATATGAGGAAATGCAATACTTTTAAGTAACTGAAATAATAAACAGTTGGCACAACAGTTATAAAGATTGAAATTAATATCAGTAGATTATTGTTGGAGATGTAAAGAGAATGGTGCCTCTATTCTACATATACTTTGAACATGTCAAGCACTCAAAGATTGGTGAAATAACAGGAAACAGAAAGAGGGAATTTGATGCTAAAAAGACTGTAAATGTGGCAGATATCCACTTGATATGACTAACCCAGACTGCTGAAGCCTCATATAAGCGTCAGATAAACCTTTAAAAGCATTTTTGCACAAAATGACTGTGTGGACACAGTGGTTAATGGTTGGTGTGAACAGGAGGAATGATTACAGTGATGAAAACCGTCTTTCAGTGTTCATATGGGCACCTGACTGTTGTTTTAAGACAGATTTAAAAAACTGTGATCAAATAAGTGTGGCTAGTCAAACAAGCAGCCATAAACAACCACAGGGTGATAATAGCTATGAAAACACAGAGAAGGCGAATGTGCATTTTACATGTGTAATGTTAAAGACTGTCGTCTTTGATTAAAATTAGACTTTTCTTAACACCCCCCAACCCTACAAAGATCCATGGCCCTGCAATAATTTGGCCTAGATTTTAGCTAAAGTTGTGCTTCACATTATCAACTATAGCTTTTTATTATACATTTAATAGTTGCAGATTCTCAGTATGACTGTAGAAATAGTAAATGGACAGTGAGCATGGACGTCTTATAAGATCTCATAATAAGGTCTTATTATAAGGTCTTGTTATACATCCATGATAGTGAGCCAACCGCGAGCCAAAAAACAACGATACCACACAGTCCCTGATACTCGGAAATATGCCTGTTCAAATCTTTTACCGTAAATTTTAATACGCCGTGGGAATAAATGACGATTACTGAATTGTATCATTTATTTCAAATTCTTAATTCTAATTGCTTTTGAAATCAGATTAAATATATTTAGTCGTTTTATACTTTAATAATACTGGCATTATATACAGGCATAAGGTCAGACAGCTTCATACGTAGGGGTCCTGTTAGTTGTAGGCGCTGTTCCAAGCTGCAAAACACAAATCGATTGTTTATTTTGTGTTTGTTTACATTTTCAAAGCGAACAAATGGCTTCAACTTTGCTATCACCTATGGTGGATTATTACAACGATGAAGAAGAACTTGATAGCGTGGATGATGACGATGATCGGAGCTTCAGAGGGAGAGACTCTGAAGAAGGTAACGTTAAAGGAACTGACCGCCGGGCTCTGTCTACTTTTTGGAAACGGGACGGAAACACGCGATTGTTGCACGAATTGGGCTAATATTTTGAATGCAGCGTGTAAAGAGATCTCTGGATTAAGCTTGAGTGGAGGTTGTTTTATCGCACAGTGCGACGTGCATCGTTTTAGCCCTTCTTAAGTCAAAATTTTAACTAACTGTTTTCAGGCTAGTCCGATGCGAGCCAGCAGCACGGAGTTAGCTTGCTAGCTACATAACAAGTTAGGTTACCAATCTACCGCCAGTCAGCTTTCCGTCCTGTCAAAACACCATTTCAGAAACAGGTAATATTAACTGGCTAACCCACTTATACTGGCTGAACGCAAATAACGTTAGTAAATTGAGCCCACGATTAAAGACAACGTCTTTGTTTACATGCTAACAACGCTAACGTTTCGACAGCACGTTTGGCATCAGGCGGCTATAAACCACAAACGCCGGCCAGACATGTTTATTATGCAACACATCAATAAAAAAACAGTTGTAAATTAAAGTGACACTAGAACTGCTTCAGCTGACCTGGATTAAATATACACTTTTAATAAATGATTTAAAGTGGACTACATTGCGTTAATTAGCCCACCTGGCTACGTTAACGTTAGCTCGGAACATTTGACAGGTTGCAGGCAGCAGAAACCCTGCGTGCTGTGTCCACTGCACTGCCCTTTCCACACTAGTCAGTGAGACACGTCGGGATTACAGTGAAAGAGAAGGAAAGACGAGGGGCAAGCGAGGCGATGACAGCACTTCAAGGTCAGCTAGTTTCATGACGTCGAGCAGCTGGCTCGTTTTTCTCCTCCCCGACATGCCGAGGCTTCTGTTATTACGCCCAACTATGTGAGCTAGAATTGGGTTACTCTTTTAAAACAGGAGAGCGAGCTAACTTAAGCTAGCACATTAATGCTAACCGAAAATGAAAGCTGCTTTGTCAGCTTAACACGACCGGGCCTTACCCTTCTCTTGTGTCGGGGTAATTTTTTTTGGAAGGTAACGCCGACTGACCTCGGTTAGCCGGTGCTTATAAACTTGGCCCCTCAAGTTTGCCACATCGCTGGTTGAACATGTTAAGCGTTGTCTTTAGAGAGAGAGTTGAAGCTGGACTGACAGCACGACCAAGTTAGCCGGGGACCGTGTCTGATTAACCCCAACCATTCGGCAAATCATGCACAAAGTAACAGCTACAAATTGTAGTCGTTATATTAATGTCATAGGGTCACACCGGCGAGCCAGTGGGCATCGTTCACAGTGTTCACCTTAGCTTCGTGTAGCTGAACTTTTTCGTGATGTCGATCCGAGGATAAACAGTATATAATGTTCCGTGGCAAACTTTGATCTCCCCTTGTCTCATAGTCTTAACAAACAGGAGGGCATTCCCAAGCAGGGTGTTCACCATTATCTTACCAGTGCCACGCACGTCCTTTGATCCACACAGATCTCTGCCTGTCCGTCTGTCTGTCTGTAGACTCAAGTTAACTGCATTGAGATTGTGTGGGGGAGAAAAAAAGCCCAGCAACTAACTATATATGCTGTGGTACAGCATGTTATGTTGACGTGATTACTGATTGACATTTAGAATTTTAGTGTAGAAATAATTTTGACCTCTTGAGTGACTTTTCTCCTGTCTATGTCTCCAGACACAGAGGATGCCAGCGAAACAGACCTTGCCAAGCACGATGACGACGACTATGTGGAAATCAAAGAGCAGTAAGTCTTTTGCCAAGCATGGATCAAGCTGTTTTAAGCATAATAAAAACAATCCTTTCTGTGGAGAAAGGATCGAGTGTTTGCCCTAATGCTGTACACAATGAAAGAGAATTTGACATTGGTTCTGCTTTATTTCATCGCAGAATGTACCAAGACAAACTGGCCTCCTTGAAAAGACAGTTGCAGCAATTACAAGAAGGTAATCGCTCAGGAATTATTTTAATGTTTTAATGACTGCCGTGCTTTATTTTGTGGGATTTTTTTTTGTGATAGTCTGGATCCGTTTTGTTTTTTTTCTGGAGGTTTTTGAAGGACACAGCCTGATCCTGACTGATTACTCAGGGAGGTGGTCAGGGATTACATCATCGGGACATGAAGTGTAGTTTCAGAGGCCGTTTCAAATCGCGGCCATTGTCTGTGGCTAAAAGAGAAACCAGCTGAGAGGCAGATGATAACTGATGACACATTGTCCTCTAACATGAACACATTTTACATTGTAAAGTCTGTTTGTTGTTCGCTGATACAAACCGGCTGAGTGGCCGGTTTTTAAAGGAACTGTATCACCATCAGCTGTCCCGTGCATTTATTATTAATCAGACATGTAGAAATTGGGGGGTGATGTATTATGGGCTGTTTTGTAAATCCAAATGTAGGTGCGATGTCGGTGTAATGTGGTTTAGACTGTGGGTGGGTGCTGAGCGTAGCAGGTCGCCAAAATTTACAGCCTAGAAATAATGACAATCTACTTAAACAATACAACTGGGTTTGGAGTTTAAATAACTGCAGGATGTAGTTGTTCTGACCTTACATAAACTTCACTTGCGATAAATGGAACTTTTCTTTTTGTAGGTACGCTGCAGGAGTATCAGAAGAGGATGAAGAAACTAGACCAACAGTATAAAGAAAGGCTCCGGAACGCAGGCAAGTAAAACAATAATTAGCGCTTCCTGCTTAAGTTTGTTTGAGCAGGTGAGGGTGAAAACTTTAAATCAGGAATACAGGAAAAAAAAGCCCAAATTCATTGTTTTATTGCAATGAAAGAAGGCAAGTGTTGACCATGAAATTAATATACAGAAAGCCTGATGGAGCCCTAGTGTTGACATGCAGTTGCCAGCTGGTATGTTTCCAAAGCTTTGCATAACAAAATTAACCGAGAGCAGAGAGTAGTCTGGACCGATCCTCATACATCCACATCCACAGTGTTTTTTTTTTGTTTGTTTTTTTGAAGTGGTATAAACATCAGAGAGGATCGATAAAAACTGGCGTTAAGACGTCATGTTGCGGTGAAATCGCACAATCACGACCGCGACATCTTCTTCTCCTTGTCTTTCCAACTCATCTATTTTCCACCATTTAGATTGTTGCGTTTTTTTAATTATAGCGGTTGCTTTATTTTTGACTCAGGGTTTTGTGTGTGATCAGCATTTTCCTTTACCGCCTGTGTGTGTGTGTGTGTGTGCCAGCGTTTTATGTACTCGGTTATTTGCTGATTAAAATTGCTGTGGCTGTTTAGTCTAGAATCACTGGATAAAAATCCCCCCAATCACAGCTCTGATAATCGACCTGCAGTAGTAGCTCCAGTCAAATGATCATTCATGTTCATGAATGATCATTTGACAATCTGACAAAAAATATCAGAAGTGTAAACACAGTGAAAGAGGTACTTCTTATTACCAGGGGCATTATTCCCCCTCATGTTTAATTTCAAAGATATGTGCTAATATTTGCAGCATATTTTTGCTTTATTTTCTTTTTGTTTTGCTCTGCATAACCAGTCATATAATGTTATTCCATTCTTTTTTACAGATCTCTTTCTCCAGCTTGAGGTGAGCATAGTTAATCTTGTCGACTGAGTGATTTAGTTTATGCTGAATCAACTTCTACTTTTTTTTGGTTTTACAAGGTAAATGTATTTTCCATATTTTTTTTGTCCGTGAACTTTTTGCAGACAGAACAGGTGGAGAGGAACTACATCAAGGAGAAGAAGGCAGCGGTGAAGGAGTTTGATGATAAAAAGGTCGAACTGAAGGAAAACCTAATCGCGGAGCTGGAGGAGAAGAAGAAGATGATCGAGAACGAGAAATTAACAATGGAGCTGACAGGCGGTAAGCGGAACCAGAACAGGATAAAGGTTAAAAAAAAAAAAAAGGATTAGGGTGTTTTGGATGTTGAATTTTATTTCTAAATTAGAAAAACTTGAAAACATTTTTACTATGTTGGTTTTTCTGTCATTCACAGACTCTATGGAGGTCAAACCCATCATGACTCGGAAGCTGAGGAGACGGCCCAACGATCCGGTCCCAATACCAGACAAACGAAGAAAACCAGCACCGGATATCCTTCACATAAACTTGCAGTCTCACTGTTTTTTATTGCTGTAGATATGTCGGTTAGACTTCATCTGTATTTCTTTCTCAAACGTAATTATTGATTTCCAGAGCAAAAAAAAATGTTGTTTCTTCAGTCAGCGGGAGGTCAGGGTCACTCTCATGTCCAGAAAGTGATGTGATGTGTGTTTTACCTCAGGTCTGAGGTAAAGCTGAGCTGCCCCTGCTGTTCAGTGCTAACAGTGGTGAAAAAAGTGCCTTCCTTAACTCTCCAAACCTCAGCTAAATTATTTGCTAACAGACGAACAGATCATGGAAGATCTAAGAACATTGAATAAGGTAATTTTCTTTAAAAAAAAAATATCTTAAAATCATACATATTTCTGCTGTTTTTTAATGATTTCGTTAAACATTTCATCACCTTCTCTTTCCAGCTTAAGTCACCAAAACGGCCAGGTACGTCAGCGCTCACCTTTTGCACTTCATTCACACTTGTCAAGCACATTCGATTCCTTTTTGAACTCCAGTCTTTATGCTGTAGCTTATTTTATTAACTATTCCTTTAAACATTCAAGTATTGTTATGTGGTTTTGCACACTGATGCTATCCAGCGTGTAGGGCTGCAACTAACCATTATTTTCATTATTGATTCATGTGAAGATTATTTTCTTGAGTGAGCAATTAGTCGTTTGGTCTTTAAATTGTCAGAAAATTGTTGAGAACTATTTCCCGTAGCACAAGATGATGTCTTCAAATGACTTGTTTTGTCCTGACCAACAACCCAAATATATTCAGTTTACTGTCATAGAAGAACCACAAAATATTAACATTTGAGAAGCTGGAATCAGATAATTCCTGCAGATTAATTTTCTGTCGATCAATCAGTTGCCGACTGATCGTCGCAGCTGCATTCAGGTGTTTTTAACGCATCATCTCCTGTTTTTAGTGTCCCCCTCGTCTCCGGAGCACGTCCCCTCCGCTCCCATGGAGAACCCATCCCAGCGCTACGAGGCCCGCATCGAGGAAGGGAAACTTTACTACGACAAAAGATGGTGTGTGTTTTTTTTTTTTTTTTATCTTTCATCCTCCCAACAGGCATTGTGCTTTTCCCCTCACTTAGGCTGACTGCAGCTCATGTCGCCACTAGATGGCCACATCGCTATAGAAATATTGCATCTCCTCCGTCTCCTAGAGGACAGGATCCTAGTCTGTTGGTTTGAAGGTTTTGGTGTTTGGTAGTTCTCACCTCCACTTTGATAGCAGGCTCATTTTATGTGGGCTACAGAGAGAGATATTATTACTTTAGAGCCACTGAATAAGAGCTGGTGCTTGAAGCCACCATAAAAATACATATCCAACGAAGGTGGCAGCATCAAAACCAGTGCCGCTGTTATGTAGATATAAAGAGAATAAAAAATCCTTGACCAACCGCAGCTCTCATGCCCCTTCTCTTTGAATGCAGAGCTCCGCATTAGACATGTCAGTCATTTGAAGAGTCGTAAAAGTAATAGAATTCTGTCTTGTTAGCCGCCGATAAAGTCAGAAGTTGTGAAGAGGGAGCCGGGAAGTTTTTGCACTTTTTCTTTCAAGGCAAAGCCTCATTTATTCATCGCTAAAGAAGACACTAGCACTGGAAAGCCTTCTCAAAGAGCCGCAGGGAGACACATGCGTCATTATTCTTCAGTTGGGCCTTAATGATCAAATGCTTTGGTTGTCAGTCTCTTCCCCTGGGTCGGTGGTGTCCTCTTGACAGTTTGAAGTCATTTAAAAAAAAAAAAAAATAGCAGACTTTTTGTTTTGACTTTCCGGTCCAATTATCTATTTAGTGCCATTTCAAGAGGAATAGGAGTTATTCAGCTGGGTAAAATTATGTATAATGAACCCTTCTCCTGTCTGCCTATCCCCCATCCCTCACTGTGAATGCTGAATTAATTCTCTTTGTGTGTGTGTGTGTGTGTGTGTGTGTGTGTGTGTGTGTGTGTGTGTGTTTGTGTTGACAGGTACCACAAGAGCCAGGCCATCTACCTGGAGTCAAAGGACAACACAAAGATTAGCTGTGTCATCAGCTCAGTGGGGACCAATGAGGTGAGCTTTTTAGTTCTCATCCAGCCCCTGTCACACACTGAATTGAGTTTCCTACTTAAAGGATATTGATATTCTATTTTTCTTATTGTCAACAAATCCAAAAAACAAACAAACAATGAGCCTCACTCTAGCTGTGAGTGACATGTTTCTTCATTACATAGACATGGGAAATGTAGTTTATTCTGGGTAAATCCCACATATGTTGCCCTGGTGCTGTAAATTCTAACTAGAGCAACAAATATGTATAATTGCACAGCTGAAAGTAGTCCCAAACAAACAAACAGCACTATTTATTCTATGTTTAGGTAGTTTTGTTTTGGTAGAATTAATTGTTATTCATATTATTCATATTATCCATATTCAGCATATAGAGTATTCAGTATACTGAGGAATGAAATTGCCCTCCTTCAGGGCTATGGTGTACACAATAATAACCGATGCAATAAAAACAAGTTCAAAGACAGTTAAGTACAACTAGTATTAACTAGTGAATAAAGGTCTGTCACACATAGAGGGATGTTCCTCATCTTGGATGAAAGTTTACATAAAAGATTATGATGAAAACTCCTGTTTGAGTAACATTTGCTAAAAACTACAGCGCCCCAACTGATGTAGGAAATGAATTGGCTTTTTAAAAATGAACTATATACACATGTTAAGGCATTCAGTAGAAATGAATGGGCTTGGGGCTGAGTGCCACAGATAAAGAGTAGTGTAGGGAAGTCAAGTATAGAGAGATAAACTTGACGCATTGTTGGTTTTAGTTTTTTGTATGTATTTGCAAGGAAAATAAAGAATATCTCCAGCTTTTATCCTTTTTTAATACTGGATGTGTAGTGACTTTATTTGACAGAATTTACTTGTTTGACTGGTGGTGCTATTCTGAAAAGAAGGTAATGTAAATTTCTTCCTTCAGCGCCCTGGATTTATATTTACACATGGGAATCATTGAAAGCATTTCTACTGTCTTCTCACAAACTGGCTTGTTGTAGATAAATGTTGGTTTTATATCGATTCGTACGCCACGGACAGATGCTTCACAACATTTAGTTCCAGATGACTTTATTGAGGCATTTTTCTCTTGTCTTTGTTCTCCAGATTTGGGTGAGAAAGACAAGTGACAGTACAAAGATGAGGATCTACCTGGGACAGCTGCAGAGGGGAGCGTTCGTCATCCGGCGACGGTCGGCCGCGTGAAACATTACCCCGCCCCTCCCCTCCCCTCCCCAACCCCCCCCCATCTGTTCATTTATCCATCCATCCACCTGACCGCACATCTACCGTTTCCCCTTATTTGGTGAATCTCTGTTGAGTTTGACATGTTGGCCTCTTATTCTTTGTTATACACGCTACCCCCCTCTCACTGCACACATACAGTCTTCCGTGACCAAGGATATCTCATCTGATTTTTTTTTTTTTTTTTTTTTATCCGTTCTCCAAAATAAGCCAGATTCCTGTAAAGAAAAAGTGGTGATATTCAAACTGACTGTTTTTTCCAACATTATTTGTCACTATGTGGCATGCGTATGAAGCCGGTCAGTGGAGCCTACTTTGGTTTTTGTCTCGTGCTGTCATCATACATCTTTTCCTACACCACACAGTCCTATTTAGATTCATCATTAAGTTTTTTTTTTTTTTCTTTCTTGAACAGCCTCATGTTGACCCACAGAAACTGTCTCCAAGCCTTTCAAACTGTCTCACTGGTGACATGTAACAAAGGAAGCACTGGAAAACCTCGCTGACCACATTTGTGGTATTATTTCCGCAAATTTTCACTGATTTAAGGCCTGGACCTGTCTAATATAATTGCGTCTGTCGAGATGAGGAATTTGTTCAGGTTTGGCTGAGTATCGTTAGTGCCCTGACTGAAAAAAACTTGCGTGTACCAGGAATCATGCCATTCTCAAAAGAATATGCCTTTTGCACTGTCATCAAGAAATGGAGGCTGCTTGCTATGTGAATGGTTTTTCTTAATAACATGTTTAAGAGTCCTATGTATTAAACCTGTAATTTGAAAAAAATGTATTTTGAGGTTTTTGTTACTATTTTTTTTTTTTTTGTCATTTAATACGATCCTCTCCATATGTGAACAATCTGGATTAATTGGACTGTGTTTGCATGTGGGCTGTTGATTTGTAGCCTACTGTGTTCCATTTATTAAAATGTTTTCTGCCTTTTATTAATTTGATGAAAGTGTTCACTGTTTTAATGATTCTAAAATGCACAAATTGGTTTCGGGCATTAAATTAGCTCTGGTAATCTTTAAAAAAAAAAAAAAACAGCATTCATGATGTCACATCCAGAAAATTTATGAGACTTTGTCATGAATTCAGTATTATTTGTGTGCTATAAGTACACATCCTTTTAGAGGTACAAATTGTATTTGATAAGTGTGAAGCTGACACATTGTATTCTTCATGTGCAGTAGCTTCTTAGCTAGATTAGATACCCATTAACTCATCTAAATAATGTCCTTTATTCTTGTTTTAGATATTGTAGGTCAGTGGTCTTCTTATGATGAGCTGAAGGACCCCTTCCTAAGGGACTCACTGATTACTAAAGGAAATTACTGACATCCTCAGCTGCACATCTGTGATTCCACCTGTGCCATGAAAAGTACACGTGCACTGTCACATTCAAGTCACTTAGCCTGTTGAATCTTTAATACAGACTAAGCAGGCAGCCAGGTGTGGTTCTTATCTTTTGCTGTAGGAGAATGCAAGTTGTCAGAGATGAAAGGATTTTTTTTTTCACTGAACAAAATACCACAAACTCTTGCTGCCGAGGTACGTGCTGCTTGAAAATTTACTTTTGAAATGCCTGCAGTTCACATTGAAACATTTGGAAAGCTAAACTTCCAGTCTACATCGGACGTGTTTTGTGCTGCGTTTGTCTCAGTCGACCTGCACATCTGACAGAAAAAATACACTTTAATGCAACTATCTACCTCGGCAGCGCTAAGGCTCATTCTTCAGTCGTGCATTGTGACCATAGCTGTTATCATTGACATGTTGAGAGGTATGAGCTCAACGTCAGGTTTCTCTTACTGTTGTCGCTCTGCGTTATGAGAAATGCCTTAATTAAGTGTATCTAATAATAATACATTTAATAAGTGAAAGAATTACATTAATATACATCTGATTTTGAATGATCAAATGTAAAAAACACATTTAAAATGTTTCATAGAACTCCTGCAATACAGACACAGACCACTAAGAGTCCACACACCCAAAATTGAGAAACTGTTTTACAGAGCAACTATAACATTACTATAGAACGTGCTCATCTAAGTCTCCACCATGCTTCATAACATCTTAAACTGATCGATAAGGTTAATGTGAGGGTAAAGGTAAGCTTTTGAATTGCTATTTCTTACATCTGAGTGCTGAGTGTCCGTGTCATCTGTAGGGAGACAACACACTTGATTTGCCAGCATCTCCATACAATCAGCCCGACCAAGTCACCTCGCAGTACCACTCCTTTCTCCACAGCTGCTATCAACCGTCCTTCCACTTTGTAAACAGCTGAATTATTTGGCATTCAACGCAGGTCTCCGCCAGCAGAGCGGCCTGCCTCTTCCTCTTGTGTGTCCTATCGCTTTAACCGGATGGCATGTTTCGCTTTGCCTGACTTAATGACGCAGCCTGACAAGGAGGGCAATTTGTTTTGCCATGCTGCATAAAAATGCAAGGCTCATCTCAAAAGGCCTGTTGTCCAGAAGCAGTCAGGTGTGATTGCTCAGTCTCTTGCAAAGGCATGAAATAAGCTGATAGTGAATGTGATGCCCGTCTGCTCCCTTTATTGCTTCCCATATCTGGCTTTTTGTTTGAGGCCAGAATAACATACACTGAAGCGCATAATGTGAGATCCAGAGTGTATGGATTTCTTGTGAGTTTATGGTATCAATCTCATATCTAACCGCTGCGTTTCCTCACAGTCGGGCCATTTTAATTGATCTGGAATCAATAGCTCATCATGAAGGTTTCCCCCACAATATATCACCATTAAATAGGGGATAACGTGAGCAGATACTGATTGCTTTAAGTTTGCCTGAGTGTTTTTTCTCACCCGTTCACAGTACTCCCACTTGACTTCAATCTGTCTTTCTTACACATACAGATTACACACACTTAAGTGGTGTGTCAATGATCCATTTCACCACTTTATAATCTTGACATTAAAGCAAGCAGCAGCCCTCACCCGCCCCTCTCCACAGTCCTGCCTTTCAAACTATCTACCTCTTGCTCTTTGGGATTGAATCATGGCAGGTGGCTGTTTATACTGTCCTAAATCAATACGCTGAGTAAGCAAGGGAACGAGTAGGAGCACCTTGGCGTGTAGACACTTCTCTGGTGATGAATCAATTTTTCCTCATGCGCTAGAGTGTGTAAAACACCTGCTGACACACACCATACGCAAAACAAAAGGAAGCTCTCCAGTCTTCCATGACTAGAAGTCATTACAGGGTTTGTTGGTAAGTTTCACCGGAGCTGTTATACTCTTTGGTGGTTACTGCTCGTGTGCATAAAAAGTCACCCAGGGCATCAATAAAAAAAATCCCCCACCAGCCCCGGTTTCAGTACCGAATTCCCGCTTTCATCCTCTTCCCCCTAAATTGAGCATTCGCTCCACTGCATGTTAGCTCTTCGATGCATGGCTCAGAGCAGGGAGCAGCATCTCGCTTTGCACTATCTGGTGGGAACCGAGTGGGATCCAGGCAGACTTAGATTTGCCTCTGGTGCTGAGAGAGGATGGTAGGTCCTTGACAACCCTACTAGTCCTTGTATGTGTGTGTGTGTGTGTGTGTATGTGTGTGTGCCTGCCTGTTTATCACTCTCCAGCAGGTCTGCACTGGGAGAGGAATTCATTTACAGTACAAGCTCCTCATTTGACTCTTGATATCTGACCCCGGGTTATGAAATAGAGTTGCAGCCTCACCGGACCATTTGGATATACTGATCATTTGAAACATTCATGTTGTTAAGCAGCCACTGCTCATTACAAACTCTGGTTATCGTATCAGTTATTTATATGCTCTGCACTATTTTTGTTTAACTGCTCTTTTGATGTTACAGACAAGACAGCGTAACATAAAGCAGAACGAAGTTAAATAATTTGTCTCTGAGGTCAGTGTGTGAGCTTCTGAAGTGGATTTACTGTATTTCAAATAACAAGTTTGTGTACAGAAAGATTCTTTTATTTGTGCCGGAAAATGTGTCCACAGATACTCCTCTGCTTTTATAGGTACCATTTCAAATACTCCCAAACAAAACCTCAGCAAATAACACTGTGTAACAAATCTTTACTTGTTTTTTGTTCCTGGGTTGTAAGTGTTTTTTCCTGATTGCTTAAGCCTAAAAAGTATGGAAAATGGCTATTATTCCCTTCAAACTTTGCTTTGCAGGACAGTAATATTTTGAAATTTACCTATTTCCAATTGGAAAAAGGGCAAATCTGCATATTTTAATTCACACAACTTTAGTATAAATACATGTTAATCTTGATAAATATGTTGTTTTTCTGACTTTATGTGAATGAAAATGTGCAAATTTCCCCGTTTTCCCATTGGAAATGGGTAAATTTCAGAATCTCATTGTCCAGGTCACAAAAGCAAAGTTTGAAGGGAATAACAGCCATTTTCTAAACTTTTTAGGCACAAGCAATTAGGAAATAACACTTACTACCCAGGAACAAAACACTGTGAAAAGCTTAGCACCACTTTTCATCTCATTTTTGCTTTTTGCAACAAGAATATAGTCCTATTAAAACTACTGTTTGGAAGAAGTATGTTTCCCCCACTTATTAGTGTTAGGAGAAGTTAAGCTTGTTCAAATTAACTTCTCTGTGTGTGTTTTTTTCCTTTCAACCCCGCTGCTAATTCAAAGAGAATTGCCTAATGACGATGGTCTGCTTTTAACAACGTCTATGTTTAGCACTCTCAGCACTTGAAGCGTGTCTTGCAGCCTTTTTCCACATTTTTAAGGGATGCAATGTTTTCACAGCTCGCTTTCACATCTGAAAGGCTGAAAGCTCATAAGATCTCCACACAAATAAACCATGTGATTTCCTTACTGTTTTTAATTTCATCTCCAATGATCATCATTAGAGCAATTACTCGAGGGGTGAACACAAAATGTAATGCTAAGGTCTTAAAGCTACATTTTGATGTCAGGCCCATCTTCAAGACAGGGCCTCAAGATCAGGAGAGAAAGCAGGATGAGATGTGAAGGCACTTATTTTAGTAATGCATATTCCTAAAAGAAAGAGAAAGATATAACTGATATTGCCACATAGTAAAACTTGGTCTTTTTGGAGTCAGTTGCTGGGTTTGCTCAGTTGGTATTCATTGCTTACATTGAGCTATGGCTTCTTTTGTTTATAGGATCTGACTACCTGTGGTGGAATGTAACATTGCATTTACTCAAGTAGTGTAGGTATATTTGTACTTAACTTGGATATTTTCATTTCATGTTACTTTATATTTCTATTCAACTACAATTACTGTATTGAAGTATAAAGTATTGTTATTTTTACTCCAGTAAGTGTATTTAACAGTTTTAGTTGGATGATATTTTATATACAAACATATAATAATCTTTTACAATGTGAGGCATTGTTATAGATGAAACTGCCCAACATTATATAAAAAATTATCTCCAGACTGACAGTACAATGATGCTTACATATCTGCGAACACATCAGGGTTAATCCAATAATATCCAATGTAACATACAGCACTGACAGGAGCCATTTTTCTGGTACTTTTACTTTTGATTATAATTAGATTAAATTCTTTCTAACCAAGCCAAATCTTATCTAATACACTACTTGTGGGATTGTAACTTTTACTTATGAGGATCTCTTCCCCCACTACTGATTACATTCATTCACTTTAGGAAAAACTCACCAAGATATAACCTTCATGACCTGCTCTATCTTAAAAAGTCATAAAGTTGTAGCTCTCGTATTCTGTCTTCCATATACCACCTTCATATAGTCATCAGGGATGACTATAATCATGTCCTGTCATGTCCTACTCCGCTGTTTTGTCCCATACATAGTCATCCAGCCATGAATGACTACAGGACATGACAGTAGCTAAACCCAGTGTGACTATGTCATTATCGTATTTGCACAAAGACTGGCAGGCAATTTCAAAGCAGAAACCCCCAAGAGGGAGTTCTTCACTGTCATTATTGGCACTAGTGGTGGTACTACTGGCTACAAGGTGACAACAAGTGCAGAAGTAGACATAATCACTATTAAGAATACCCTCTTGAGCATTATTCTTATATACTTCAGGGACTAACCCATGTATAGGAAAGGTAAGAAAGCAAGAAAGACTGAAAGTAGCTCCAATGATACCTCTAGATTCAGCATAGCAACCGATTCCAGTTCCTGTAGACGTGCTTTAGTTTACAGGAATTATCATCATGTCTTTGACCAATCAGCTTCCTTTACTATAATTACACAACAAAGTGACAGGAGACGAGATAGACTGTGGCACATTTGGTTATGGAAAGAGTCACACCATCATCTTGACATGAATAATTTAACAGGAGAGAGGGTAACAAAGACTTTAGGAATCAAAGGAAAGAGCATCAGGAGCGACTTGAAAATGTAAGCGTGATATGTATACATGTGTGTGTTCTGTTTGCAATGAATACCACCAGCACTAATGCTTGTGGCATTTTGTGTCATTATTTAAATTGCTATTCAGAATGAGACACACTCACGCCAACAGCAAGCTCTTAAGACCAGAAGGTCCAAGATGACCTTGGCTTTTTGTTGTTTCAAGGTCAGTGCATGTTTGGAGACTTCTTTCAGTCATTATAGCTATTGTGTAGATCTGAATTCATTTTTGACACCCCTGACACCAATTCTCTTATTTTCTTATCATACAACCACCTCTGAAAACTGTGAATGCACTCCATTGTGATTATGCAATTTCATCATACAGTACATATCTACCAAAATCCTCTCATGGCGCACAGCTCAAAGCAACAACCTTCACGCTGACTTTGGTATCCAGTTGGAAAAGTGAGATCACTCCTCCGCTGATAAGATTTACTCTGATAAGAGTCAGATATCTAGTGAACCATCTCAGTCTCTCCACACAGGGTCCCCAAAGGAATCAAAACTTTGCTTCCTCTGTAACCTATCGAAAGGTGTCTCAGCTTTCTGCATATTTTATTCAGAAGGGCTGGAGATAAAGAGCAACATGGGGAAAGTCTTTCATGAAATGAAAGATGGACCAGTCGTCTGTAAGTAGCTGTTCAGAATAGGTTTGTCATGCAATTTCTGCATCCACAGGGCTCCTCAAGGTACTCCATCACTGCAGGAGAGGTCCTACCTTGAAAAGACAGATTGCATCTTGCTTAGTGGGAGGCAAGCAGGCATATGGAAGATGCTGCCGAGATGTAATTCATCTCTCCTTCAACCGATGTTTGGTGCAGCGACCTTAGAGAACAGAGCTTTTCCCGTCTCTAAGCTTCGTCAGATGGGGGTATTAGAATGAATTCATACCTACTCTTCTTAAAAACTACTGAACTAAAGTTGGAAAAGTGAAATTTGTCTTTCAAATGACTCTGAACGGGGCAGTCCGGAAGTGCATCCATCCATCAAAAGTGGTATCTTAGACACAAAATCTGACTTTGATGGACACAGACGCACAAGAAGACATAGATGACTCTGAGCATCAGTCAAGACCACAGCTTGACTTTCTTCCCTTGGTACATTTTGTCAGACTCTCAGAGTGTGACAGTCTGACATCTGTCCCTTCTACCCAAAAAGCCTTGAAAGTTGAGGTTGTTTCCTAGATTACAGTCTCACTCATTACATATAAGCCTCAATTTTTGCATGGTAGAGGACAGGAATACAAATTTATATGCACCAGGATTAAAATAAACTAGTTTAAAATTTGCCTGATGATGTGAATGCACTTAGGTTACTAGTCCAACCAGCTAGGGATATTGAGGCGGACACATCTTCATTTTTGAATTCATAAGTGAATACTAATCAACTGCAGCCCCGGCAACTGAGGAGAGTAGATTAAAAACGAATAAGATGAATGTGATTTAATGAATAACATCATTGAGGATTGAGACTCAGCAGCGTGCCATTTTGAAAATGAACTTGATCCTGATTATTTTAAGGCTCAGACTGAGAGTTGATGCTATCTGGAATGTACTCACTCCCTTTTCTTCTGTCTCTCTCTTACTGTTATTGTCAAGGCGAAGAATGGTGCTGTTGCAACAGATCAATGTTCTCTCATATACACCCGTTGGAGCCTCAGATGCCCACACCAAGTGAACTCCACACTGCATTACATATTCATGATCCTTGGTCGATAATGAGCCACTCAGTGGACAATGAGAAGGCTGTGTTAATGAAATGAAGACAGCTACTTTTGACATCTGATTTAATGTTAACCAATGCTGTATTTTTAAAGCTCCACATACCAATATTTTTTTATATAAACAATGATTTTAAAAAACCCTCTGATGCTCACCTCTGATTCTTAGCGCCTTTCAGCTCATTGTTTTGGTTTTATGGCACATTACTGTTGATATTAACAGCAAATTTCAATTTATGATAGATTTTAGCCATGTCTATCATATATGTCAGCAGATAATTACGACAATATTGCAGAACAGAAAATGCCAAAGAATTGTTTGAGGTAAATTAGAGAGTGTCGCCATTACATCATTTACCTACATTTATTTACAAAATGTACATAATTTGTCAACCACAGAGAATTGACAAGTTTAGTTTTCAACAGTAAGATGAGTTTTTGGGAAATACTCTCACTCACTTTGGTGACGAGAGTTAAATGAGAAGATCGATACCACCCCACAATGAATATGAAGCTAGATGTTCAGCTTGATGTTGAAAAAATTGATTAGATTATGTTTTTATATAGGGTCAAGGTAAATGCTGGATTGGATCAGCCAGAGGGACGAACTTTCATGAGTGTAGTTAGGGTTAAATTTAAAGTTAGGATTAGGGTAGGTTAGAGTTAAGGTTAAGGTTAGGTTTAGGATTAGGGTGGGTTAGGGTTAAGGTTAAGGTTAGGGTTAGGATTAGGGTAGGTTAGGGTTAAGGTTAGGGTTAAGGTTAGGGTTCAGGTTAAGGTCAGTGTAATAACCTGGTGAGACTTTTGCAAATCATCCCTCCGGTTGCTCCAATCTAATACCAACCATATGTCAAGGCTGTGTGTCTGTCAGATATCTGTGGAGCTCTTCTGCCACTAACAGGCCAAAAAAAAATCAATTCATGTTTCTAGCTAAAATGTACAGTGCAGCTGGCTTATACGACCCTGTTCTGATAACAACATCGTAGATAATTGCAGTATGATGAACTTATGACCCTTTACCTCTTTTAGTGCTCCCCAAATGCTGCCTGTCCACCCACATGAACATCATGCTCCTTTCCAATGTTATTAGCCTCAATTGAGCTTGAGACATTTTCTCCTCTTTATTGAGGGGGAAAAAAGAGGGAAAATGGACGTAATTAAAGCCCATTGATTGTAAGATGTCTTCACGAGACATTGAGGAGGGCTCTGAGTGCTTGCCCATGCCACATTTGGAGTGGAGAGGAGGAGGATAATGGATTCCATCTTGCTGTTCCTGCCTTCTTTATGGCTCGTGACAGAGTCGGGATGTCATCAGTGTGACGGCACTGTTGTCGGTCAGTTGAGACTCTCTCCTTCATCCTGACTTCAACTGCTGTAGCTATAGGAGCCCTTTTCAGAGCTGCATATTTACCGACAGCACAGACACACCCTGCTCCTGCTTCCAGAAATTCAAGCCAATGAAAAGAGAAATGTGCCAAACCATGATATGATACCTCCGCTTCCATTAGCTTTATTAGAACCGAGTGCAAAATTACTTCCAATTAGAGTTTCCTAGACAACATAGTGGCTATGCATAATAATATTCTTTGTCTCTCAACCCCCGCTTTTGCACCCACTGTTTTGCACTTGTCAGGAAATTGTTTTGCCTCTCCCTTGGCCTTTCAGAGGTAATTTTGTGTGCAGTTATGTCTGGGCTATTGAGGAAGGCAATTTGTTTCTTTCTTTCTATATTCTTGCATGTGCACAGAAATGGAAAAAAAACACACACACATGGTGCATAGATGTGTGTGTGTGTGTGCATGTACATGTGATACATTTGAGGATTCTTTCTTGTTTTCGCACATCGCCTGAGTTAGTGAGTAAGGGTGTTATTTATGACATCGTTCCCGGAAGATTATTTCTGATGTGAAGTGAGTGTGGAGATGAAAAGCAGCAAGATGTCTCTCCTGAACTAAGCGCCTGGCAGCAAGCACACTGTGCTAGAGATGCCATGTCTCATGGAACACAACATCTGTTTCCATTAGGTCCGATTATAGCTACACCCCGCCTCAGAATACATCAACTGAGTTCAGACGTTATAGGCGTCGCATGCTGATGACTTCACTTCCCATCTGCCACGGTTTGAGTAATGGCAAAGGAAAATGTCCAATTCATTGGAGAGTGAAATGCAATCACATAACCTCTCACAGTGGAAGCACATCAAGCTGCGGCGTTTAATCTAAGATTTTTCTGAGGATTGCAATACAGAGACTCAAACAGCCTCAAGTTCTCTGTTTGAGGAGTTTACAGTCGTGTAGATAAGCTTTACACAATGTATCACTGTGTGTTTAGGAGCTCAGGACTAAGAGTTGCTCAAATAACACTCAAACAAGCAGCTTTCATGCCATGTAGTTGTATAGCTTGGTATACACAAAGCTTGTCATTCCTAAACACTTTTATATACATTTGGAGAAAAACTGCTTTCTTTTATTTAACAATGTATTTATTGATTTTCACTCTTGTAACAAGTAAAAGAAAGATGCATTATGAAATCCAAACAACTAAATAATAAGAACAAACAAACACAAAACATCAACTCAGTTTCATTTACATAACATCATAGATTATAGTGATAATGTGCAATGAGGGCAATCAAGAAAAACCCCGCAGCATGATAGCAGAGACACTAGGCTCTACATAGTTCAGATAGGGTTCCCGCATTTTATAGAATTGGTCTGTTTTTGAATGCAGTATACTTGTAAGGTACTCTAATGGAACTAAATCAAACAGTACTGTTTTCCAGCCTTTTACAGTTGATGCTTTTTCATTAATCCACTGCAATAAAATGTTTTTCCTTGCAGCACAGGTAAGAATACTGAACAATCTCTTATTGTTTTTTGATGTTACCTATCTGCTTGGGAGGCCCAGGATGAGGGTCAATGGGTCCATCTCTAGTTCCAAACCTAATATTTTCTCTATTCAGATAACACATTAGACCAGTACCTTTGCAGTTTAAAGCATGACCAAAGACAGTGAGTCAGAATACTAATTTCCGTCTAGCATTTAAGGCACATGGGTGAGAAAGCAAGGTTGAATTGATGTCTATGATTGGAGGAGGATGCATTCTGTGTGTAATCTTAAACTGTATTTCTTTGACATGATTGCAAACTGAAATTGATTTAGCATGTCTACAGATAGTTTTCCACTTTTTGTCATCAAATGCGACAGATATCTCTTTCTCCCCTTGTGCCCTTAAGCCCCTGTAAAGTGACAAGGGGTGTAAAAGGCATAACTCCATAAAACAAACTGACTGACATCTTTCCAGCTGTTACAAAATAACAGTTTCTCAACAGGAGATCTTTCAAGATTGTCCATTAATGTTGTGCTGTGCATTATGTAATGCCTTATCTGCGGGTAACGAAAGAAGTCCTGCCAGGGGGATACCGTATTTCTCAATCATTTGTTCAAATGTCATTACCGTATTACTGGAAAATAAATCCTCCGGTCTACTAATGCCTCTATTACACCACTGTCTAAAACCAGCTTCAAATAACCCAGGCTGGAAATCAGGGTTATTCGCAATAGGGGTGAAGATGGAAGTCAGTTTTGACCTTCCCTAAAGTCGGCACACAAATCGCCAGGCCTTAAATGTATTAAATGTAATAGGGTTGTCACAGCTCGACCTAATAGTGTTTAATTTCTTAAAAAACAGTATGTCCCTCAGTGAATACAACAGGAATGATTTGGATAGGATACAATAATCGAGGTAATATGTTCATCTTAATCAGAGATATGCATCCCAATCAAGGGACAGGCAGAAAATCCCATCCTGCCTCACCTTCTTCAACAGGGGAACAAAGTTTGCTTTATACATTTGCTTAAATTTAGGGGTTATAAGTATACCTAGATACACAAAACCTGCTGGGGACCACTTAAAGGGAAAGGAAGGCAAAGCAGCAGGTATCAAATTAAAGCTCCATGACAGATTTGGTCATTAAGTTAATTTTGTACACAGAAAACTTGCTAAATAGGTCAATAACATGAATTATAGCTGGTATTTAACATTTCTAGATTGGAAATAAAAGTATCAAAAAAAAAAAAAAAAAAAAAAATCATCTATCAGCAAGTTTGGTCTCCTCATCTTGTGTAAAAAGGCTAAAATCTAAAGTTGATCTGACTGCAGATATTTCTCACAGTAGGGTAAGAGATTGGGGATCAACATTGGCTCTTTCCTTACCTTTAAGCTCAGTCATTAAAGTACTTTGCCTCTTCAGTTTTTATCGCCTCCTACTGGCTGACAATGAAATAATCATCCTCCTAGCATATGCCTTTCTAGTTTCCCATAGTAGGACAGGGTTGTCTTTTGACAAGTTAATACACTTGTTTGTCTTTTGAGAGTTAACAGAGAGAAAGGAAAAAACTAGGATGCAAAGGTATGGTCTATTTCCTGTACCCTTAAGAGAGAGGTCTAACACCACACTGGCATGGTCCAAAATAAGAATGCTGCCTAACTGACAAGATAAAACTGAATGTTAAGATCAATTCTAGTGTGACATGTATGGGGAGCAGAAAAAACAAGTGTATTACTTGTCTAAAGGATGAACTATCCTCTATTCTCCAACAAATCTTAAATCTTTACATACAGAGTTGAGTGATTTTGCTCGTGGAGGAAGAGGCACCAAAAACACTTAAGTTAAGAAATCTGAGGGATGGGCAGCAGGGTTATAAACATTCAATATAGAGACAGTTGTGCCTTGTAAGACACCCTTAACCATGACATATCGGCCATTTTTGTCTTTGACACTTTCTATCATCAAAAAAGGAAGATTCTCTCTCACAAGGATAGCCGCTCCTCTACTTCTCGATGTGTATGAGGAGAACACTTGTTCAAACACCCCCTGTCGTTATTTTAAGATGCTCTGCGTCATCTAGATGGGATTCTTGTAAAAGTTCAATGTCAATCTGTTCTTTATTCAGGAAGGTAAGTGTTTTAGCTTACTGAAAACATGAACCTTAAACTTCATGACACAATATATATACAGTTACAGAGCTGGAAAAAAAATAGCAAGTGAGAACAAAAACTATTATATGAAAACAAAAAAACCCCCAAACAAGCATAAAAACAAAAATGTTAAGGGGGTTGTCCCCGCTACCTAACCTGCAGGGGATTTCAAACATCTTCCATACCGAGGCTGTAAGCCTTGGAAGTCTCTCCACACAAGCTTCATTTCCAAAACAAAAGAGATAAGTCAGTAAAAAAATTAATGAGGCTGCATGCTGCTCTTCCCTGGCACTCGAACATAATAACAAAAACTCCAGCTTGCTCATGGTGGCCATAACTCACCGCACTGGCAATGTATATGTAAACATATATATATGGGAGTAAATGGGAGTACAACTCACTCAACATGTGTATTTTTTAGTTCAACTAACATACAGTCCAGTCCTCCATGTCCCTTCTCTAGTGAACGGATGGTCAAGTTATTTTGTAGGACACAATAAACATTGTCCAGTTGTCTCTTTATATAATATCTACAAAACTACATTACAGCCATGCAAGGACAAAAATATCCACTACTGGACCCCAGACAGCTGCTGGCTTCAGAGTTTAACTGGCATTGCGAACCCTGGCCAGAGGCTCTCTGTGGAGGTCTGATTGACTGAGGCAATGTTTAATGATGCTGGTGTGTAATGATGGTTGGCATGAAATGATGCTATTTATATGCGGTGGAAGCACTTACCTTATGTTTATGGCATGAAATATCAGGGATGTTTCTCTCCTCCATATTTTGTCTGCTGTGACAGAGAGAGAGAGAGAGAGACGTAACAATGATGGATTTGTGGAAAGTCTTTAAAGGAAGAATCCAATCTAAAACAAGCCTTTAGAAATGTAGACTGAATTTCTGGATCTGTTTTGTTGATCGATGGTGTGTGGTCACCTGTCACCCCAAGATTTGTCCAACACTGTTACGATATAGTTTCTTCAAAACATCAAATTATGTGTGTTGCAGCTGTTAGGAAATGAAGGATAAATCAAATAAAAATGACAACAGTCACATTTTGACATCGTCTGAGTAAAGACTTATCTTACTAGCTGGCTCAAAGCCTATACTATAAGTTTATAACAGGAGTGCAACTTCTATTTAGTGATTTTAGGCTAGTTAACCTGGCTCACATCAACATTATTCAAATAATACAAACATGCACACACTGTGTATTACAGTTTATAACAAAACTAAAAAAAAAAAAAGTTTTTTCAACTGAAAATATTCAGTTAAAGTAACTTGACATGCAGCAAGTAGACAGACAATCTGATTGTGATTATGTCAAGACAGCTGGCATCTATAACTGATGGAGTATCTCTTCTGTTCATGCAAAAACACAGGGGAAAATTGACTTTGGGTGCTCACATTTAAGCAGAAAAAAGGCAACAGGGTGGGAAATAACAGATCTGATCGACTCCACCTTGGCAGTCACTTACAATAAAGCATTCTCACAAATAATAGATTCAGAAACTCCAACATTAGCTGAGTTTACTGCTCAATCCAGAAGTCTGATACAGGGAGGTCTATATTAATTTGCAGCAATTACTTCAGAGGAATAACTTGCTGCTTGCAATTTACTGCTTTTTCTTGACTGGAGAAACTTGCACAAGACCTATTGCTTTCTCTCCTAAAGGTATCGTCTTTTGATTTTTGTCTCAACATTATGATGTGACATTATATTTGTTTTTGTCTCAACAATAGAAATGCTGTATATAAGACTAATTTCTTGAAAAAATTCCAAGAAAAAGTTCTGAGAATTTGAACCTGAAGAGGCTTGCAGAAGGGTGTATTAATTCAAAGGTCGAATAGCTACCTGATGGGATGGGTTTCAGCAATGATGGAGGACAGGATGCAAATCAAGACCAAGTCTAGTTGTGATGCATTAACTGTAGCTCATATTGTAAAACCAACAAATACAGATTTTCCCAGCACCCTCATGAAAACAGCATGAAACTGACTGGCTTTCAACCTATGAAGATGCGTATATGGAAATATGAATTTCCAGAGGATAGAGCGAAGAGAGCCCCTTTCCACACAAGGCAGTGAAATTCATCCTCATAATTAGGTTCATAGACCTGACTATAAACTCATCATAGCCAATAAAAATATGAACGAGGCAACCGTAAACATGCCATCCCCCCATGAATGATGCAAACAGCCATTAAGGCCACAACAGAAATCATCCCTCCAATTGCACCAGTGGTTTGGCAGTGGAAGGCCTTAAAAGGTTTTAGATATTGACCTTTTAATTAAACTGCCTCCATGGGGGCAACCCTAGTGCTGTTTTGAAATTCCAGATCATAGCTCATAGATAGATAAAAATCACTCAAAACCACCCAAAACTGTGCTAACATTGCAAGGAATTCAAATTTAAACCTGGAAATGTGCACTTTTTACCTTCATGAGTAAACTAACTGAGAGGAAGACCTTGTGTTTTTGTGTTTTTATATACTGAAGGTCACATGGCCTCAGACACCTTTTAAAAACCCTGAAAACAAGAAGCACAAACCTCAGGAAAGTCACTGTGAGCAACCATTCTACTCTATTAAAGGTGAATATCAGAGGGTTATATGTTATTGGACAGCAAGGTATATTAACTCCACTCTCCATAAACAAGGTGACAACAAATACACACCCAAGCTTGTACACTTTAATGCACACATACGCACAAGAACACACACACACACACACACACACACACACACACATCTCTCCTACCTTATAAAACCTCACAGTGTCGTGTTTTCTTCCTTCAGAAGTCCCTCGTGAGTACAATATCGGATCTTTGTCTCGGCTTTAGCAGGACTGATGGCATCGCTGAGCCTCGACAAAAGTCTCGCTAATCACAGCCGCTGCATTATTGGACCATTTCTCACCTATCTGTGAAAAGAAAATCCTGTGTCAGCACCATTAGCCTTTTTGTTCCTTTTACCCAGGCTTACAGATTAAGTTGGTTTCAAGACTGAGTATTTTATTGTTCTTATTATGTAGCAGCTTCACTTTCTACCATCTTCATTAACAGGAGTAGTTTAAGGAGGCAGGTGAATGAGTATGAATCCACATACTTCAAATATGCCACTTTTCTTCTGATATTTCATGCTCATGACACTTTCACCACATCTCCAGTATATTAAACTGAAGTAACAGCAGTGATTATCAACCAGGCACAAGCATATAGGTACGTGGACAAATTGTGGAAAAACTCAACAAATATGCTTAAGAAAAAAAAAAAATCTACATATTGAGTCAGTTGTAACCCCTGAATACTATGCATTGTGATTGAGTGTGAAAAAAAATTGTTAACAAATGTCTAAACAATTAACCAAAAGTCGGCTAATGGGCAAGCAGTTTAAATAAATAGCCTAGCTATTATTTAACAGTTTAAATAGTTAGGTTACAGTAATGGACAAATGTTTAAAATACTTATATAGAAGTAAGATATGTCAAAATAGTTAGCTTAAAGTAATAAGACATATCTTTGCCTGTTAAATTGATATAGCAAACTTGTTGCTTCTTTACACATCCAGTAGTTACAGTTACAACATTATAATTCACTTGGAGTCGTGTTTCTGTCCACCTGGTGAATTTAATTTCAATATTCACTCTCCTTGAGCTCAGTTTTTGGTCTCTATCAAGTCCTGAGGGAAATATCTGACTTTTTAGCTGCTAAATGCTCCACTATGTTCACCATCCAGTCACTAACTGTGACTGTTTTGTCGTTTGGTGTTGAACAGGTAGTGTAAAGTTGGTTTTTTAGAGCTTTTTCTTTGAAAACAGCTGCCACATTGAGAGCGCTGACAGTGAACCAAAACAGTAAAGTTACAGCCAGACAGCTAAACAATGAGCTTACTATAGCCTCAAAAAGCCAAGCAGAGCTACACAATCAGGTGAAAATTCTCTGTTGGTTTATCACTACTTTACACATTGTCATTTCATACATTGTTATTTAAAAAAAATATTGCTTATAGCTGCTTTAAAATATTGGAAAAATTGTGAAAAAAAGTTATGGCTAAATTGGTTGAAACGGTTTAAAGTAATGGATAAACAGTTGAAATTGTTAGCTTAAAGTACGGGACAAATTATGAAAAAGCTAAAAAGAAATGGATAAATGGTTAAAACGTCCAGCCACTCCAACTGGTAGTAGTAAGATAGAAACTTGACAAAACTGACCTGAACATCGACAGTTCAATTGTAGGACAAAAATATTGTAACAATACCCACTTTTATACAGTGAATAGTGTTGTATAACATCCCATTTAAATCACTTCAAGTAAGCACATTTGGAACATGATGAGTGGTGTCGATGAAAGGGTACTTTGGGGCAAAATGACTTAAATTACTAAGGCTCTTAGCCAATCAGGAACCTTTTGACTCATATTCCACTATTCTGTAACACTCTTATTCTATTATTAAGTCACAAATCCAAAGAAAGATGGAGATCCAGTCTGGTTTTGACGGTTTATTAACATCCATATCCATTCAGGTCATCAATTTCCATACACACAATAAATCCCACTGAGCTTCTCTCAAAAAGGGGAACATTTGGAAACATCTAACCAGTCCGCGTTCTTGTGATAATGTGCAGTAGGTGATTACACAGATACACAGTCAAAAACCTTTTTTTTTTATTCCACTCTAATTCCACTGTTAAATTTAGCTAACTTGCTTATAACAACCTGGTCACATTTTCATTTTGCGAGGGTTATCTCACTCACTGCACATGGGTCAATGACAAATAAAGCTTCTAAAAAGGTATTTTTTAAAAATTCTTTTCAAAATGGATGTGATGCATAATTTTGACTCTGGAACAATGTGTTTAAACAAGTCTCATTTTTTATTTCAAATACAAAAAAAGTGTTTTAGTCAACAGTCTCTATTGAAGTATAAGTAGAAAATTGATCAAAAACAAGACACATCACATGAGATAACAGCAGCAACTGGAATAGGCTACAGTGCAATAAATTGATTAGATACACTGTAATGGACTGTGATTGAACAACAACAAAGTCATGCTTTAGTTTAGCTTATAGAATTTATAATATATTGAAATATTAGTTCAACACTGGTAGAGGGATAATATCCCATTTCCAGTGTGTGTACTAAAGCAGTCCCAGTCTGCATGAGTTAGCTGTGTGTGCCATGAATTAAGAGGCTGTGAACACTTTGAGCACATCACTAAAAAATGATGTCAGCAGGATGGAGCCAAGTGAACTTTTTTCTTCTTCTCAAGTGCTGCATGCAGCTCACCTCAATCTCATCACCAATTACCTGAAGAAACTGTCCCATGAAAGGCCGACCTTCATGTTTCACTAAGATGAACTTCCAATTCAGATCACTGTCATCTTGGGCACCATTGTGGCATTGGCAGATATGTGATCTGCTGCAGAAGCAGGAGTCTCCCCAGTTCAGTGGAGATGACCTTGTCCAAAGTTCCCTTTATAGCAGACACAACCTCAGGGACCACTTCATCAAATCCTCTGATGGCCTCTTTGCTCACCCTGAAGAACTTGATTTCAGATTTTCTCTCTGTTAGGAGGCTGTAAAAATCTTGTGGGGTCTGGTCATCTGCACCCCTTTGGACAGCAGAGTCAACAGTAAGCTTGACAGCACCACCTACTCTATTGGGGTTACCTTTTCCATGGGACTTCTCAGAGAAGTTACAGTTCACCTGCTAGAAGCCTGAGAGGAAGGGGATGGTGCTGAGCAAATAGTACTCTGTATTATGGTACAGAGTGACTGGACTGTCACTCATCACATGTAAAGTTGTGGGAGACGAATTGCAATTCTCTATCACATCCCTTAGCACTGGCTCTCTCATCATGCCGAAGGGATGCAGAGATGTTGAGCCAGTTGCTGTAGAAGCTACATGTGTGGACTGTGACTTTGTTTCCTGTGGCTACTCCCTCCAAAATGAAAAGATTGTACCTTACTATTAAGTTTGTAGGAGAAGTTCTCTATCTAGGGCAACTTAATCCTCTCTCTTGGTGCTACCAGTTGTCGTGATGTTTGGCTAGGCTGTCGAGCTTCTGATTGAAAAGGTTCAACAGTCCAGCACATGTTCCAATTTGTGCTTCTTTGACAAAATTCATATAGGTCTTATGCTCCTCTGACAAAGGTGTTCTTATGCATTGATGCCAGGTCACAGTCTTTTCCGCCTGGGATGTTGCAACTTCTACCTGATTGTGGGAGCATTTTGAACGGACTTGATATATGCATGACTTGTTGTCTGGACTGCACAAAGTTGAGGACGACCGCTGAGAAAAGCCAGCAGTTTTCAGAAGACCTTTCTGCTGCAGATTTTCAGTCAAGAGTGTGACATTCTCATGGTCCGAGCATACACAAGTGTACCTGTCTAACACTTTTGGCTGCGTCACAAAGAAAGGACAATATTGAACAAATTGTCTGTGAGACAGCCTGTGGGACTTTTGCATTTCAGAATTATACTGCAGATGGAGTTCAGTCAAGGGTTTATCTAACACACGCCTCTGTTGATTGTTTTTGTTTTTTGTGACTGTATCCTTTCTCCCTGACAGTAAGCGACTGTTCTCATCTTGACAGAGGATTCAACAAATCTCTCTTTTTTCTGGATGGCCAGTTTCTTTGAAATCCTTGATCTGTTCTCTTCAGTTGTAGATTTTGCCTTTTATTTCTCAGACTTTTTTTCCCCCCTTAATCTTTCTATGTGCTTTTGTAATTTTTCAGATTCTCTTTTGGCAGCTTCCATTTCTCTTTTCATTTTGTGCATTTTACTGCGCAACTTTGCTTTATCTCTTTTTCGCCATTTCATGTCTCGCTACTCTATGTGGTGTTGAGGATGTTGAGTCCAAGTCTCAATATTTACATATTTTAAAATAATAACCCACTATCCAAACACCAAATACATAATTCCAGTAGCAACAAACAGAATAATGACACTAATTCAATTCTCAGCCATATGTAATGATATGCATATAATAACAAACTTGATTCTAATATTTGTAGTTAATTTTGGCTCTTACAGGGTACTTGAGTTCATCTAACATGTCTGTGAGGGTAGATAAAAGATTGGGAACCACTGACATACAGCTTGTCGGTATGATGATCAGATATTTAAAGTATGAATTTATAATGATCCCGAGAAATATCTGCAAACGTTATCCAGATTTAAAAAATATGCTTTTATGGACACATAGACAGAAATATCTACAAGTCAATCATGACATTCATTGCATATGGTAATTCTACTGAAATTATGCCATTATGAGTTACATGATTAGAGCAAATAACTTTTCATGTTTGATAAGGGCAATTAGCACTCCGGAGCCCACCTACTATGCAGCCCAGAGGGAATGAATACTTCAGGAATACATTATGTGATAAATCAGATTAGCCCTGTCTTGTCTCTGGGTGTGCTGAAAACTGATCTTTGTGAAAATCTGCAGCTTGATATTTTCTGGAAAAAATGTGACCCAATCTTTTCTCATGGCTCTTATAAACCATGCCATGCAATGTCTTTTCTTTATTTCAAGGAATATTTCATTGAATTGATTGGCAGTCTGGAAACACTACTGGCTTGAGCTTGGTGTGAGAGGAGGCAGAGTAAAATTTCGTCTTGTATAGCTTCAAGTTCTTGTCGGGTTCAGGTTCTGCTATTTTCAAATTTAATAGAAATCTCTCTTCATATTACATCTGTGTGCCTGTTGCCTGATATCAACTTGACTTGGTGGAGTGGGCGGATTCAAAGGTCTGGACCCAGGCAAGTGTGGCTGCATAGCTCTGTTCTGTACTGTCAAGTTTAGACCAATACTTCTGACTAAAATATAATGTTAGGTCAGGTTGTGTTGGTGCCTCAAATCTGGCAGCATGAGTCAGAGTCAAGTCGGAATGAGTCATAAAGATAAGGATATGTGCTGGGCTTAGTTTTATGCCAATGCTGTTCTCTACAGCTACCATATAGTAAAAAAAAAATGTGACTATTCTGCAGTTTTTTGTTCCTGCACCCTTAAACCTTTCTCAGTTGTTCTAAAGCTATAATTTGGGACATTTTCAATTCATGAAAGCTTTCTTTTCCATCTGCTGCTGCAAAAACTCACTGTATTGTTGCACAGTAAATGGTGTATTTTATATTTCTGGCAACAGAATTTCGGAACAAATAAACAAAGAAAAGAAAGAAAAGAACATCATCTACATATTCATTCAAACCACAGACTGTATATAAAGAGTCTATGATTCAAACTATAGCCTGACCAATGCAGGATTTTTGAGGAAGATACCAATATTGATATTTAAAAACATCAGATGATGATATATTGGCCAATATTAATTTTCTTTTTTACAACCCATAACATAAATAAACATCAAGGTTCCCCTAAATTTATTGTTTTTAATAATTGCAACAAAGAAATGTACTGGGCAGGATGTTTTACATATATTTTTTACATAAATATTTTATGTTATAAACTATAAAAACTATAAACTATAGAATGATTACACTGTTTCAAAACATATCTCTGCCATTTCTGTTCTTCAATTTCTTGTCATTTATTGACTGACATATATGCCGATACCAATATATCTACTTAATTCATCATACGAAATGGGAAAGACCTCACTGCACAAACATTTTGTTTTGTTTTGTTTTACATTTGATATATGGGAAGTGTAGTACAGTTAAGTACTACAATGGAAAATTCCTCCATTACAAGAAGAATTCCTGCATTTTAAACTTTACTCAAGTGAAGGTAAAAACTTACTCAAGTATCCAAATTAGAAGTACCCTTTGTCTAGATTGGTTCCTATTGAATTCTACAGATGGAAATGCCCGAAATTGGAAGTTATGAAATAAAAGTCAATAGAAATTGTATGATTTGAGATTTTTCCACACTGTTGGATGAAAAATCCTGTATCTCAGTCTGCCTGCTTTCAGAACAGTTAAAGGATTAAATGCTCATCCATAGACAATTTTGTAAAATGTACTATCAAAATGCAATGTCATCTAATCAAAATAAGGTTGTTTTTCATTGTACTGATATGTGGAAGTACTTTTTTTTATCTGACAAAAGCCATATTTTATAAGCTTATCTCATGTTGAATCAAAGCAAAGTCAGGAAATGCAGCTGTAGTGAGTTTGGTTGCAGTTTTTGAACTAGTTGGGGGATGATCTGCCCTGAAAAAGGGTCTCACCTCCTTTGCGACCCTACAAACAGTAGTAGTGTAAAGTATGCGCTGTGCATTTCGCTTAGCACCTGTACTGCAGGCAGAGGTAAGCATCTCCTCTCTCAAGCTGAAGCTCTCAAAGTAATTGTACCACCTTGGCCGGTGACAAGGGTTTTCTCTCAGGAGGCTCTTGTGTAATGCATTTCTGCTTTGTGTTTTTCACCCTGCTTTCATAAGTGCCTGGCTACTTCCATTTCTCCAACTCCTCTACAGAACAGCGGTTTAACTTCACAGCACCAGATGTTGTGCCAAAGCCTCGAGACGTGTTTGAGGTGCAAATCAGTGCTCATCAATAGCTACAGCATCTCATTTTCTTTTAAGAGATCTCTGTGCATAAAAGGATCCTGCCTTCAGTCACTCTCCTTTCTCTTCGATCACCTTAGACTTATTTCATTTTTTTTTTAACCATCACAATTTAGGAGCAGTGCATGAAGAGAAAATATTTTGTCTGAGGCTTCCATTTCTGTTTTATTCGTTTTACTAACAGGTTAGACTTTCATAAATAAATGAAACAGTCGGCTTATTAAAAAACATATGCTGACAATGACTCATTCCACCATCCTTCCACACACAGTGTTCGCATATATTTGAACCTACTTGTATTACAAATCTGTTTAACATCTTGCGGTAATGATGACACAGTGCTCTGCTGTACACTGCAGATACATTCCCCCGTAATAATTTCATCGCCAGCCGTTGCTTTGAGCTAATTCCTCTGCCATTACCATCGTTGTCCTCAGGTTATCCATCAGATGATTTGTATTCATAATGAGTTCAGAGTAAATTAACACATGTAGTTATTATTGCATGGTAATGAGCATGAATCCAACCCTCATGAAATGCACATACTGTCTTGTTAACCAAGTCACCACAGCGGGCTCTGACAAAAGACAGAATTTGTACTTCACACTGCAATGTGAATGTGGTATTTCTACTTTTTACTCCATGACCCGAAAGATAAAATAACTGCCACCATTATAACTTTCCAGAGCAGTAAAATCCTTTCTCATAATATATATAAACTGCTGTGCAGTGTTTTGGCATCCAATATATTACTCAACTGAATTTTATGGATCCTTTTTCATCGTTTCATTGGTACTTGAAACAACACCCCCACATCAGTGGAGCACCTTGCATTTGTTTGACACAGGGCTGTTTTCTGTCTGAAACTCCACAAAAGCATGTAGTTCTCACAGGTGGCGTCGCATGTCAACATTTTGATGTGTGTGACAAGTTTGTTGTAATGTATTTTTTAGTGTTTCAATTTCAGCCAATGAAAGATATCAGTTAAAGGTACCTTGTGGGTTTTTTGAACCACTAGTGGCACTGTAGAGAAATGTACGACACATTAAGGGGATCCTGTGTTGTTTGTATCACCTGTTCTTCTTAAGTCTTTTTATGAATTTTTGACAGACAAAGCAATACGATATGACACAGAAAAATATAAAATGTCTGTATTAGAATAATTCACACCCCACCAATCCTTCAAGTAGGTTATGGCCACCAAAAGAAAAGGCATAATGTGGAAACCTATACACAAATGCTAAATATATATTCAATTGCATCACCTGCATGCACACAAGACAACAAAAGGCAAAGACAGAGTCTACTAATGTAAATGTGCTATGGATGCAAACTACAAAGAAACACAAAGAAGAAAATTTAGAGCTAGAACAAGAAAAACACAACAACACATGTCAAACGGAGAAAGCCAAGAAGCTCATGTTTCCTAAAGAAAAGAAAAATAATGAAGCCGTGCTGTTACATTGAATGAAGGAAAGAAAAAAACAATATTTTACATCTGCACATCAAATTGCCTCATATGGCCATGTCTATCACATGAGCGAGAACAGCTGTATGACTTTGGGTTTGCACATTCCAGATGTCATCTGTTTGTGGTGGTATATGCCATATAATGTAAAATGCACCAATAAAAGAGAATAAGACAAAAGCACCTTGCAAACAATACAGGTTTTTCAAAATGTTCTATGAGGTAGGAAATGCATGTAACAGGATACACCTACAAAACTGTTTATTTAAATTAAAAAACTCTTATTTTATAAATAAGTTCATGAAGCAGCTTTAAAGTACGCATATCTATTTCAACAACACAATAAACTGTAATACAACACTGTGATTCAAAAATATTACAGAAGAATATACAAGCAATAAAAATGTAAATACGTAGTAATTTATGGTTTACATCAGAGGTTTGGGCATCACTCATTGTAGACTGTAGATGGGGAGAGACAGTAGAAAAAGCAGGAACATCTTGTACACAACAAAACGATTTCCAAAATCTCAGCTCACCGAGGCTAATGCTGCTTTTGATGCTGTCAATTATAAAACACAGACAGGCTTACAGAGGATTTTTCTTAAAGTGGGAAACTAGGACAGGATTTAGCCAGTGAAGTATCCACCTGAAGCTTCATTACTGGAGCTGGCCTCTGAAAGGATCATTGATTTGTTCATGCAGCAGACTGACACCGACCTGAAGCCTCTGATCACTGACTGGGATCAGCAGGGCTCATCATTTATCCTGTGGCATACTGCTAGCACTGCACTGCATTTCTTCTCCTCCTGTCCTGCTTAACACACTACTCTGCCTCATCTCAGCTCTTCTACAATGCAAAGAAGGATGTTGCCCTCCACATATGACGCAGACGCCCTCTCATCTCGTCCAGTGACAGTTAAAGGACAAGGCTAGCAATATTTTATATTTCTCTTATTGTCAACAAATCTTATGTGCAGAGCCAAACCAACATTGAATTGACCCACAAGTGTCGTGTGTGTAGCCAAAGCCTGATATATGTTATTCCTCTGTGCCGTAGACCTCCGTTGTTGTCAATAAACTATTAAATACATGTGAGTGAGCCACATTGTTGCATTGGGTGACATATTCCTTCACCACAAAGAGTTTATGGTGCAGTAGTTTGTTTGGAAACGGCTCCAAAGACTAATAACAGCTATCACATTTTCAGTCTCCGGAGAGTAGTTCTGTGTATGGCAGACACCATTGCACTAGTTTGTTGTGCTATATATCACAACCTCTTGACACTGTACTGAAGTTCTTTGAGAATTTATAATGTAGTACAAAGTCAAGAGGTTGTGATAAGTAGCACCACAAGCTAGTGAAGCTCTGTAAACGGAACTGCATTCCCGTACATACGTAGTGGTGTCTGCCTTACATCAAACTACTCTCCAGAGACTGAAAACATGATCGCTGTTATTAGTTTTTGGAGCCGTTTCTAAAAAAAAACTACAGTGCCCAAGCAGTTGTAATAAAAGAAGATTTCACCCACTGCAACAGTGTGACTCAGTGTTTTTAATGGTTTTTGGACAACAATGAAGGTCTACGGCACAGAGGAATAAAGTGTAATTGGATACACACACAACACTTGTAAGTAGGATGAGTTCATTGTTGTTTTGGCTCTACACATTTTCTTGATAGTGTGAAAAATGTAGAAAAGTATGAGGACAAGGCTAGCAATATTCTATTTTTTCTGAAAAGAATTGTTACTGCACTATAACAAGTGTCGTCCTTGTATCCACTTCCTGATAAAGCTCTTTCTCTTGTCATGGAGCTCCATTTTTCTCTTTCAAATATTTTTATTGTGAAGCATGTATACAGCAGTAATACAGACTTCTGTGGAGTTGATGTCATGCCTCATTTCAGATGTTTAACGACAAAAGACAAACAATACAAAACAAGAAGACAAACAAAATAAAACAAACAAACAAACAACCAAAAAAACAAATACAACACCATGGAGCACACAGATCAGGTAACTTAGCTAATGTGCAAATAATATACAACCCCCGGCCACAACCTTCCCATCCCTGAGCAGTGCCACCTAGGGGTGATAAAGACTACTGCTTGTGCAGCGCATCTTAACTGTCCGTCCCTTTCATAGAAGAGACAGGAGATAGGTCTCCAAATCCTTTCAAATTCCTCCAGTCTGTCAATAAGGATATGTAAGATTCTCTCCAGGTGGTGTTGTTATCCAGGATTTATTCTATTCTCTTGTTCTTTTTTCAGAATAAGAGAATAAGTTTCTTTGCACAAAGGAGACCACAGGACAGGAGATGATGCTGCACGAACTGTAGATTTTTAGAGTTTTTGGATGTGTCCAGTGTACCAAAAGTGGATCTGGTCTTAGTTGGACATTAAAATCCTTGAAAAGAATGAAAATATTGCAAGATGTTATGTAGCTTTACCCTCGAGTAATGCAACCTGTGTAAATTTTTAAATTGTACCAAACAGTGCCTGGCATTAAGGGAACAGATATTAACATATTTTAGACCCTTGTCCAAGATGCCCTCTGCTATTTCTATCCCCAGTTATTTTTCCCAGTCCTTCTTTATACAGTTCATATGTACTTGTCCATGGTCTTGCAATATATCATATATAAATGAAATTACATGTCTTTCCACCATAGTCTATCAGAGACTGGTCCAGCTTGTCAGGTGTTGCACTCTCAAAATTGTGAAGATGGGTTTTCACAAAGTGTCTAATCAGGAGGTATCTAAAGAAGTCTGTCTTTGACAGCCCATATTTCTCCTTAAGCTGCTGAAATGATGCAAACGTGCCCCGAATGTATAAATCCCCAACGTTATACAGTCCTAATTCCTTCCATTGATCAAAGGCTCCATCCACAGTTGAAGGAGTAAACAACGGATTAGCACTAAAGGATAGCACTCTAAGCTTAAATTGTTTTGCTACTTGTCTCCAGATCTGAATTGTGCTATGAATACCCGGATTGTAATTATGACATGATTTTTTGAGACGAATAGGAGACTTTACGACAGTACCAAGTGAGTAGGGTAGACAGTCTTCTCGCTCCATATCAAGCCAGTTAGCAAGCATCATCTCATAAAAGCCATTAGGAGACACAGTGAATTTTTGCTGCCCAACAGTAGCACATGGTAAGGCCAGCCCTCCACCTGCCTTATCCTATGGGATTTATAATTCCAGATTAATGGAAGAATTATAGAATCCAGTGTTTTTAAAAAAAAGTTTTAGTAAGGTATATGGGTAAGTTTTGAAAGAAGTGCAACAATTGAGGGAGACAGATAATTTTGACTGTGGTTACTATACCTATCAAGGAAATTGGGAGTGTTTTCCAAAACCTTAATTTGGTCCTAAACTTGTCTAATATAGCCGTACAATTAGCTTCAAATAGAGAGTTATACTTCTTTGTGATCTCTTCTCCCAAATCTGTGAATTTTTCCAAAGCCAATTTGAATGGAATCTGTTCAAGCACCTCTAGGTCTCTACAATGCACAAGCATCTGCTTGCTTTTGCTCCAGTTTATCTTATATCCCAGGAAATAACTAAATAATTCAATTGTCCCCAGCGAGATAGGAATAGAGGTCTGGCCTTGTTATGTACATCAAAATATTGCCCACATATATATTGTTTGAAATATATTCAGTGTTGTAACCATGAATCTCTGTGCATGCCCGACTTGTTTCGGCAAGGGGCTCTAATACAAGTGCAAACAGCAAGAGACTAAGAGTGTATCCCTGCCTGGTGCCCCTGTACAGGTTAAATGCATCCAAAACTGTCCAATTACTAAGGATTCTAGCCTTAGGGTTGTTGTATAGTAACTTAACCCATGAGGTAAATCCTGCTCCAAATTCAAAATTTTCTAGCACTACATATAGATAAGACCATTCCACACAATCAAAGGCCTTTTCTGAAATCTAAACTCAAGATGAACATATCCTCCTTAGGGTGTCTGGTGGAATACAAAATATTGCAAAGACATCTGAAATTATGAAACGAGTGTTCAGTATGAACCCTGTCTGACCAGGGTGTATCAGTTTAGCCACATGAGGACTGATTCGTCTAGCTACGGACTTGGCAAAGCTGTTCTGGTCGGTGTTTAACAATGACATTGGTCTATATGGACTTACCTTCTCTAAATCTTTCCCTTTCTTTGGAGTAAGTGTATAGTTGCTTCATTTAATTTTAGTGGTAGCATGCCAACCTCAAAAGCCTTCTTGTACATCTCCCTGCAGATGTGGGGCTATTATGTTGTTGAACTTTTTATAAGACTCTTATCACTTTTTTAGGGAATTAATTGTTTTTCTTATTCCCTCACATGTGATTTGTCTCCAAGGAACTCTGATTCCTCTGCACTAATGTGGGCAATTTCCATACATATAAAAACTTCCATAACTTTGGATGGTACATGGGCTTGAGAAGTGTACAATTTTTCATAAAATTTATGGACATTTACAGAAAGTCTGTGTTGCCAGCATCTCAGGTTAAACTGTAGGTGGTTTCTGTAGTCTGCAATTTTCTTTGCTGTCCTTTCATCCTTTCATTCATAAGATGTCTGTGAAGATTATCATCCAGGTCATGGTTATCCAAAGACGGTTGAATCAAGGGCAACTGGACTAGGTTGAAGATACTTGAGGACGTTTCGCCTTTCATGTAGAGCAAGAAAAACAGCTTTCTCAGTTAAGAGTGATATACTCCCCAGTATGTAACAATTTTAAAATCACAGAATGAATAATTATTCAACCTTAATTATAAGGTGTTTTATTACACATTAACAGGTGAACATAACTGTAAATGGTGACAGAACTAACCTGAATTGTACTTTCTGTATTTTCTTTCAGGTGTTTTGGTCTCTTGCCCAGTCCACAAAGACTCGACAATGATGTGCATGAAAGAAAAAAACTGTATATAAGATCAACTTTCCTTTTCTTGTCTATTATTGTTGTAGATTTAATACGGCTAGAAAATATGTTTATATTGAACCAACACTGATATGATGGCCTTCACCAAAATTGAAAACCATTTAAATGGAACCGCAAAATGTTAAGAATTGCTTCATGCATCATTTGTGAAATGAGTTTGCTTTTATTTCAAAGGAGTTTTATTTCAGAGCACATATTATCTGTTGGCTCTTTTTGATCGATGCTAGACCACATCCTCCATATTACTGCCCTCCGAATGTGTGTTGGCTAAAAATATTTGTAGACATTTTTCCAGTTTTCACTCTTCTACAAACCTCCAAAAGGAATACAAGCTTTCACCCTGCAGGAATGAAATGGATGCTGGCCTTGCAGGGTACTAAAAGTAGCCTCTGATAAAGTCTTATAAAATGACATTGTGAAACCACAGACCATAAATCCTGTTACAACTGCTGAGTGGTCTGGTTTCAAGTTAAGTTTAGAGCGTGTCACTCCCAAACAGGTGGAAAGATTCAGATAGGATAAAGCTCTCTTTTCCTTCCCTCTCTGTCTGTCTTTTTTTTTGCTAAATTAAGAAGCAGCATCCATGCAAAGGCATAATCACTGTTTCCTATACCTTCGGGGCCAAACACATCACATTGCCATTTTGAAGCTCCCCCCACTACCCTGTTCCAAACTTTATCAGCAATGGCAGCCCTGTGCATGTTTGCATGCTTCCAGACATGACAACTGGTGATAAAAAGGAAATGCTTGATGAAGTATCAGTTGACTTTGATTTGTTTTCTCATTACAGGATGAGAGGGACGTCTTTTGTTTCTTTATGAATTAAAGAGGCTTTTCATCTCACTGGGCAGCAAATGGCAGCAACAGCAATTATAAACATTTCTGCATTAAAAGGAATGTATCATGCATATTTTCACCAGGTCTATATTTATATTCTGGGGCTCTTTTCATGATTTACAGTTCAAAAAATTCCCTATTTATCTTATACCGGTCCTTTATGCAGCCCATCAGTTCAGCATCTATCTGATACAGGTTGTTTTATCTCCCGCCTCTTTAAAGTCCCCCTCCCGATGAGCTCACTCTATTCTGATTGGCCAGCTCTTGAGGGCTGCCCTCCTGGTGACTTCTGCTGGCTCTGTAAACAAACAGTAAAGATTTTGCTTCTTCTTCTTGATCTTTACTCCAAGTGGAAAATGGAAAATGGCAGACAATGTTAGTGCCTATTTGGTGAAAATAGTGGACCAGCTAAAGAGGCAGATATTTCCCACAGGAGTTGGTGTAAACCAAACTGGAGCTAAAAGGAAAATGAATATTGGACTCATATTTTTTAGGTGGACAGGTGCATGACTCCAAATGACTGCTAATGTTCTCCATGTCCGCCAGATGTGTAAAATACATATAAATAAATATTTGCCAAATTAACATACATAATAATGTGCTATGTAAATATTGTGTTAACAGCTTGATGCATTACAACTAAGTGGTCAAAAATCATTTATTGCTGCTTTAATTAATGTATTTATAATCTACTCTTTCATTAAATTACATACAGTATAATCTAGGCAAACTATACTTGCAATGGTCATGCAGCTGCTAAATGGTGGCAAGTGATGACTAACTTAATCTGAGTAAAATTAACATTGTCAAAGGAACATGTAAGAAAATTATCTATGAATAGAAAATACATACAGTTTGTATGTTGAGGACAATTCTCTGCTGCACCCTTAAGACTGTGAGTGTGATTTGTATTTACATCAGCTTTCTTTCACTCTCTGCATTTGATGGAGCGAACGTTGAACAAATCGGTGAGTAAAATACAACAAAATGAACATGTAGCTGTCACTGAAATATTTGTGTCAGACATTTTCCTCACCCTTCCCTCTCACATCTCTAATGGCTGCATCATGTCACAGGGAAACTCAGGGAGCCTGGTAGCAGGTGAGGAGCTGCAGAGGGTGTAAATGGAGTTCTAATGTGGTAAAGTGAGTGAGTTGCTGTGTTACAGTCAAAACAGACCACTTACTTTGTGTGAAAAGCTATTGCCAGCGATTAGGAATAGACCTATTTCCCCTCTGAAGCTGTTGTGGACAGGGTTTTTTTCATTTTTTCACCAACTATTATTATTTTAAAGCTTGAGCAGCATTTGAGATTGTCTGCTGTGCTGCTGTCATCAAACTGTGGAGGAGGACAGTTGAGTCACTGAATCTGTAATTATTACTTCCTGTAATCCATCTGGTTTACTGAAACCTTGTAAATTAATAAGTTTTCTGTTACTGTGACTTCTGACTTATTGAACATCCTCCTGATTTAGTTAGTTTCTCATCTGAATTTTATTGCCTGGTCACACAGTGACAGCAAAATTTATCCCTTCGCAGTTAAGCTCGGTGACGTAGCGACCGCTCGCAGGGCTAATTGGTAAATTACTGGTAACACGCTCGTCAGCCAGGAACATGCTAGCATTAGTCATGCTAGCATTAGTCAGTCACAAAGCTCTCTCATGCCTTTTTTTCTATAAAGTGCCATTATCTCTTCATGTTCTCAGGATTGTACATCAATTCATTCAATAAAGAGTTACTTAAGAGGGGGGAAATAGCTACTTTGCAGGCTTGTTAGCTCAGTCGCTAACAGTACAAGGAGTTCACACAGTTTATTCAAAAGACATTTCACTTTATGTCATAACTGTCTACAAACCATTTCTCTTTTGTGGAGCTGTTTATACCCTGACAGAAGAGGTAAAATAAGGTGGATTGGGCAACACAATTAATACGCTACAATATCTAGCCAGTCCTCAGCTCTCAACCTTTGTGATATTGGTTTTGGGGCGCTGCCTTCTGCACCCTTTTCACACTATTTTACTTGTAACTTAACTAAGTAATATCAAAATGCTTACTAAGTCAAAACTATGTATTTACTCATTTGAAATGTTCAAAAATAATGTATTAACCTTGTTGACTCTGAATTAAGTTCATGTGGCTGGTGGAGTGTGCTCTATTGGCTGCCCCCAGCAGTATTTTCAGAGGGAAGTAGCTAAAGCCATTTTGAAAAGTCACTAGATGAGGTCACATGCTAATTTGCATATCTGTCACATCATTGGCAATGCAAGGCAGACAAGGCAATTACATATACAAGATTTAAAAAAAAAAAATCAAAGTAGAGAAAATAAACAGATGTTTCAGAGACTGGAATAAACTCACTCTTGTAAACTCCGTCTATTTTGAAAAAAAAAAAATTGTCAAGTTAAATCATTTAGAATAAAAACTAAGGAGAAGGAGTTCTCTGGTCAGACTATATGGATTATTGATTGGTCAATAGGTATGCACATTTACAGCTCATTCACATCTGTCTTGCTGATAATTATTCGACTGAAAGTGCTGCTGCTTTGTCCCACCTACTGAACACAGTCAGTCCAGAGCCACATTAGTGCACATTCAGTGAGAAATATTGGTGACTCTCTCCCAGGAGGTTTTCCTAGCCACTTTTTTTTGAAAAAAAAAAAAAAAAATCACGTCTAAAAAGTCACCAAATCTAACCAGGAAATTGCTAAGTTGGCAACATGGACCTCTGGTAGCAAGTAAGATATTGTCCTGCAAATGTAATTTACAGTTGACTGGGAGTCTGCTGTAGTTGTTGCTAGAAGTTTTTTTAAGTTGATTTAAGAGTTGCCGCAGAAAGATGACATTCACAGTCTCAAACTGACCTAGAATACTCTGATAAACTGGACTGTTTTTTTCAGCCGTCAAAACAGTCATTAATAAGCACAACACCAGACCTATCTGTATCACTGAAAAAAATTATACTATGTCAGCAGCAATTCAGTAGTCTGGAACCAAACTATTTTCATGACTTTTTTTTTTTATGACAGACTTTACAGAGCAGAATGTAACAGCATATTCATGATTATAATTATAAAACCTTCATTTGGCCAAACTCCTGCTGACCTTTTTACTTACACTTACAAAGTGTGCTGTCAAGTCTATGTTGCAGGGGGAGTGATGTGGAGGACAAAAACACTTGAAATTTGATTTGAGTGGTCAGACACTAGGTGATTTGAATGACCTTTCAAGCCACAGTTGAATGTTATTTAGATCTGACATGAAAAGGCGTGATTCCACTCTGGTTATTTATACGTCCCCATCTAGTTTATTATAATTTGCAGCTCAATCACCAAACTCAGACTGAGAAAAGCTGGCAGATATCAGACTTGTGTCAAATTTTCCTCAGAACTACATGTACCAAGTTATTAGGAAAACTAGACAAAACCAATGTGGTATAATACAACAGCCCTGAAACAAATCCTATAATTATAATGTTCAGTTTTTATTTAATCAGTTTTAAAAAGGTGTTGATTTATGCTCATTTTGGAAGCTGTTGAAGTGTACTGGGTTGCTAATATTCAGTCTACCCTAATTCATATAAATGTATGTTAATTTGTAGCTGAAAATTCACCAACAAAAGCACAATGTACTCAGTTTTCACTACTGTTTGCTGAAAACCACACTGGTCAACTGTTTAAAGAAATTTAAAAAATAAACTATATATTTGTAAAGTGTTCTTGAAGGATTACACCTTTAGTAGGAATGAACGGCCTTGGGGCTGAGCACAGAGCCACCTACACTGTCGTCAGTCCCAGATGGTATCCACTTGTGATAAAGTGTAAAACTCACTTGTGTTGATTGTCCACGTAAATTTTCTATTGCACAAGGAGCAAAAATGAGCCGAAAACTTACTCGGACAAGAAGTGAGAGGTATTTTCAAATTTTTTTTTGATTTTACAAGAGAAAAGATAATCTGGTTGTTTTGGAAAGGAAACCATCCAGGACTACCTGTCTTTATGTTTGTGATGCAAATTATAACTTGAATTTTTTGCTATTTAACTGAGCTACATTAACGTAACCTACAAAGTAAGCTAACTTTAGCTTTGTTTGGACCAGTAGCGACCAATAAAAACGATGTGTTGTGACGCAAAACTCCTATTCAAATGTGTGATTCACCTCTCGGCATTACAGCCAACAGCAAATAAACACATCCGTACTCCTTCTGTTTTGTGTAAAACCCCAGACATTAGTGGCCCATTAATTCTCCATGAAAGCACCAATTTTATCACATTTGCTTCCAAGGATCGACACGTTGGCTGCTCTGTCTTGATGGCTCCTTCTGTCATTATGCTGAGTGTGACATGTGTGACAGGCGTTGGTAATCTATGCAATCAGTTGAGTTTCACTGACAACCACAAGAGCAGCAGAGAGGAGGAGGAGGAGGAGAAGTGGTCGAGGAAGAAAATTTGTTAAGAAAAGAGGCACAAAGCAAAGGAACAACAACACACCCGTGAAAAGTTGGCACGGAGCAAAAGACAGAAGATGATATTAGGGCAGCAACTACCTCATCTGATTTTATTGTTGAGTAATGTGTCAATTGTTTTTTTTTTGATTGATAGTTTAGTCTTTAAGGTGTCAGATAATAGTGAAAAATACCCTCCATAATTTCCCAGAGCCCAAGGTGACAACAGTTAACTTGTTCAATCAGTTAGTTTAAAGACATTCAACTTCATTTAAGATGACGAATCCACCTTTCTTTCATCCCACTTGAGTTTGCCTTTATCTGTAGCGCTCTTCTTTATGCCAATGACATGAACTACTTTTCACCACCATAATTCACATGTGAATAAGAAAAAACTAGAACTTGATAGAAGGAATATTCAAAGCGTTATTCATCTCAAATTTACATTTGATACACATAAGTAAAAGTAGCAATACGTCATCTGAGAACTTAAATGTGTGAAGCATTTTTTATTCACTTTTTAAACATTTTTTTTATTGAATAATACCATTGATCTTGATGTTCTGTTATGACACTGAATGGAAAGCAGACACGGGCACGCACAATGTTACATCGGCGAAGGACACCGCAGTGTACAGACACTCCATTTTATAAAGTTTAATAGAATTTCTTTGTGCTTGCAAGGAAAGCACATTTCCGAGTAAATAAACGGATGAATGTAATGTATGATTTCCTGTGAAAATCTCTTCAGTTGTGTTGAAAAAGCTCAAAAACTGCACCTAGAACATCATAAAACTAGGATTGTCTAAACAGCAGAATGGTCATACTGTACGTATTTCAGTAGAGAGGTCAAAAGACAGCGAACCGCTCCACAAGAGGCAGGAGATCAGTTTCTTGCTTTAAGATGTTTAAACGGCCACAGATGCACCGTGTAAAGATCAAACTGGTGACAATCTATTAAACTGAATTGCTATTCAGCACACATACCGAAACACTCATGAGCAACTGATGTGGTTTAATAAAACAATCTGTTGCCTGCCAAACTGATCACTGAATCCTCCTTCCTTTGTTTTGTTTGTCATTAAAGAGAACGGCAGCTGTCCCGAGGGTGCTCAGTATTCAATCAACCCTTAGGTATCCAAATGGCAATTTCACCTCAAAATGAAACACATGCTGTCTAAAAAATTGAATTGTTTGTTGCTAAAAAAAAAACAATGAAGCTGCCAGAGGAAAAAAGGCAGATACAAAGTCTACATCACCCCTACATGATTTTTTTTTTTTTTTTAACTCATTAAGAACAAGAAAACGTTATTTATGTGTTTCTATTCAAAGGAGCTCAGTTTCCTGCCCATCGCTCAGAGCAGGTTGAACATCCTCCATGAGGTATAGTTCGTCCACAGAAGACTTAGAGAAAATGCTTCATCAACTAGTTTTTTGATTGAGTTTTTGATGCATGAAGCCATGTGCCTTATATTTTGTGATATCTGCGGCAAAGGCACAGCAGTGGAAGGCTGTGTAATGGGGTTCTTTTGAAAAAAACTGTCTCATTAAAAATACTGCGGCTGCTAGGACTTTCATTTTCTCTCTAAAAAGCAGCATACTTTGTCTGTTTTTTGCTCACAGACAAGACAGACAGAGTCCTTTCCTGAGTCTTTTCCCCAAAGTGAGTTCTTATGAAAGCCATAAGCAATCATATTTCCTTTTAAGATTTTTTTTTTTTTTTTACTATTAATACATGTCTTAAGGACAAAATCGTTAAATACAGCTAAGCGTTTGATTTCCCTCACCACACAGTTTAAATACCCCCTGGTACCTTTATGTGGGTGGTTGTGTTGATTGAGCCTATTGAGCTCTTGCCCTTTAGTTCACCCTTAAGAAACAGAAATATGTTCTCTTTTTATACCTACTTTGACGGGTCTCATTTGCACAGAAAAACACTATTAATTTCCACAGATGAAAAGAGAGCAGTTCTTGAAGAGGTTAAAACAGCTTTAGTAGAAGGAGTTTTTTGGCATATTTCTGAGCTGGCGTGCCACCAACAGGCCTTTTAAGGTGAGTGAAGATGGGATCTCTTAATATATTGTAACAGACAGACAGGAATTTCAGCAGTGATCAAGCGGGCTGTAAAAAAAAAAGATCATTGATTGAGTTGAAGAAAACATCCTTCACCCTCCTGCTGAAAAACAATTCTCCGTGTTGTCGGACATACTTCGCCGTCTTGCATCACGTCAATAAAATCCTGTTTGTTATAGGCAATAAAAGAGTTGCTGTTGCTCAACACTTGCTATTTCTGAGACATATGACAAAGGAGGAAGTGTCTGCACAGGTTGGATTGTAATCATAACCGGCAGGCAGTGGCGCACAACATGTTCTGTATGAAGATAAGACAATTGCAAGAAACAAAAACAAACAAAAGAAAACCCTGCCACACCATGAAATCCCTAATGAAAGAACAAGTGAGGGAAGAAGATGATTTCAGATGTGTGTCGAATACAATAAGATCACATTATGCTTATAGCGAGTTGAGTCATCGTGCAGGAATAGGTGCAACAACCCAATCAAATTAGCTAGAACAAGAAAATGACAGGGTGCTGCGTCACAAATGGAAAAGGATGAATTCCATCTCAGTGATTTATGCGGACTAAAGATCAGAAAAAGGAGGATATTCTATTTTTGCCGTCTTATGCATGATTTATCAAGGTAGTTATACATGTGGCAGCATACTCAGCTGGAGAATGTCCTGAGCTGATATCAAGAATAAGAATAGGACCATATCAAGGAAGATTTAAAATTTCTTTTATCAGTATTGGCTTCAATTAGAACGGCCATTTAGTCCATTTGTTTTTTAGGTCACAGCTGTTATGACTATTGTGGATTAGAGAGATGCTTTATAGCCTGTATGTTCTTAATTCAGCTACAGTATTTAACTGATTATTGAAGGGGACATATCATACTTTTTGCTTTTATGCTGTTATGATGCTTCAAAATGCTCTGAACACTCCGTTTACAAAGTTGCTCTACTTTCTCCTTGTGATGACGTCAGATTGTTCGCACATGCCCACAAACAACCGTCCTGTCTGTCACTGTTGTTGCTAAGGATGTTCCACGGGATGTTCGCCATGTCCACTCGCATATTTCAGATCGGATTCAGGCTCAAACATGATGTATTTGAGAAGTTTCCCTTCCACCTGTTTGTATTTGCATTTTTAATTGGCGCATACAAACCCTGCTGAAACACTGCAAATTTGAAAAAACATCTCGAAATATCACAACAACTTGCCTGAGGTGGAAAAATTGCAAAAACAAAGTGCAACGGAAACAGACGGATATAAATCATATCAGTATAAATAAATCATGAGGTACATTAAGCATGTGACTTAAATAACCCTTAGCTTTTTCTGGAAATTCGGTTAAACTTTGTGCTACATTTGGATGGAAACTTGGCTAATGTAGCTTCCATTCAATCATGACACAAACGTTCCCTATCCTAAGTAGTTTTTGTGCCTAAAAGTAAGCAAAACTTAACCGTAAAATTTGGAGAAAACAGTCATACAGATATTTTTTTGATGGTCATGTGTAACAGTTTTAGAAGGCACTGATGGACAATATTAATCTGATGATAGGGGCATCACATCTGAAAAACATCGCCATTTTGGAAGCCATTGAAAAAAATGCATATTATGATTCAGTTTGGAGAACCGGTGGACTTCTATTCAGGTCAATGTAAACAATGCTGGTTTCAAAATATTAAAGAAACTAGGAAATACATACAACATTTGTTCGTTTAGGGTAAAAGAAACATATGATGTGTTTTGATGAGATACATTGAATGTAAATACTGCATACCTCTACATATTTAGGATGACTTCAAATAGAGATGCATGTAAATGAAGCTGTTTATCAGCACCAGATGTTGGAAAATATTTATTGACTTGGATCTTTTCATACCTCAAATATGGAAAAATGAGATCAGATGAGGCCATCTTTTATTCAGTGTGCCAATAACATACCTGATTGCAAGGCAGACCTGATGATACCTATGATGAAACATGTTTGCATAAATATTATTTATTCAAACCTCCTGGGGTGCTGTCATCCACTTTTTATTTTGTTATATGCTTTCATCGGCACACAGGAATGTCTTCTTGTGAATTCTGTGCACGATGCTGTTTTCTTTTTTTTTTTTTTTTTAGCTTGATTACATGTTAATAAATTCCAAAAATTAAAAGCTTTGAGTATAAATTAGAAATTGTCTTTTATCCTCAAAACCACACCAGTGATTTAGGAAGCGCTCCACCGCAGCCCAAAGTAAACATATTTCTTTGGTCACACTTTGAGTCACTTCGAGGCAAAGCAGAAGTTTGAAAGTAGAGCGCAAAAAGGATTCCCAAACATCCTTCACAAACAAACCTCTCCCCTCAAGACCTGAGCCTGCGCCCTGCTGTGAACCATGTTAGAGTGGAGACGTTACCCGCCCAGCTGTGAACCTGTGAGAGACGCTCAGCTAATTCTTCATTTCAGCTCAAACTGTGTCACCGACAGAGACAGAAGAAGAAAACAAGGATTCCACAAAACACTGAGGTAAATGTTTTGCTTTGTTCGAGGAGTTTTGACTCTTACCTGCACTCAAGTTCATGACCTCTTGGATGGTTGGCATTAGCTGGGTGCTTGCAGTCGTCGCCCGAGTAATAGGATTTTGAGAGAATCCTGCTGCTTCTTCTTCTGCAGTTTGTCGTGCAGTTTGTTTTAAACAGGACAAGGTGGAAAAGATTGCTCAAACATGTCAGAGAAATCTAGTCAGAGAAATCATTGTTTCATTTTTGGGGGATTTTAATTTATGACATTTCTGTGTTTCTGCATGAAAGAAAAAGACAGATTTGTGCATCCCTTTGTTCTGGAGCTCTCAGCTTCATCTTATGGTCCTCCTCAGGGGCTGGAGTTTGTTCAAACTACCGTTCCCGAAGAAAAGAATGAACTTTCATACTCAATTTTGTAAGTATTTCAAAATATAAAATTTAAAGTCACCCTCTACTGGAAAATGTGTTTTGCTTATTGTTACTTCTGAATGTATAATGTATGTAATGTAAAATATATTTGCAGAGTTTGACACTAGAAGGCTGTTTTCACATTCATCTACTGAAAGTTTCTCTGTGATCATTTTCAAGGACATGTTCACAATTTTTCAAGTCTGTCTTGAAACATTTCTTGCCGTAATCATTCCTCCTGTCCGTACTGGCCATTAGAAGATGCCTTCATGATACATTTACAATGTAAACAATGGGCGCTATGACAGCTATGAGCAAGAGTTTTAAGATCACAACTAGTTTGGAGTGAATCATGGTATCATGGTATGATGTGGAAACTGCAGTGCACATACACCGAGAGAGTGAAGTAGGAGACACCTCGCATCCAACAGTTAAACTTGTGAAATTAACTATATTTGCATATTCATAGAATTTGGATTTTTCAATTAGGGAGAATTTTAAGAATGTTTAATGAGGTAATTAAACTTTTTTTTTTTTAAATGGAAAAACCATATCAGACACAATTCATTATTCAAAGTAGAATATCTTCAAACATTCAGTAATTTCTGGAGGGGATCTTTAATAAAACACTATTGGTGCAGAAAATATTTCTTTAAAAGAAAATTACAGTGTATTTACAACTGTAGACTTATTTCTCTCTTTCATTCTTTTATTGCAATTGCAGTACAACCACAAAATGTCCAGTATATTTTCATGTCCTTGCAAATATGTTATTATTATTATTATTATTATTATCATCATTATTATTATTATTATTATTGTTATTATTAGTAGAAGTAGTATTTGATTAGTCAACTAATTATACTAACTAAAGATAACTGGGACTGGGTGCAGTGAGTATCATGATATGTTTATTTGTTTTCCCCAGATCTGCCCCTGTCCTTATAAATATTAAATTATTTTGTTAATTAAGTTTAAATAATTTCATAAATTAATTGATGGCCTCATTTCTCATCCACTTAAACCAACATCTTTTATACCCTGTCTCTTCATTTCTAACTATATATGTTATTTTCTCCATTACTGAGATTTCCTGTATCATTACTCTCCATCTCTGAAATGATGGTTGAGGGTTTTAGCCAATTCCTAGTTATTTGCTTCAGGGCTGTGATTCTCAGTACTATATATAGATTCTGGTCCATTTCTTGCATTAGCGCTGGTGGTGATTTTCCAAGAATAATATACACACTCACCGGCCACTACATTAGGTGCACCTGTGCAATCTAATGCAATCCAATACAACAGCTCTGCCATAAATTCTACATTTACGAAGCTTATACATTTTCAGTTTTTGTTGACATTGTCAGAAAGGTGATAATTCTACTTTATGTTTATTATTGAAGCCATAGTGGGTGGTGGTGGTGGTGTACTGGAGTGCATCATATTGAAAAGTGTCCCTAATATTTTGGAACACCACACAGAAAAACTGCTGGTAGTGTGTAAGGAGTGATGGATGGACAGTAGTTTTACCCTTTGTCTTTGTTTTTCTCTTCCAAATAAGTTTGTCTAACCTGTTTTTTTACTTATATGACATTTGACTGCTCATATTTGATCCTCAGGCTTTTTAGTGATGTTCTCAGATCTCAGCAATTGGTGAGTACCATGTTATCATTAAGAATAGATAATCAAAATAATAGTATATAAAGTAAGATGCATGTTGTAACCGTTTCCTAATTGAAATTACTTGTTTCACTGTTAGTCTTCCAGGCCATAATTTGTGATTGAATAGAGTCAGAAGTGTGAGTGGTGTTCCTGCAGATACCAAGATAAAGGTCAAAATGTCAATCTGAACTGAAAAGTCTTACCACATGTAAGTGTCCATATGTCCACAGGCTCACAAAAGTATATAAAAGTGGTGTGACACGTCCTCTTATGCGTGTATAGAAAGCTGCCATATGGCCTTCGGTGCAGCGTTCAAACATATTCTGAAGAAAAGCTTGTTGACATCAGTCCCTGAAATGTTTTATCACCAAAAAAGCCTGCCAACCAAACCAGAGGGGCTAAATGAAGGTTACGGCCAGGACACACAGCTTGCGTGATCAGTGCATCACAGAACCTCTTGCTTTATATTTCGGTGCCCGTGTTAACAGATTAGAGCAGCCAGACAGCCCACATGAGCCACGTGCGGTGCATCATCTAGAGATTCGGAGTCTGGCCTATATTTTCAACGTGACGCTTGCATTTCTCAGCAAAAACAGACAGTGAAAATGATCTGTTGATAGTCATATTGACATCTTACCAGCAACATTACACCTTTCACTATAGTTTCAGTGTCTATATCTGTAGAATATGTCACAGACATGAGGTGTCACCACCGCAGGTCAGTCTGCACGGTGCACCCCGGGGGGCGGGGAACCTCTCTGACAGGGAACTCCAGCTCAGTGACACATGGAGCTTCTTCTCTTGACTCCTGCTCTCTTTCTATAATATTAGTTCAAACCAGGACTCCTGCCTGTTGTTTTTACCTGCTTCCAGACGGAGATTTGTTGTTGTTATTTTCCTTATTTATTGTCAGTTTCCCTCCTGACAGTTTGGAGGTTTGTTTGTCAGAGTGTGTTTGGCTCGTTCGGAGAACTTGGTGTTGTCTGGAGGGATTTTCTTCACTTGGAGCGGTAACAGCGGGGGTTTAACCAGCAGAATAATGATTATAATCAATGAAAAAACTCACATATTGTTGTTTATTTTTCACAATTGAGCACACGCTTCTTAACCCTTTTCTGTCTAAACTAAATATAAATTACTGATGGCAATTATCAAAGTCTAGCTCTATGTAGAATGAAAGGGCTGGCAGTAGCAGTGCTGCATCAGCAACACTCTCTATATCGACACCGTACGCGAGCCGCAGCAGTTCAGTGACGCACACGCGCTGCTCAGGTAGAGGTAGGTAGTGTGTCCCAGGCGTTAGGCTTTCGGCTAAATGCAGTACGGGTAGTGAAGGAGAGGCACGGAAACATTTGGTCGTTGACTGACAGTTTTCCTCTCAAACTAAATGAGTCTCTTTCCTTCTGGCGAGGGATTAAGGAAAACCTGATCGATGTGTGAGTCTGCCATTTCTTCTTTTCCTTAAATGCAGCCACAAACACGTGCTTCTACCTAGTGCAGGTTTTACACAAATGCTTTTTAACTTTTTATATTTCACATCATTTGTATGAGTAGCAATTACAAGATTTGTAATTTTATGAATGCATCATGGTCACCATGGAGTTCATTTTAATTTCTTAATCACACAGTACACTGCACATACAGAAACGTGTGCTTTCTTACATTTTTTTTGCCTGATAAAAGGGATTTATTTTGACACAGAGGAGACAAATACAGATTTCTTTATATCAATAACAAGAGCTTATAGCATCTCACGTTTAATTTCAAATCTGTATCTGTAGCCAAGTCCCAGTGCTAAAAATATAAAAAGGCACAGGGGAAAAGAATACAAACCATTAGGAATGAAACACAGACTGTATAAAGATGGACGTGGCGAGGTGTGACATCACCCATTGTTTTGCATTGGAGCTGGTTTGAAGCGCAGGAGTGCAAGGTGTTGCCTTTCATGCTCTCGAAACACGACCTCGGACCGAAGTGAACGCTACCTTACTGGTGCACATTTGGGCTAAAGTTAGTTACTTTGCTAGCTAAATTGTGCTAACAGGGCAGGTTTTGTAATCAAGTGACATTGAACTAACAAAATATTGTGACAATAGTCCGAATCAGTGTGAGTGCCGGAGCCGAGGAGAGCAGCAAGTGTGATAAAAGTAAAGTATAATCTTCAGTAATCTAGAATAGTGTGACTATTTGTGTTTATTGTTCTAGCAATGTTTATGCTGCTTTCTTGGCCACATCAGGCGTGGAAAAGAGATTTTAACCTTGAGACTTTTACCTGGTTAAGGATCTATATACAATATATATATATAATAGTGTCCAGGAAAGTGAGGAACCTTGGAACCTGAACACACCAACACACACGACAGCAAGTGTCAGCGACACAATCACTAATCTGTAGCAGATTTGTCCATCTGAATAGCAAACAAATGTGATAAAATATGCAAAAACAATGGTTTGATCCATACTTTCAAGGGGAAACAAGAGAAAGCAATGAATTCAGTGTTCTGGTGCTCCGCAGCACCAGAGGGAGGCAATTTCAAAGCAGATGAACAGTACACTAAATTATTAAGAATCTTATTTGCTTCTGCTCAGGGAACAATTCAATGTGTTTTTTTAAGTTATGGAAATCTGTCTGTGGTTTTATGACTGCAGATACATAAAAAAACACATTATCCTTATACTATATATTCTGTAGATTTACATACATACATACATAGATACATATGTAATATGCAAAAATATTTAGTTAACCCAAACCCTATCTTTTTGTTTGAGTGCAGGGTAAAAACCTGAATATATTTTGCCTCCTTTTAAAACATAAAATAGTTTGAAATCATGCTGCTGTTGAAATCGTGGTGCTTTCATTTATACAGTTGAGGATTTGTTTAGAAATGTAAACAAATTGTTAAATTATTTAAGTTTTATCATCTGAATTACAGAGCACATGTTGTAAACACGTGGAAAAATACAATCCTCTATAATAATACTAACCTAGATGCTTTGTTGACTTTCACTTCACTTCCTCATTGTCTGAGATTCCCAAAGGCCTGGATACTATGTCTATAAAGAAAATGATAACAATAATTGCTAAATCAACTAATTTTACCTTCATGTTTTTCTCCTGTCCATATTAAAACTCAGTGAATATAAAAGTATTAACTAAGTTGTAACTCTTCTCTCTGCGACAAACTGGGTTAATACATTTGAGAAAGATTTTTTAAAAATGCATAAATGACCATACAAGTTTTGTTATTGTCCCAAATGAAAAAATAACATATGCTTTATATTGACTATACATAAATATATTCTTTTTGTTTGCCAAATATATCACAAAGAAATGTAATGTTATCTCATTAATTCTCAGTTAGACCTCTGTTGTGAACAAACTGTGATAACACAAATAAAAATAGACTTCCAGTTCTGCAGAATCCTGAAAAGAACAAACTAAAACTGTCAAACCTATCAACGTCCGAGATATTTACTTTATTTAAAGCCCTCCATTGTTTTGAGTTCATTTTCAGATTTTACATCCGCTGCAGGAAGCCAGAGAGGAAGCTACTTTATTTCTCCTCTCATTTGAGAAGAATGGAGCTTTCTGTTCAGCTCCAATCTGGCTTTTACACCAACACATGCCAACCACCTTCTCCATATTAGATCTAATTCATGCAGCCCAAAGAGACTCATTGTGCTCGACCTGCCTCACTCCTCTTATATGCCTGCATCTCTTATTAACTAGCGCATCTTCTCCCAAACAGATGAGGCACTGATGCCGCGTCGTTATGGGAGAATGGCCGCGGCAGCTCAGTGGTAGTAATTGAACCCACTCAGCAAAGAGGAAAACTTGAGGGCTGCTGAAATGGATGCAAGATGGGACCTACTCGGATGGAGAATTATCATCACAGAATGAAGCAAATATGTGTAAAACCTAGCAGGGGACATTTTGTAAAGCCTGTTTTGTAAGTTGTTTCGCAATGTCGCTGTGCATCTTTCAAACATAAAGACAGACTGTAAAAATCCTGAGAGCATTTTTATCTTTTACGGGGGGGAAAAAAAAATCGTCCACTCTGTGTACTTTTCCTGTCATGTGTTTTCTGCTGCAAAAAAGAAAAAAAGCTGCTGGAAATAATGACTGCAAGTTTGAAAAGTTGATAATGGCGATCTGAAAGGATGTCAAACCATTAAAGGGGCTGTGAAGCGCCTGCAGCCTTGATGGGCTAAATGCCACACATTCAGTGGGTTCATGACTAATAGTACAGCACGGAGGCTTTTAAGATTCTTCCTGTATGCCCATTCGTCAAAAACAATTCGCATGAACAAACACAACACGTGTGTTGTTTGACTTGACACACTCTGTTGTCAACCCAGACCAGTTCATCATCTGAATTTTAAAAGCAATTATTAAAAATTTTCTCATCACTTACTGTCATCCAAATGCTAATCCTGAAAAAAGAAAATTGCACATTTAAAAAAAAACCAAAACATAAACTCACTTTGTGTCTATTGCCAGAATATTAACACTTCTTTCACAAAATAAATTTGTTTTATTCTCATTCAACATTTTTAGGGATTCATGGCCAAGTCGTACCGCTTAGTTAATTTGTTGACCATTTGTGGAATTACTCAGAGCATCTGTTTTCAGATGAATCAAACACAGTATGCATGTAAACCAGGTGCACCTAGAAAACAACACAGACAATATGAACACACACACACACACACACACATCGCATACACACATCCATGAAGAGTGAACAGAGCATGCATGTTTGTCTGCTCCTGAAATCGATGTGAGAAGAGCAAAAAGTTGATTGTGTGCCAGGTTGCTTGTGTTTGTCTGGGTAATTGGTTAGAGAGAAAAATCAATGGTATCCTTTTCATTTACAGGGGGAGGTTCATACAACTGTAATCCAAGAACGCAGACAACGACCTGAACACATTTGTTTGTCCTTTTAATATGGATTGTCCATCCTGGCAGGTTTTAGAGATATGTACTTTTTTTTTATAGTGGGCTAAATATCAGATAAGTGAAAGGAATTAATTATCATTGTTTAAATGTCATGTTTATCATGCAGCTACAGATGGGTGACATATTAAAGGAAAAATCAACACTCAGTTGTCTTGACTCGAAAACAATTTCTTTTGTGTTGATTTTGACTCAGAACATGATCAAGCTCAAGTCCCGGGTCTGGTCTCGATTACTAGGAGCTGAACTGACTCGTGAAGACCTCTAGTTGGGAACGATGTCTAAAATGTTGCTCCAAAATCTCCCAAATTCAGATCTAGTGACTGTGAAAGTCACAGTATGTCATTCACATCATTCAATGACCCCTCTGGAAGGCCTTGTATGGAAGAATCTGCAGTCCATATATGTTTTTTTCCACTAATTTACTCAGCTTTTTCTTTTAATGAGTCACCTGTCTGTACGGGCTCATGTAGTCACAATACTGCTGCATCAAAAGACTACACAGCTGATTTATAATTGCACTCCTATGACATTGTTGGACTCAGGAAAGACGGTTAAAAATGAATAAAATTGAAGCAGTAGAACCAGAGATATCACCTTCTTTTATATTCCACATATACTTCATCCTTGTCAAAAACCCGGCACCATTACCCACAATTCAACTTAACCGCTGACAGTTTGTTCAAAGATCTGGGTGTATTACGCTCGTAGGGGCTAATGTAGCCTCCAGCCACTATAGCCTCACGCAGAGATTAAGAGCGGGCTGCAGAGGTCTGGTAACTTCACTGCTTCTTACTCCAAACACAAGGATTTTTTTTTTTCACTTTCAAACTTTCAGATATGTAGTAGTACTCCCCGAGGCCTGTAAACAGACTTTGATAAGGAAAAAGCATTGCGTAGGATCAATCACAGCCTGATCTGTGAGCGCTAAGCTACGGTTTCACGTCTAGTAAACATCTACGCTGTGCTCAAAGTGAATCACTGCATCACTCACTTTGATTTTCAAATCAAATTTGGGGTTTTGCACACTGAGACATTTCCTCCGTCTTTAGTTTGTCTGAATTTCAAACAAGTCCTCCGAGGAGATAATCCCATCATTTAATGAAAAGTACTAAACACTTGTACCATGTGCACTTAATCATTTTCAAATCCTGTTCAGCAAAAGGAAGGATTCCTCTGCCAATGCATGTTTTACACATCAGTGTCTTAAAATCATCTTGGCAATATATAAAGAGCTTATGAAAGGCACCCTGTAGAGGCTTCAACACTAAATCAGGACTAAGAACACACATCTGTAGAGAAGACAGTAACCTAATCAAGCGTAAATGTGTCATAGCAAAGCACATTCCCCTCTCAGAACGGCTGCCAAACACAAGAGGAACCGTCCTCTCGCCCTCAGTTGCGACTGACAGTGCACATCTTCTAAATGCTGTGAGTGGAGCTTTGAGGGCGCAAACTGGATAAATCCTGTCTCTGTACTCGCTGTCGCTCCAGGCCAGTGGAGGGATTTTCTTGGGGGAGTGTTCGGGGCTCGGCCACAATGAGTTGTGGGGGTGCTGGTGAGTCACGGCTGTGTGGAAGCGGTGATAGAGACGGAGAACAGCTTTCTTAATGTCAGCCGTAATACCCAAGCAGACATGTAGGGCCTAATCGAGTATGGCACTTCCCAAAGCACCAAAAGGAACAAGGACCAGCTCATCTTTTCATCATTATACATGTGTTTGGTGCTGCCATTTGCCCGTAACCAGGATTAACAGCCCTCAGCAGCTGTTCTTTTTGTCATTTTTATTTCATTTGACTGTGACATATTGTTTAATATTTTTCTATTTGAGGGTAAAAAAAAAACAACTTTGCAAGCAAGACAATACCTTGCTGAGTAAGAAGGACCTTTCCAATGTGATTTAAAGCCCGTGGGCATAACCTTCTGCCCTACTGAGTATGAGAGTGAAAACCTAACCAAGCATGAAGAGGCTGTCTTGTCCACTCACATACTGACACATTGCTGATTCATAGACAGCCGTGTTTTTTTCTTTTTAACTTCCAGTTTGAATGCTTGACACACCAACAAGCGGTGCAAAAGACAGAAAAGTTTTTTTTTTTTTTTTTTCCATTTCATGACAGCAAGACAAAGAATAGGAATAAAACAAAGTGTGAAAGGAGAATTTTCATTTTCTTTAGGGTCCATTTCTGTTTCCTGCAGTGATCCAAAGGCTGAGATTTTCTTTCATGGTTTAGCTTTTTGTCCATTTTCAGAGGAAAATCCATTTATACAGAAAAAAATACAGCAAAATGGTAAAGTTGAGGCTCTGCATCTGTCCATTTGTGATAGTGACTTAAGAAACGTTGCTAATTGTACTGTGTACAAAGAGTGGTAAACAACCACAAGTCTCCAAAGAGCAGCTTACTGAGAGTACAATAAATTCATGACAACTCCTCCAGAAAATGGTAAACTGTTGATAATTTCTGACTTTTTTTTGCTCAACTAGCAGAGTGGCTCTATGGATGGAAGTGTCAGTAAGATGTTTAGTCCACCACTTTGGTCCAGACTGAAACGTCAACACCTATTAGATAGACTGACATGGAATTATCTACAGATATTCACGGTCCCCAGAGGACAAACCCTACTGACTTCAGTGATCCTCTGACCTTTCGTCCGGTCAAAAGTCAACAGCCTCACAGAGTGGCTATAGGCTGTAGACTCTTGTTGTCACTCTATCTTGATAATCGATTTAAATGTGTGTTATTAATCTTCTGTGTGTTAATCTGGGGTCAAACATCCGCTTTTAATTGTAACGTCTTGCAGTTTTCAAAAGATGTATTCCAGCAAGGCTCCGATGTCACAAAAGTGGACAACTACAACGAATAAAACTAAACTGACTGTTGGCTTCCCAACTGCAGATTAAACCGGATGACTGACATGACAGCTGAAACATAAATCTTTCCCAACTTTAGAATCAGTTTTTAGCTCTCTCAGTAAAGAATGAAAGATTATTAGAAGAGATTTTCTCTTTAATTCTGCGATTTGACCGATTCAGAAACCTCCCATGTGACATCGTGTCACCCCGGCCAGACTTATAAGACAACAATTATTGACATGTGAGAAAATGGGTCCAGATGAAGAACTCTGTCAGTAATCTGCTCTAAAGGTTTTTTCTTAATCCTCTCCAGCTTTGAAATATGATTGAAACAGTCAGTCATAAAAGTCTCATTCATTGGCTGGACCACTTTCTATTTTAGCTTTAAGAAAGGGAGGGAGAAGCAGAAGTTCAGATTTTTTAAAGAAAGAAAGAAGAAAGAGCATTAACTTGGATTTTCTAATTTGGAGTTTCCACAGTGGCTCCCAAAGCTCTTCTTTAGCATCTGTAGCTCTTTTTTTATGAATATAATCTCCTTAAAATTAGATGTGGATTTGTATGAAATCAAAGTATTACATCTAATTTTCTCAGTGCACATCCTTGTGATTTCTCCCTCATGTCTAATTGCTGCATTAAAGGATTTCAATGGAAACAGGAACAAGTGAATCGAAACATTTCTCTAGCACTAGAAGACCTTTCCTTGCTCTTTGTTTTTGTCTTTTCACATCATCACATCTTCAGGGTTGAGCACGAAAATTGCAGCTCATTTGCATTTGAATGTATGGCCACAACATCACCTCTGTGACATAAATGCCAGCCAGTCTATGAGACTTTATGAACTGACGTATGTGGAAACATAATTGAAGGTGACACATTTGCTGATTATTCTTGGTAAGCACTAAGTGTTTATTAGGGTGGAAAAACCCTTAAGCATTATGCAAATTAGAATTCACATACAGATATATATAAATATATATATATATGATAGACATGAAGCAGTTGTATTTCAAGCCTGTCTGTTTTAACTTAAATTAAAAGGAAGGCAAAGTGTCAGCTATTTTGTTTCATGACTTTAAGGGTTCCTGACAGCATACTCTGCTAAAAAAACTAACAGAGAAGAAAAAAAAAATCTCCTCTCTGGCATATTGGGTGTGGTAGTGGATCTATGTGTAAGTGATTTTTTTTCGTGCATGTTCTCACTTGCCTCCAGCTTTTGTCACACATCCCTCACTGTTAAGTGCCAATCAGCATTGAAAATTACATTTCTTCTCGTGTCCCCTCTCCTACGTGAGAGCCGTGGATCATTCTAATCAGGTTCTGTCGCCATTGCAGTTTCTGCACAGTAATTGAATTCTTCCGTACTTTAAAAGATGACCCACCAGCTCGCTTCACTACTGTCAATCATCCAAACAGGTTCTCTCAGGCGCATTATGCTTGGATTTTGAGAAAGGTGAGGACGGATTTGATGGGATGGATTTGAGAAAGATGAGGCATTTTGGGAAAAGGTACATTTATTTATCCTCAGCAGGTAATTTTTTTCCAATAATTTATTCTAAGGAAATGCAAGCTGTCAGCCTTATGCTATCTGTTTTATTGTTAGACTACAACAGATCAATTTTGACAACGAAAATATCAATCACAAAGGTCTAACTAAAGGTCCACTTACTTGGTCTTTCCAAAGCTTTCAACCTCCTTTCATGGACTCACTCAGGGATGGGTGGAGATGGAGTTGCTCAGTTCTCATGGACATGTTAGAGATTAATTGTCATCATGGGACATACGCAAGAAATTTTGTTCATGGTAACAGGTGGTCCTGTTGTGTCCGTGCTGTTTTGTTCTGGGGTGCAGACAGCTGATATTTACATTTTCATTCATTCTCTTGTCCAAGGTCCTTGATGCTTCACTGATGTAGGATATGTATTGTAATATAGAAAATGTATCTACATAAGTGAAAAATGTGGTTGAAAGCTTTTGCTGAGAATTTTCTTTCCAAGGTCAAATTCAAATCACAAATGCAATTACAAAACAATATCAATTAGGGTTGAAAGTTGTCCTTTTATGGGAATATATATCTGAGAAGACTAATCTCTCACTTTAAATGAAGTTTAAACTTTAAACATAATATAGATAAGGTAATCATAAATGCATTTTTATTTCCATTTTCTGATGTTATTCTTTCACAAATATACTGTATTATTCTTTAACATATTATTTCCTGAAGTCTTGTTATGACTGTGATGTTTCCACAAAACCACCAGAGATTCTTGGAAGTCACTGCTCCTGGCTGAGAAATAGTCCATCACATAACGCCCCATAAAACAGCAAACTATCTTTTTTACTCTTCAGTTGTTGTACAGTTTGTAGGGCTTTGTACAAACAAGATATAATGTGTTAATTAATGAGCTTTACAGGTGCTGGTAGGCAGATTTTGTTACCTTCGGACAGAGCTAGGCTGGCTGTTTCCCCCTGTTTCCATGCTTTATGCTAAGCTAAGCTAACCAGCTACTGGCTGTGGCTATATTGAATGGACAGATATCAGAATGGCATCGATCCTCTCGTGTAACTCTATGCAAAAAAGTGCGTTTTCACAATTCAAACAATTCTTTGATAGATCAGTGCAGCTCACAATTCGTTTTTGGAATGGGTCATTTTGGAAGTCACCGAAAAACAGCCTGTTTTGTTGTTTGTATATGAGTCTTTAGCTAGTCAGTTAACCTGAATATCTTCCCAGATAATGAATATTGTTCCCATGAATGAATGCAAATGAATGAATGAGGTCATCACCACAATTATTTCCAGAGTGGCACGGCCTCTGAGAAATGTTTGCATGCCTAAAACTCTGTTTACACACATTATTGGCATCTGATGCTTGATCTCCTTTGAGACAAAATGATGCTGCCAGGACACTCTGACCAGTCAGACAAATGTCTGAGAAACACACCATCTACAACATATTATTCTGGCAACCATGAAATGTTTGGTGAGACATCAATCTTTCCTTATCCTTAATGCAGAAATAGAGGTCGTGGCTTCTGACGTAATATGCAGCCTGTCTGCTCCTCGAAGATGGAAGTCTAGCCCGATTTCAAGGTAGACTGCCCTGCTAAATTTAGGAGCTGTAATTCATTCATCACCCAGTTAGTGAATGCACCAGAGATGCCCATTCTTCTTCCTAGGTGTCCTTCAGGGTCTCTGCGCATGACTTTGAAACAGTCTGCTGAACAAGATTTCCTCAACAACTCTACCTGCCACCCTATATACTGTATTGTATGCCACTCAGATGTGTCACTGTGTTTGCAATAAGCAAGAAAAAGTAGACAGTATCTGTCTCTTAATTTTCTTTTATTAATCAGTATAACCGATGTTTTCCCTTTTCGTTTGTAGTATTTCCAACCAGCCAACATTTTCTGCAGTGTGTGCATGTATTATGATGCCAATTTGTAGAGACCAAACACTGCATTCAGGGTCAATTCTCGGTATTGATCTGAGATAGGGTGGAGGAGAAAGCTTATTGTGGTTATAAATCAACAGTGGGATTGAGAAAAGGCAAGGTATAAGCTCCTTACATTGACCCTTCACTTAGTAAATCCCTGTCATATGGAATACACGGGCGAGAGTCACATTGAATCAAAAATTATGTAATTGATGAAATAAACATCGGATCGTGTTGAGGAATTTTTGCTGTCAGGGTGATGGGTGAATATGAGGGCCGTGGGTCACAGATGAAGGCAGGTGGGGACCATCCAAGCAGGAATCATTACAGGTCGACTATCTGTCATAAATTCCATTTCTCATCCTTCCCTTTTGTCTTTTCATCAACCAAAGAGGAGATACAGAGGAGAGGTTCACCCTTTGGACAACAAAGAAATGATATTGTTCAGCTTTCCAGTCAGCTTGGGGAACATTTAACAGATACTCAAGAGTTTTATCTTTGAACAAATTGACTCATGAATTCAGAGAAAAAGCCAAGGTTCTTCAAAACATTTCAGGCTTAGACATTTTATGTTGAATGTGACTCTCGACTCGCCCACATGCTCAATTCAATGTGACTCTTCCAACTGTTATTTAAGCTCAACACAAGAACACTTTCATTCAATAGTGTGCCTGAGACATTTGGTTTACTGAGGACTGTATGGAGTTCGCATACTGTGCCGTTTCACATTCAAGGCCAATTTTCAATGGCAGGCACTTCACACGACAATGAAAGAGGGCCTCTCTCATATATGCTGTCACTCAGTTTCATTGGAAGGGTGCTTGCAAATGACCACAGTGATGAAAACAACACAATGATGACAGTCACAAGGGTAACCGCAGACTGTTGGGGAGCGGTGTGTGGGATTGTGTCATTGATTCATGGAGGTGGATATCTAGACATTCTCACATTGGAACTGAACTGCCCATGTAAATGGAGCAAAAGAAACCACAATTTACTGTTCACTAAACCCCACACCTGAACCACAATTGTCCAATGATAGCATAGCAACCATAACTAGGCACAGCATGGCTAGGCAGACTTTTAAAGCTTTGGATTTCCCCAGATGTTGAAGCAGTGTGGCTGAGTGATACTCAACATGTCAAGAGTTTTGGAGGGTTGTGCGTTACATCAAAGGCCAGGACTTAGCATATCATTATACATTGTTTTATTTTACAAGTTATGTTCTGATTATGTTTGAAAAAAAAACCCTGTTGTTTTCACCCCATTATTCCTGTTTGGCCCCTGATGAAGGTGAAATCTGAAATGAAATATTGCCAAATGAAACAAGCAAGTCTGTGCATTTTTCATTTTCCTTATAGTACAATATTTTTTGTTATATTTTTCCTTATAATTACATCTACACGGACCATCAACTCATGAGGATGCTGACTTTTTGCCCAGGAAATGTAGCTTTATAGCCTTACTCTTTTAGCTTGATATATTGCATAGGAGTGACTGGAATGCTAAAGGAGATGCTCAGGGAGCTTGCCAAGAAAGCAGAGGTAGATAGAAGATCCTGCAATGGGCAGTATGGGATGCCCACCTAATGGAGCAAACCATCAAAGAAAGGTGGCTCCCAGCTGATGACCCTGCAGCTGGCCTGATGGCACCAAAGGGGGTGTGACAGGCATTTATGCCCTGCAGTATGTAGCCATCATCAAGGGTATATTTAAGATCCAGTCAGTTGGAAATGAGAAGCCTAAAATAATGTTTGTGTGTTTTTTAAATGTATTTTCAATAGTTTTGTATCATTAAAAGAAAGAAAAAAGGTTTTTAGGGGAAATATCAGAAATGCTCCTTTTTATCTCACCCTGCTAGAAGGGTGTGTCGGTGTCTGTGTTTGATTGACAGTAGCTGGCAGGCTGAGAGGGGGCAACAAGAGACAAAATAAACTGCTGTAGCTACAAGTCATGGAGAGACAATGTGTTACTGACAGGGATTTTAACCGAAACCAGCATCTAACAGGTCTGAAGTGACATTTTCAGGTATGTTAACATGTTGTTTAATGTGCTGCAGCTGAGCAGCTTATTAGCGATCTCACCTGCTAAGTGATGTTAGCGGTGCACTCTTCCCTTGTGACTGTTTGTTCACAAGGGGCCTTGTTCTACAAGCTGCAGAACAAGACGTGTGTTCATTTTTTGTAAGTTAGATAAGAAGGAGACTTAAGCATGAAAGTTAATGTGGGTTGTTCAGAGTCTGTGGCTCTTGTGTTGTGTAGCAGGATGCTATCAGGCTCAGTGTGACCGTCTGCTCTGCCTATGATTGAACACCACATTATCGTTTTACTAGAGATTTGATTTGCTGTATCAAAATAAGGACTCCAGTTATGCAGATGGATAACTAATGGTACTCTGACTAATTAATGCAAAACCAGGGGGCACCATTTTCTTATTTTGTCTCAAAGGAGAACACAGAACAAGTGATTTACAGAGCAGATATGTATATAATGTAGTAGACAAAAATGCAATGTAATTTCAGTTGGACTTGGAAACACATGGTCACAAAAATGTATTCATGAGGATCTGCTGAATAGTATTTTCCAAATTGGAATTTATACCATGGATTCATTAAGGGGTCAGTTTTTTATACTCTCTTCTTCTTCTTCTTCTTCTTCTTAAAAGGCTCTTGTCTGACTCTAATATGGTGGAAGTTACACTCTGTCTGGTCTCAAGTGCGGTTTATTCATTTTTCCTGTGAAGCATGACACCATTGTCATTCCCTGTTTCCAAGAAGCAGAATTAAAGGGGAACATAAATACATACAAGAGTTCATTTTCCTTTTATGAATGTAAGGATTCCTGATTGAGATTTATGATGAGATCTACAATCACAAGCCCTTAATTGCACTGAAAATGAAAGCAATATGGTCGGGTTCTGTTGGTGTAGCAGCAATCAATTATTGGGTTCTCCCTGAATAGCATTAATTGATGTGAAATTAGCATCCACGCCTTCAGCTCTGAGCCCATTATCCAGCGATTATGTTGCAGAAATAAAAAATGAGAGTCAATTCATTTGAGCGATTTCACACTCCAAAAAACACAGTCACAGATTTGGAGGGAAAATGATTAAGTGTGCTGCTGAGTAATGATAAACTTCTCAAGTATCTTGTTAATGAGACGGTTTGAGAAACTTAGTTTAGTTAGTCAGCAGATGAGGCTTGTGAAAACATTTTCTGCTGGCTTATTAAGGCTAAGGTTACTTCTTCTGTGCATTTTTTTTCCATAGCTGAAGTACACTATTTGAATTAATTGAATCATATAAACAAGAGAAAAAAAAACAAACATTTGTAATTACATTTGAAGCCACAGTGAGACATCAAGTAAAGCTGGACTGGAGATGAAACAAATCCATGAGGCTTGTTAATACACTCACGTCACATGAGAGTCAACCACCTCTTGGCAAAGACACAAACAGGAGAACACCGGCGGCACTTCCTCTTTCCTCTGTCCACTGGGCAGGATTGGGCTAACAAGAGGGTCAGTGGCAGTGATGGAAGAGACGGGCAGTGGCGGCCCCTGGGGAGACGCATTACTCAGTGCTTTAATCGTCACAATGATAATCATCTGTGGCAGGAACTGCAGGGAGGCAGTTAGGGCCTATTTGCAGCTGAGTCAAAAGCGCACACGCTCAGATTAATGATCTTCTGCACTGTCTGAAGGAGACGTGGTGGCGGATGAGGAGGAGGAGGAGGAGGAGGAGTAGGAGGAGGTAGGAAGATCATACCCACCCTCTCGTCCTTGATGATGACCAAGTTGACACGTTTGATGGCTTGGATGGAATCATTAGGCTCCGTTTAAATGATAAATCAGCGTATAACAAGTTAGGTTTTACCTTAAAGGACTTGCTTAGTTTAAAAAGCTGAAATGGTAACTGAATATATTTGTGCTGGAATTCTTAGTGTTTCTTAAATCCAATAAATATCAAAAAATATGATTTTTTGCAGAAAAGAAATAAAAAAAAACACAAGTTGATGAATTATTCTGAACTCTAAGGTTTTCATTCAGTGTCAAACTCTGTCTAACATGTCACTTTAAGACTTTTCTTGTCTGTATAAGGCCATAATCCATCAATAGAAATTTATTGGTGTCCACTTCTGGCAAATAGTCTCCTTGTTCTCTCCAAGCAATTACTCTGATAGAGCCGTCCATGAAATTTACTACTGTTATTAATCATTACCATGCTGCTTCAAATCTTCACTTAGCAACTCGGCAGGATGGGAACTCTAAATGGCAGCCGGACTGAAAAATCCAAACTTCAGTGCCAGGATCATGCATTTAGTCCAGTGTAGACAGCTTCCAGATACTGATATTTTACTTAAGTGGTTCCAATTTTTGATGAATTTCTGTTTTTACTTTCCAGAGATAAATATTTTTCCTTTTCTTTCTTTTTTTGTGCATTGGATCGAGCATGTCAGGAGATAAAGGGAAAAGAAAGAAAAAAAAAATCTGTTGCACAACATTATTTTTATTTTTCCTCAAATTTTCATTTTTTTCTTGTCAAATATCTGATATATTTATCTATGCAGGCTTGTAAAAATGTTCCAGATGACACAGTTTCTTTGGTTTAGATGCTCACTACTCATGTTGACTATAACATGGGATGAAGGGTCACAAGCATTTATTAAACATGAGAGAAGGTCATAAAAGATGCAATTGTTGGTTAAAAATGTTGTATTTACACAAAGCAACTTTTCACGAACAGCTTTTACAACAACACATTGCATTTCAGACATTATTTAGCCTTTCTTTCTTTCTTGAGCCACAAATCTAGTTAGGAACCAGTATTTTTTTACAAACCTGTATGTACAAATTTGAACTTCATTACCAAGATTCATGTAACAGAATGTCTGCAAGTTGCACACACTACTGTATGCTCACAGTGTGTGTTGTAAATGTGCAGGATTTGACAGGATGAATGACACAAAAGGTTCAAAGTTGGAGGGTCAATTTCTTCTGTATAAGAGAGAGCAGATTTTTCACATTTTCCCCACATCACCCAATACTTAAATACAAACAGAGCAAATGTTTAGTTTTTTTTGTGCTATTTCCTTATTACTATTGTTTACTGCATTGTTGAGGAGTAAATGTAAATGAAATGTAACAGTAAATAATCTTGAATCTTCTTCATGTCTGCATTAGGAGGAATATACCATTGTTTCACACTGCAGCTCAACTGTAATTTCAGCACATAAAATAATAAAAATAAAATTATTTTAATTTAAAATAATTGCTCAGTGGAGCTTGTTTTTTCCAGCAGGATGAAAGGCCTGACTGAATAGCAGAGGAATTCAACTAGAGCTAACTACCTTTCAGTGTATGAATGAATTACCCATTGCACAATTTAACCAAACTGAATCACACCGCTGATTACATGGTACAGTGAAAAAGAAGCTGTATCTCTCATATTATCAGTGTTGCCTGCCTGATGCTTTCTTTGTGACTTCTTCTCTTTGTAGCACCTAACCATTAACTCTGAGAAAAAAAACAGCTATAAAATATGCTTTCATCCATTACATCTTTAGATTCTGTGGAATGCTGAAGGCTTAGGTCTCGGTGCCTTTTTTCTTCATACCAGGAAATCTGACACCAAACATTATCACACACACTTTAATGCCTGCCTTGGCTATAGTCAAACTGTGTAAAGTATTAAGCTTTTACCATGATAAGACGTCTGAAAGCCACTGAAGCAATTCACTGAGTAAGCAACTGATGGTTTCTAAATTAAAGTATAGCCATCAGCCATTCTGGGCCACTGGTTAAGATGAAGCACTCAGCTTTAGTTCCTGTCCTGGATTCTTACTGCTGTATGAATATGAGGTGGGTGGTTTATTACAGCGTGTTTCTTCCTCTGCGGAAACTCAGCAGTACAGCTTGTAAGTATTGTTTTGGCTCTGTACAGCGGCACATTGAATTTGAAATGAAACAATAACTATGAGCTCAAAGTGCTGACTCTCAGCTTTACTGTGAGTGTCTGAAGATGGCCACATCTAGATTAAGTGAACAATGAAGACAACTTGTATAGTTTTTTATATATACAGTCCCGCAAATACGAAGACAAGCAGGATGATGATTCTAAACAATCAGACAAGGCAATAAAAAGAGTTTTAAAGTCCAACAGAAATTAAATCCTTTTTTGTCTACTACAGTAAGAAACTTGTATCCTCCTTTGAGACAAAATCTGAAACCTAAAGGGTAAAATTTATATTTTGAATTATTTGATTTCATGATTGTGCCCCCTAGTTTTATATTATTTCAATTAAATACCATTCCATCATCCTTTTATTTTGCTAGAGTCCTTATTTCGATGGTGCAAATTAAATCTTGCATGAAGCAATAATGTTGTGTTTGATTATAGGCAGATCAGATGGTCACACTGAGCCTGATAGCATCCTGCTACACAACACAAGAGCCACATTAGCTTTCCTGCTAAAGTCTCCTCCTGAGCTAACTTACAAACATGAACACACGTCTTCTCCTGCACCTCAGCTTGTTGAACAAGCCACCAAATAAACATTCACTGGGGAAAAGTACACCGCTGATGTCAGTTAGCAGGCCAGATAGCTGATTAAAAAGCATGTAAACATACCTTCAATGACACTTCAGTCCTTTTATTTGCTGGATTGGTTGTTGCTTTTCAAAATCCCTGCTAACAACACACTGTCTGTCCATGACTTGTAGCTACAGCAGTTTGTTTACTTTGTCTCTGATCCATATGGTGTAACACCAGCTGCCTCACAGCTATTGTTAAGACTTTTTTTCATCATACAAAACCATTAACAATACATTTAAACGCAATTAAATGTGATTTCAGTTGGATTTGAAGGGCCAAATAGTGACATTCTGTGATTGGTTGATCCAGGTCATCAGGTCTTTCACTTTCTGAGGACCAGATTGATGGCTCTGTGGGACGCTCTGCGGGGGACTGACACTTAATACCATATCATTAACTGAAACTACTGGCTGCGGCTTATTTTGCGACCTGCGGTTCATTTGCTTGCACCGCTGAGTAAAAATCATATGTAAATAACCAGGTTATTTATGCTCCATGCAAACATCACAATATGATTCACTCCAGAATAAGACACATAATCAAGACATAGATAATACAGTATTTAGTCACTGAGTGGGTAGGTTATGTAACAATAAAAATTATCTACACTCTCAAAATTTCAAAAAAGTTACTGCGCATCACAAGGTCTTAGTGCGTAGGATCAACAACTCGGATCATCTGGTTTCATTACAAATCCAATGTGCAGGAATACAGAGCAAAAACATTTAATGTGCCACTGTATTGCACCACATACTGTCATACAACAGCATTAAATAGATATAGCAGATGCATAGCAAATCTTCTCTGGATAAATAATCAATAAATCTTTCATTTTAACAACTGCCTGGTATATCATAAAAAAAACAGTGATATCTCACTCTTCTCCAATGCAAACAGTTTATTGTGTTTCTCAGCAGAAAGATCATTTTAAATAACGTGTGCCATCCAATATCCTGAACTCGGAGAAAACGTTGACTGTAGTGCAGGGAACAGTTTGGATACAATGACAAATATGGCATGTCAAAATGCACAGGGAGCAGCTATATTGTGCCTCACCCCAGCTCAATCTCGTAATATTAAATCTGTCAGGCTTAATTGGTTTCCTGCCAGATTAAAACATAAAACTGCAGGGAAGACACTGTTCCCAGCTCACCACCATCTGTGCTCTGTGATGATGTGACACTGCAGCAAGACTTAATGAATTATTAGGTCATTAAACTGAACGCCTTTACAGTCAAAGCTCAATCTACCACCTTTAACTCTTGCTTTCTTCGACGTCTTCCCTCTTTTCTCCTCCCCGTCTGCACCCTAATTCACCTGTGACACCCGTTGTTACCCTGCCTGTACCTGCCCCCACAGATTACAGAAACGAGCGGTCATCCAGCACACTGCAGAGTGTTCCTTTGGAGCTATCAGCCGCAGGACAGCTGTGTTTCCCGGTTACAGCCAAAGCCTGGCAGAAGCCCCAAAGCACACTTCAAACACTGTTTGGATGTAGAGACACATCTCCCCAGAACCCTGCATATGTGCAGATGATCCAAGCTTGAAACCATGTTTCACCCCTGCCAGTGAAATTGGATAGAAGTATTCTTTTCAGTCATATTTGGCTGTTTGTAGCAACATATTTGAAAAACGTATGCAGAGATTTTGCCAAAACGTGGACTGATATCCTTTGGCTCGAGGGTTAGTTGATTAGATTTTGGTTTTGATAATGGATAGGGGAATTCTGCTATGAGGTGGTCATTATAAAACACACACACACACACACAGCGTTAGCCATAATGCTGCGTCATGTGCCTGTTAAACTGTCTGAAATCCCAACCCTGCCTTCAACAAAAGATGCTTCTAATGTATACTTCTTATTTGCTACCAAACATTGGATGAAATGTATTTGCTGACTGGATTGTGTTCCCTGGGAATGTTTCTTCCAGTGCGGGAAGAGTGACGTTATTATACGACACGGAAGTCATGGGAGGAGGTCAAGGGAGATGGTTGGGCAAACAAAGCACAGGACTTTGACCTTGAGAGTATGGTTTGCATCGTGCATCCCACATAATAAGTTTCATGCTGCTGGAATGTTAAAATAAGAGAAAAGACTGTGGTTTTGTAACATATCTAAAAAGTCTACATAGGCAACCTTGTGCTTCAAGTCAACGTTGACTTTTTAAATTATTATACACAAAACATGATCTTTCCCTAAACTTAACCTATTGCTGTGAGTCACCTAAACAGAACAATGAAACTGTTAATCCTGGTTTAGTTGCCAGGAGTGAATATTGTAGAAAACAAATGAAATAATTTGATAGTAAAATTTTGTAGATACGTTCAGTATGAACATTTTTTGCCTTTGCAGTTTGCCAACATGTTTACTGTAAACATTTCCTCGTTGTGTAAAAAGATTTCTGGCGACATTATATTCCCCATAAAACCAATCACCTAATGTAAATTATAAATGAACGTAATTTTTAGGAGACAAGTGTTTTAAATGCAGGATTTTCAAATCGGCTTATAAATTGTATTACTAGTTACTCACGGTTACTGCAGGTTTGTGTACAAGGTTATTCTTTTGTATTGCTTTGATGTTTTGATTAACAAATTTGAATAAATTAATTCAGCCAAAAATGACCATGTGCTGTTCTTTTTTTTTGGAGGTGAAAAAAATAAAGATATTTTTTGCTCATCCATCAGTTTGGCTTGACTCGTGTGGAGATGATGCTGGCACCACGAAGGAGCAGATGCCTCTGATTATCTGCCATTATTCCACTGTAGCGTCAAACAAACATATTCCTGTTTCCTCCCATGGGCGATCACAGGTCCAAAATTATGTCCTGCCAGTGATGTCTGTGAGTGTGTGTGTCTGACAGAGAGCGATAAACAGGCAGATTAAAGAGAAAATGGGACAATGAAATTGAGGATGTATGACACACACACAGAGAGAGAGAGAAAGTCTGTGTGAGAGGAGTGGAGAGGTATCCAACCACAGCTCTCACACTTCCTCCCTGTCCACTGGGACAACAAAGTCAGGTTGGATGACACCATCAGTCCGGTCAGGCAGACAGGATCCTCGCAAGACCAGCCCAGAAGATTAAAGCAGGACAGCTGGTGCTGGCTCTTGATGCTGGCTCTGCTCTGTGGTGACTGGAGTGGAGTGGGATGGAGAGCTGGATTGTTCTTCTGCCCAGCACTCCAGCTTCTTTTCCCTGGCTGCAGAAACAGCATTTCTTCCATTGCTTGGACAGAGAACAAGCATTCATCTTACACTCCTGTTCCTAATAAGAAGCTGCTAAACAAAGACAGGCACTATTTAAATTTAAACACCTGCCTGAGGTGCAATTAAGTAACAATATCGACATAAGAAACAGAGCTCAAACGTTACATTTTGATGTTGATGTGATGTCCTCTGTGACTGACTGCAAGGCAATAGCATATTTAGCACTTTTCAAACAAAGAGGCAAGTCAAAATGTTTCACTTAAGGCATAAAAATCTGTACACAGTGACAAAGAAAATAAAATCAATTAAAGCAGAATGAACTGAAGTAAGTGTCTGCAGCTCAGATAGGAAGGCAGGTATAGTCCATTATCTCAGAGTTGCTTTTTTGATCCCAGTTTCTCCTCTTCACATGTTGAAGTGTCATTGAGCAAGACAATAAATCCCAAAAGTTTTCTCAGTATGAGCACATGTGAGAAAAATCTATATTGCTTTCTGACAAAAATAATAAATCATTAGGATTTACCCACAGGAGATACCACATTGTTTCCGAAGGTATATAACACTTCATCATCAACTACGGGTGTCAAGGATGAGCAAATACATCTGTATTGATTGTAAGAAGTGCTCGAGGCAAATTTGATAGGTATCACATCTCATCTGTATTTGATTGCATACTGCTGATAGATTTCTGAGATGTGACCCTTTGAAACTTAGATTATAATACATACTGTTGGAGATGTGAGATGAAAAGTTATGCGTGTATAAAGATATAGGCTTTTTTTTCTCAGGAATAGATCTGCAGAATTCTAACAAAATGGTCCAAAACTTTCACTGAATTTAAATCAAACTCATATCTCAAAGTAGGTAACTTCCTATATTTGATTGCACACGAAGACGGAAATGTTGCGTGTTGGTCCAGCTAGACTCAGATCACTTTCATAGATATCAACATAATTTCTCAGAGACATACAGTTAATAATTTAGGAATAGTATTTGATCCCTTTTTTACCTTTGAGCCACATATCAAGTATATTACAAGAACTCCCTTCTTTCACCGTCATACCTTAGCCATTTAATCAAATTCAAACAGTGAAATCCTTGTGTGTATGTGTATTTATAACAGCCAGACTCGACTACTTTCACATTTTTCTGGGCTACCTATGACAGATTTGGTCCAAAATGCAGCTGCCAGAGTTCTCACAAGATCTAAGAAGTCGGATCATATAACAGCTGTCCTGATGTCTTTGCATTACCAATTCAAGTGAGAGCTGATGTCAAAACTCTCCTTCTTACTCATAAGGCTTTAAATGGATTGGCTCCTTCATATATATCTCCAGCCTTATTACCCTGTATACTCCAGCACGTCTTTTATGTTCTCTTGATGCTGCCACTTACTATAACTCTTCCTCAATTTAAAAAAAAATCTTTTGGTGGTTGAGCCCCAGCGAGCTCCCCTTCTTTGGAATAAAATTCAACTGCACGTTTGGGAGGCAAACTCTGTTGAGATGTTCAAATCCAGGCTGAAAACGCATCTTTTCTCTTCATGCTACGGTTTCTCCTAATTTCATCAACTGGGAGATTATATCACTAACTGCTTTCCTCTTTGACAAGTAGTTACCCCAATTCTGTTCTGGTTATACGATCGCTATTTTTTAAAAATTCTAACCTCAATCCTGTTGTTATATTAACATCATTAAATGTGTATGTGTGTGCTTTCATATGTGAAGTCATGTTTTTTTTAACTTGTAAAGTGTGTAGGGACTCTTTGGGTGATGTGCATGTTAAATCAACTGAAGTAGTTGTGGTAATAGTAAGATGCAATGGTAACTCCATGTTTGTTACTACATCAGTTATTTATTAAGTTCATAATGAGCTTCTCCAGATGACTGAATGCTTCGGCGCATGTGCCAAAGATTAATACTTCCTCTAAAATATCAGTGCTTGATAGATGTATACAGAACTGCATGAGTTACCACGAGTTATGTTTATCAGACACATTAATGAACGATAGTTTGAGGAGAAAATCACACCGAAACGTGTCATAATCTAGTCGTTTCTCCGCGACAGCACAACGGCTATCCGTATCTTAGTGAAATCAGCAAAGACGAGGGAGAGAGATCAAGACAGGAAGCCGTGCGGTGAAGGTCATGGATTAGATTTCACGGTGAAGTAAGAACACTGTATTTGTCGTAGTTGACTGAATCACCAGGACATCAACATAGCGAGCGCGCTATCGCTGACAGAATTAATCACCCTTCCTTAGTTAGCAGTGTTTATTTGTGTGCTCTGTCTTCTCACTGTTGATGATCTTGAGGGGCATTCAAGTCTGAGAAAATTAAGGCCATCAACGCATGTGTCATGTGGAGTGGCTGATTGCAGAATTCCCACATCAGGGAGCAAAGTCCATTATCATTAGTTATCCACAGATATGTGCCGCTGAGAGTCAAGGATGATAGAACAAAGGGGATGGAGAGGAGGAAACGGGATGGAGACAGAAAAAGGAGTGGGAGACGAGCTAGGTAAGATACAAAAGAATGAGAAAAGAGAGCTCAATAGAGCCAGAGAGATTGAAAAGAAAATGCATGGACACATACACAAGGAGAGAGAAAAGACAGGGTCGAAGGGACGGTGAGGGGAGAAAGTGAGAACAAGAAAGAGCTATTGATTGTCGCCTCTGCACCTGCTATACTGAAAGAAAGAGCGCCAGACAAAATCAAATGTCATCATTTGGGAAGAGACTGGCAGGTTCTCTGACTCATCTCGCACAAGGGCCACTCCGGCTGTCATCCGCCATTCCTTCCAACATTCATCAACATTCATCACCACTGCCCAGAGTGAGATTCATCTGAAGCAAACACATGCAAAAGGATTGCTAGTGGACTGGAATGTGCAGGCATCAGTCACTTGCACCCTGTACACAAAGAAGAAGAAGAAGAAGTTACGTGATAAACAAAGAGGCTGACTGAAGCATTCTGAGTGGGTTGAATTTCAGTGAAAGAGGCAAAACAGAGTATTAATGAAAGAGTATTCATTCATTTTCAAATGGTCAGACATACACTTTTTAGACCCTTTACAGTAGTTATTTGCCATTTTTATGTAGCAATAATAAGAAGGATGTTGAGGTGAAGACTACCACAGGGGAAAAAAAGCAGGTGTTTAAATCACCAACCGTTTTTTTAAATATTACTTTAGTCAGTTCAAATCATTTATGTCTGTTTTTTCCAGTGAGGGTTACTGTACATGGTAATGAAGCACGGTGCAGAAGTACTGTTGATATGGTTACCTGCAGTTCAATATTCCTTTCAATGACGATTCACAAGAGAGAAAAACAAGAAAAACATTTCTGCTTTAATTTTTTTCGAACACTTTTTTCAAATTTTTGCTTTTTTCTTGTAAATACTGTGAAAACTCTTGGGTTGCTCAGAGCTCACAGGTATATGGGTTTAAATAGACAATTCTTGGCCTTTATGGTTGACAAGCTGAAAAGGTGCCTTATGCAAAGCTTTTGGTGTTTGAAATGTTACTGGAGCTACTGTATGTTTGAGATGTCACACCAGTCATATTTTGAAACAAATTCTGTATTTCTTCTTAGTGTTTTTATTAACAAAAATCAATTCTTGGCAAATGTTAATACGTGCTCTCCAAGACTGTGGCTGTACTTGGTCAAGATCGTTTGTTAGAGAAAGAAACACCAGTTTTCCAAACCACTCTAAGATCATGAGTGGACTGTAGTTTGAATCCCCCAGTTAAACTTTGATGCATATAAATTAAATAAATTTATCCATAGCGTAGACTCAGGACCTCCAGTATGTGTAGCAAGTACATCTGTTATTTCATTAGGTGTGTTTCAATTTGCCTGTTTTTATTCGCAGTTTCAATTTGCACATTTAAAAAACCTGTTTGGAAACACTGAAAAATTTGAAAAAAAATCCTGAAATGTTGCAAAATGTTTTTATACTTGGCTGAGGTGGAAAAGTTGGTGTATCAATAAAAGCAAAGTGCGACAAAGTGATTACGCACATGAATAATGTGAGTTAAACCTCCGCTGTGTGGAGCGATGAGGAGACTGTAAAGTTCCTCAAAATAATTCATGAAACAAGCATAAATATTTGCCATATTTCCATCATCTTTTAAACATTGCTTTTTGACTGGTGCTCGTTTAATTTTGTTATCTTGTTATGCCCTCGACTGATGGCATAATGGATGTGGATGGAAACGTGCATTAAATTTAATTTTCTTTTGCAGGTTTTCTGGAAATTCGGTTTAAAATTTGTGCTGCATTTGGATGGAAACTTGTCAGATACATATTTAATCTACATTTCATATCTGTGAATATAAAGTAGGCTACTACAAAAGGTGTAGTCAGCCAAAAGAGGCGATATTAGATATCCATTGAATCTTTGAGTTTTAGTTATTTCTAACTTTAATTTCCTGTAATCACAATAAAAGCAAAATTTAAACGGATTTGAGAAGGACGTTGAAGGAACCTGAATTTGTAAAATTCAATACTGGATTTAGATTTAATAATGCTGCTGAACCACAATCCTGGTCCTGATATAAATATATGTAATGTCAACTCTTTGCAGTTTCTAAATATTTGTCTATTCATCTTTTAATAACTACAGTCTTATAGTCCTATGATATTTTCTACTCTCCACATGAAAACATCTTTTGTTGAAAGTGAGATGGCAAACTTTCCCACCATCGCATTCAGGACCTCTTTACGATAACACTGAGAAAAAAAAAAGGTGTTTCTTCATTGTCAAAACCGATACAATGCTTCTCTCTAATCTCTACAGGAATTAAATTGTTCATACTGATTTTTGACCTCCTTCGGCCGTCGGATGTTTAAGCAACCAGAGTTTTTGTTTCCACCTGCATGGCTTTTCTCTGACAATGTCACGCTGGGATAGGAAGATAAGGAGGAGGAGGTTGAGGGTATAAGACAAATCAAACATCCCCCCTGTCTGCCTCGCTTGATTTCAATTTGGTATCCATTGGAAACAGGCATTCTTCACCGTGCTCTGATAATGGCGTGTGCACTTTACTGATATCTTTAGCAGAGGTAGGTGCCGCATTCTTCATCAGCGATGACTCATTCACAGAGGCACAGAGCACGTGATTATATTAGAGAGAAAGGAGAAATTCAATGTTTTTCTGAACACATTTGGAAAAAGATATGACTAAAAAATGTCTTTACTGAATCTGGTTTTAAAGTGTAGGCTAACCCACCTCCTCAGTGACCTTCACTGCCTTTACTGCAATATAACAACATAAATATGGTGGAGTAAGAGGTTAAATTTTCTTTTGGAGCAATTTTTGTTGTTTAAAGGTGTGATTATTTGGTCTGTTCTGGTTCTTTTTAGGGCAGTTTTATTTGCCAATTGAACGTTTGCTTAGCCCCGCTCCCCTATTACATACTATTGTTAAAGGACCAGTGTGTAAGATTTAGTGGCATCTAGCGATAAGGTTGCAGATTGCAACCAAATGAATACCGCACCTTCCTTCACCCTCCCCTTCCAAGTATGTAGGAGAACCTACAGTGGCGAAAGTCCCTCTCTGGGCTACTGTAGAAACATGGCGGTGCAACATGGCGGGCTCTGTGGATAGGGACCCGCTCCCTATGTAGATATAAAGGGCTCATTCTAAGGTAACGAAAACACAACAAATCTTATTTTCAGGTGATTATACACTGATGGAAAACTTATGAATTAACAAAACTTATGAATGTTATATTCCATTTCTGCCAAGTCTGTTCCACTAGATGCCACTAAATTCTACACACTGGACCTTTAAACATGTCAAGATTTCAGGTATTGCATGTGCAGTTTACAAAAAAAGTGGCAGATTTACCACTTAAAATTCTACATAATTTAAAAAAAGTGGTCCTTGATTTCAGACAGAAGTAGACAACAGCGGACTTTACATTTCTAGCCAGAGATTGTTTTTGCCGGTTGAAATGACAACTGTTTCAAGCAGATTTTATCAGCTGTAGTTGGCTAACAAATTAAGCTAACGTTAACTGCTTAAGTTCGAGAAGGCTGTTTCCGGCAGCATCGCTCAAAAAAGACTAAGGCTAAAGCTACATGTCCCAGGCAAAAAGTTAGCATGCCCTATGTAGAAGACATGGAAATAAATACAATGCATTGCTCTTCTTGTTCTCCTAGTACTGTAAGTACAAAAATAATAAGATCCGACTGCTAAGCTGCTTACATGTTCATATTTTCAAACAGTATATTTTCACTTTTAACATTACAAGAGTAAAGGTTTGTAGGATGAAGACTAATTGATGTTTAGCACTATTTGACTGGGGTTGTTGGAGTGTAAACTTCCCCAGATCCAATAAAGAACAGGACAGAGCTGCTAAAGCTACCGTTATCTTAGCATCCATGACCGTCTTCCAAACGGGGGGGAATACAGTGCATGTGCTAGCATGATTCTTCTTGATTCATTCTCCAGACTCTTTAAATGTCAAGTATTCCTCAGACCTGCCTGATTACACTTGCTAAGCTATTGCTGGAAAATGGAAAATTGCAGTTTGGGGGAGGACTTTAGTGAAAGGTCTATTTTATTTTAAGTTATAATAAACTACAAATCCCATGTTGCTCTTTCACTGCAGGAAATACACAGTAGAGGATGCTTATACTGTCTCATCTTTGTGAGTTTGACATTTCATCAAAGTGCTGGTTGTGTAGGAGCAACCTATTCAACCGATTTATGTTGTTTTCTGATTTCCTGCTATGCACTGGAATAATTTACCAGTCATGAGGGCTCTCACAAATGTCTTATGAACAAGATGAAATAGAAGAAATCCTTTGTGTTATGGATTAATTCTCTCTTGGCTTCACTTTTTGTGAGATCGGCAGCTGGAAGTGAAGGCTGTTGCAGGGACATAGAGTTACACTCTCATTAAGGCCTCTTTGACATCAGAGTGACAGGGTGCTTGAAAATACTGCTGGTCAACTTCCAGTTGATCTTTCAGTGACCCATGTTTCTAACAAGGGTGTCAGATAAAGGTCATTTCATACAGCTAGAGGACAAGCAGGAGCAGGAGGCTGATTTCACAGATCTGTTATGTAACCTCCTTTGAAGATATACAGCACAAGGTCTGAGACCTTGGTCTCATTGTTCACCCTTGGTTACGATTACACAGAACAGTATTTCGAAACTTGTTTAGATCAGTGGTCACAGGATGTGTGAGGATTGCTGAAATCAGTATAATAACATGTTATATGCCAAATTTACAGGTGAATGTCTCAGATATCATGAAGGATCCAATACATTTAGTATAGCAGTATTTTTTCACAAAACGAGAATATGTTCATCTTTGATGTGACTGTCAAATTTGATCTCAAATCAAACTTTCAGACAAAATATATTCAGATTTATTCAGCCACATAGTGGAAGTAAACAAGTTCTTCAATTTGCAAAGTTTATCAACCAGTGTGATGAGTTGGGTCTCATCTCGGCGACATTCCCCATTCAAAACTACTGTAACATTTATTGAATTTTACGACTGACTTATTTTATGATTGATTTTACATTATTTATGTAAGGTTAGATTCCTGTATAATGTTAAGGGAAAATGAATGCAATCGATCCATTATGAAGATCAGTGAGCATGCAAAACATAGTTATTTATAAATTTTTTTGGAGCTGTATGTAATTGGGAAAAACTTAAGAAGACATGAAAAGATGCTGATGACATATCAAATATCAAAAACCAATGGAAATATTGCATCATGATTAAATTGGCGATGATATCCTCAGTTGACCATAACTTCTGCAAGTTTTCAAGTTATTTAATCAGAAGTTTTAGTTGCTGAAATATTGTATCATTAATAATAAAATGTTTAAAACTTTTATAATTCATTGGACTGATGTTGAACCTGTATACTTAAACTTGGTGTGGAAAATGGTACAGCTTTATATTTAGTAATAATAAAGAGCAATACTGAGATTGGGATTTTTTTACATGTTGTGTGTGGATATGTCTTCTAGTGCTGCACATACAATTTATGTTTCTCTCTCTCTTTCTCCCTCTCACCACAGATGTGAGCTGTCAGTCAGAGAGCTGAAGGGTGAACGGGATCAAGAGGTCCGTGCCAGAGGTGACAAAGCTGAGTGACACATGTCAGGCTTCTCCATGCTGAAATATGAATAGACATGCTGACACTGCTGCTCGCACTTTGAACTGTAACCACGCTGTACATTCACTACACGCATACTCTAATAGGCTACACAAACTAAGAAACATTTCTGCTTCCCATTTCTTCCCTTTCGCACTTTCTGTCGACCCATTGTGTGTTCACTTACGCAGTTTCTCCACTCAGAACTTCTTTTTCACCCTCTTCTCTCCCAAATGAAGATTTTCACCAACACACCTAGAATGAAGGGCTACCTGTAAGACCTTGTGAACAGCTCAAAAAAAGGAATGAACTAACATAGAGGGTGGTAGTGGAACATTAATCTGAATGAGACACTGACACATTTGCATCAAACACCCTTTCCCCTTAGTGTCACTAATCAGTACACCACTGCACCTGTGACTCTTTTCAGTTTCTGTGATGTCCACTGAGAATAAACATCCATAAATCTAGTGAGAAATCATATGGAAAACATCCTAATATTTGTCTCATTATCATTGAATTTTTCTTCTCTATCAAAAGTGTTCAAGTTGATTGTTGTCTGTAGCTACATCAGTGGTTACAGCACAAACAACAACTGCTAGATTTGCCAAAAATGTACACAAATACAGGCCAATGAAAACCGTGTATCACCAAAAATCTCAGAAACTTTCTCAGAAACTAATGTAGAAGATAAACCTAAGACGTTGTAATTAGATAGATTTAGCACCACAAATGAAAATCTATCTTTAGACAGTCATCAGTGAACCGCTTAACATTGTAAATGGACTTATATGGATTGTTGTGAGTGAAAATGGACATATGCGTTTTTTTTTACAATGGGTGCCAATAGTTTCCGAGCCTGCAAGTCTTCATGTGCAATGCCACCAACGGTTGCTAGATGCTAGCTCCAAAAAGTCCCAACAGACTCCCATTCAAAAACTTCAACTTCTCTCTAAAAATACAAAGTCTTGGAAAGTTTTGGAAACAAAGTTTTGGAAATTATTGCTTCATTAATAAGATTTGAAGACCTATAGTAGCTTTGATGTCTGACATGCAGGCGTTGATTGACAACTGTGATTAACATTTTGCTCACCTGCTGCTCTCCCCGGCTCTGGCACTCACACTGAGTTGGACTATTGTTGCCAATGTTTTGTAAGTTTAATGTTACTTCATTACAATACCTGCCCTGTTAGCACAATTTAAATGAAGTAGCTACCGTTAGCCCAAGTGTGCATAGCTCAGTGTTCCCAGTAAGCTAGCATTTGCTTCAGTCTGAGATAGCGGGGCATGTTTCCAGAGAATGAAAGGCAACACCCTGCACTCCTTATATGGAAGGTCCTGGCTGTAAATGGAAAAGATGGCGCTGACCATAAGTAGCAACTCTGGGCTTCAAACTGGCACCAATGCAAACTAATGGGTGATGTCACAGCTTACTACATCCATCTACAGTCTATGGCCATGAGCCTGCAAATAAAGGGAGAAAAACGTGACTAAAAAACACAATAAGGGGAAAGATGGTCCTCCACATCTTCATTGTAGAACTTTATACATTTCTATGCCACTGGCATGACTTCCACAAGTCATGAATGGACCTTAAAGGTTGGAGTTATTTCACTATGACCTCTTGTGACTCTGTTTTTGTGTCACTACACCAGGGAACTGGGACAAACCCTTAGACCGCAAAATCTTCACAGCACCTTACTTCAACCCTCAGCCTCACATACTCATAAAACCATGGAAGCTGACTGCGCTTATGAATGTACGTGTGCATGTGCAATCATCCAGTTCACTTGCTCCTGGGGCTGTGGAGGGTTAAGGGGTGGGGCTCTGGACAGCCATTGATAAGGATGCCCAGAGACGAGAACCGCATGCCACTTGTAGATAAAATAAAAGGACAAAGAGAGAGAGAGAGAGAGAAAAAAAAAGAGGAAAGGCTAAAAAAAAAAAAAAAAACACTGATTTTTTTTTTGTAACTGGGGTGACTCTGTCTCAGCAAAATCAAGGTTACAGGGCGCGAGAGCAGACACATTTTCAGACACTGTAACAGGATTAGTTTCACCACAGAGTCTAATGCAGCTTTGTGTGTGTTGCAGTATGTGTGCCTGTGACTGAGGGAGATAGCACATTTTTATGTGTGTGTGTGTGTGTGTCTATGGATGCAACCACCCCCTCCATCAAACACACACATTTGATGCAATAGCAGGCTGCTTTATTCCCCTCACTTCTCAAAAGACTTTTTTTTTCAGTTATTTAAGCATTTATTTCAGTCATTTTTTATTTAACTCTAACGTGTGATTTTACAAGTCATTTTCATAAAGTGTGGAAGTGGATTTTAGAAGAAAAAAAACAACATTATTTGAGTAAATGCCACATTACCATTCCCTGCCACGCTTAGATTTGACTGTTACCTCCTCTGGCCCTGCTGAGAACGATCCTGTACGGTGGCAAAGTGCTAAATACATCGACAGTGAGGGAGCAGATTAAAACATTCTGGGAATTAATCATAAAATACTTGGAAGATAAGTAGACTCGTGTGTGTGTGTGTGTGTGTGTGTGTGTGTGTGTGTGTGTGTGTGTGTGGTTGTTCATACACGGTGATATAATTTTTAAGATGTGAGAATTATTTTGTGTTTTTTTGGTATAAAGATTAGTTAAAACGCTAAGGGTTCACCAGAGCAGCACCACACCAAATACAGATTTCACCATAATGAAAGTTGAAACAACATCTGTAATTGTTCAAGCTTTGCAACCTGAATCAATTAAAAAAAGTGGGACCTACATAAACGTCTCTTCAGTATCACCTCTCAGCTCTTTTCATAATGGTTTTAAAGGATTAGTTCAGCATTTTGGGAAATAAGCTTGTTTGCATTCTTGCCGTGTCTGTCCATGATGTTTGGTTTGAGATTTGTTACATAACAATGTAGATACAGTATGTTAATTTGTATGTTTTAGAAGTATGGGTTGGCATACGTTTTAACTTTGAGAGAGCCAGGGTAACTGTTTCAATCCAGCCTCCAGTCTTTATAGAATAGGTCGATTTATGTTAGATCAAAACCACATCAAAGATAGACAGCTGTTCTGAATGGCCACACTCAAAAGCAGAGTAAAAAGCCGGTTGTCATAGAGAAGGAGTAGATGTCATATTGTTTAAATATGGCGATAATGGCACATGTTTTCACACACTCTCTCCTGGAAGGCATTCATAGTGTGGCACTCGGTTGTTCACATGAAAAGTGACTAAAATAAATGTGTCAAGAATAAATAAAGAGAGCTAGAAAGAGAAGTTCAAACCCTGGCTCTTTTCTCACCAAGTGGGTGTGAATGTCGAGTTGCTGGTTTTGGAAAAGTTACAGATATGGCCATACACAGCCCCTGCTAATCCAACATTGGAAAGGTGTAGCGGGAGGCAGTTTAGCTATTAAGCTATTAAACCATCCATCAAGCCCCCTTAAGACATGCTAATGGCCTCGTCTTCTGCTTCAACTTAATGAACGGACGTAAGAGTGGTGTGAATCTTCTTATTTAACTCCTGACAAGAAAGAAAATAACAGCATTTTCCAAACTGTCGGAAACATTCTCATGTGCTATAGTATCATCAGAAGAGTTAGTGCCTGCTTTGGGTTGATATCCTAAACATATCAATGTCTATCAAATTCTTTGTGGGTAGCGGTAGGATTTTGGCACTGAACACAGTCAAAGGATGTTCCCACAAGTGTAGCATTGGACGCTGATGTTGCCAATAATCCCTTTAAACGTCTCAAAACCTTAAATTTCTGTGGCTGTGGGGCAGCTGTGGCTCAGGAAGTAGAGCAAATCATCCACTAATCAGAGGGCTGGTGGTTCAATCCCTTCTGTATCTCTATCAAAGTGTCCTTGGGCAAGATACTGAACCTCAAATTGCTCCTGATGGCTGTACCATTGGTATGTGAGTGTGTAAGCACAGAAACATTGTGGAAAGCTTTGGATAGGAAGCGCTATATCGCTCCTGATGAGCAGGTTGGCACCTTGCATGGCAGCCTCTGCCATCAGTGTATGAATGTATGTGTGAATGGGTGAATGTTGGAATGTAGTGTAAAGCACTCTGGGTGGTCGGTAAGACTAGAAAGGCGCTATATAAATGCAGTCCATTTACCATTCTTCATTGATTTAACATTTTCTACAGTTCGTTAGCATCACCTGTATGTATCTGAGACACATTTATGTGGAGGGGAACATTCCAACAGCATGCTGTTATAATTTCACGTTGACATTTATGTGTGCATTTGAGCTCCTGATATAGCGCACACGTCCCTTTAATTCCTGTGTCAAAGCCATTAAATAACTCTGTTAACTTTTTCATCACAGCTGGATCGTACTTTCGCAAACATCTGTTTTCTTGCTCGGCAGCATCATTTCCTCTTCACAGAAAGATTCATTCTACAGTTCTATATCTCTGTCATGTTGATGATATGCTTGTGGAGCAAAACTGATTGATGGCGATGTCAAGCTTGAGAGTCCACTTGTTGAGAGTAACATTTTGGATCATTGATCAAGAGTATCACAGTATTTGGCTTCTTAACGGCCACTGTTGAAACACAGAGGAAGACGAAGCAAAGATGTTGAAGTTGAACAGTGGGGGAAAAAAGTGGATTTCAAACCTCCTCAGAATTCAGCAGATCCAAATGACAAGACGTGACACATTTAACGAGAAGACACTTGAGGATGGCGCCTCTGCGACACCTGTCTCTGTAACATGTTTTTAAGTTAATAAAAAGTGATAGCGATCAAATGAAAAACCTTTAAAGTGTACAGGGCACTGGGCCAGGCAGTGATTTTCTTTTTTTCCCCAGGTATTTCCAGGCATGCAGCAGCACTGATTGAGATTTGACTCCGGTGATATGAAGGTCCTGTCGGAGACGAGGTGGTTGGAAGCGCAGCAGGCCTTATCTCCTCCTGAAGAACTCCCGGTTAAGATACGACTAACTCGTTCCCACACAAGGGCACAGAGTCACTTTAAGAGTAATCTTTAGCTTTTCCACTCCTGGAGTGCTCCTTCTGTCTGATAAAAAAAAAATGTCAATGACATTGTAATGAAAAGCTTTTTTTTAGTGTTTGTAATATCTTTCAAAGCACGGCAAACATTGCAGAACCCTGTTGAGCTCACAGTAGTTGGTGGAAGAACACGGAGAAACTAATCTGTATCTGAAGGTGGAAAATGTAGTATACGTTTCGAAAAGCAGCCTGAAGCTGTGAACAAATCCTAACATTTGACTTACTTCATCACAATGGGCCTGAATCTAAGCTTGAGTTGTTGTTGTTAATCCAAGTGTGCTACAAATCATTTACAATATCATTTTTATCATAAAATGACACTGAATGTGTGATAATAAGAAGCAACGAAGATCCTACTCTTTTCACAACAGAGGCTTCTTCATGACCTGAGCTTGACCCGGTCTGACAGATTTGTTCAGTCCTAACCGAACCTGAAGCCAATGTTTTAATGTCAAAATTATGCACATTATGTCATAATCACTATCACTATTAAACGAGTACATTTGCGTTCGTATAGATATATTTTGAGCACACATGGTCATCTTCCAATTCAAGAACACAGAATAGAAGCAGCCTCATATCAGAGCCGTGATAAGGACTTCTGGTCTGCACTACTGTATGCCCCCTAAATTTTAATTAACATGCCTGAGGAACAGAGGAAAACGCAAGAAAGATTACAGCACATTACTCTCATTGTTAGATTGGCAAGTAAACATGTATAACACAATATGTTTACCTGGCAAGGACCTCTTGCTGCTGTACAAATTATGACTTTTTTTGGAAGGAGGCTGGAGTGGATTGTTTGGTCAGGAGAGTGTCAGACTGTGACACTGGAGACAACTGTTAAATTCCCTTTTCTCAACCAACCGTCAATGTTGTTTTCTGTTAACCATGCATTTCCCTAACCTTAAAGCCCCCCTGCAGTCCAAAATGTGTTTTGCTTCTTGTTTCTCCAGTTAGATGTTTCAGCTTCACTGTGCAGAATGATGTCTGTGCAGTGTTTGGCACTAAAAGGTTGTTTTCACATTCATCTGCTGAAAGTGGAAAGATTCTCTGTGCTCACCAGATATATGAGTTTAAGCCATGTACCTATGAGCATTATTGGTGACATCACAATTGTTTTGGAGCCAGCTGTGGTCCAGTAAATGTGTTTTTTTCTTCTTGTTCCTTCAGTTGGGTGTTTAAGCTTCACTGTGCTGAATGATGTATGTGCAGAGTTTGACACTAGAAGGCTGTTTTCACATTCATCTGCTGAAAATGGAAAGTTTCTCTGTGTTTACTTAATATCTGAGTTTAAGGTATGTACCCAATAATTTTTAAACAATTTTGTGGAAAACCCATATCAGACATCTTAAAAAATGGAGGTAGTTTTTGTGCCTAAACCTAAAATTTTAAATAGGTGGCAGACTAGAGAGCAGACATGAATAATTTTTATAATAGTCATTTGTAAGTGTTTTTGGAAAGCAATAACAAAAGTATAATTTAGTGGCATCTAGCAGAACGGACTTGGCAGAGATAGAATATAATATTCATAAGTATGTTTTAATTAGTGTATAATCCAATGAAAATAAAAATCGTTGTGTTTTTGTTACCTTAGAATGAGCCCTTTATATCTACATAGAGAGCGGGTCCCCTTCCATGTTGCACCACCATGTTTCTACAGTAGCCCAGAACGGACAAACCAAACACTGGCTCTACAGAGGGCCTTTTGCATTTTTTTTTTTTTCGAGTTTCGCGACCACCGTATGTCCTCCTACATGCTTGGAAGGGGAGGGGGAGGAGAGGGGTATTCATTTGGTTGCAATCTGCAACCTCACTGCTAGGTCCCACTAAATCCTAAACACTGCGCCTTTAAGTTTGGTTGAGTTGTCGCTATAAATTGAATTGCAGACACAACAGCACCAAACAAAAAAAATAATCTCCAATCACCATTAGACAATGTCACAAGAAGACAGCTGAGCAAATGGAGATGCAAGTCTCAGTTGATGTACATTTTTTATCTTTTCTGAAGTGTTTTATCTCATCACATTCTGGGAATTTATGAGCTACATCAGTCAAATTGCAAAACAAGAAAAAATGAACTGAGACGCAACAGAGTCAATACTTATGAAGGCGGATGTGGAAGGAAACTGGTCGCCATCTGGCTGTTCTCATGAAAAATATACTGCCTTCATGCTTTCGCTGATTATGGTTGCAAGAAAGACAGAAAGAGAAGGCCACAAATCCCGTTCGTGACAGCTGATCTATACTTGTGTATGAGTTACTGTGTCTCTGGAGGTGGGAGGGGTGGCAGGATCAATAAGTCTCTGCCCTGTGATTGATTTTAATGTTGACCCCCCGCTGTCAACTTTGCCCTTCACCAGAACAAACTGAGTGTGAAGAGAGCCTGTTCTTGTTTACTCGTCATAATCCAGCTGAGTGATTAATTTTTAGAGTTTCTGTCATCTGTGGAGTAAACAAGGAGTCCAATACTGAGCGGCATCCTGGGATTCATAGGAACCATTTATACAAATAAGCTGGTACTATAATACAACATCTGCAGCTCTACCAAGAGATAACTTATTGCTGGAACCTCTACAAATCATTTATGTGACATCAGTTAACTAAACTCAATACACCATGATGATTGTGTCATTAAATCGCTTAACAATCATTTTTATCTTGACTCTCATCGTGTTTTATGAACTGTACATTTTCATTTTAATTGTCTGTTTTATGTAAAGCACTTTGTAACTTTGTTTTTTAGAGGTGCTACTAAAAAAACTTTATTACTACCAGTGAGTTCAACCTTCTCTGTATTTCTATGTAGTGCTCAGTCAAAGCTCTTTATGAGGCAGGTAATATTCTTTTAAAAGCTAAAATCCACCCCCAGATCTTTTTGCAACATAATTTACAGTACCATTAGGCTTTCCTATTGTTATTTGGTTATGAGGCTCTGTTCCCTCTGGCTGCCCCACATTTAGACATTTCCGAGAATGTTTCAACAAACATAATGTTAATAACATAACTCATTCACCTGTGAATGCCATGTGAATATAGAGAGAGTAAATACTAACAGCATAAACAAAAACAATATGAGATTCTGTAATGAAGTTTTGATATCTTAGTTTCACCATGTATGTTATCAATCTATGTATAATTTTCTCTTCCTGTTTTTCCATGCTATAATTCTGTAATTTTGCTATCTGGTCTATTTTGTACACACAACATCTATTGCAAACACATCCTCATAATTAAACAACAGTGTAGGTCGAGACCAGTATAGGTCTAAAATTACACCATCTAGCAGCCGTAGTAATGCACTCCATTACTGGTAATGTGCAACCTGCATCGTCATGGCAACAGTAAACACTGTTTTTTTTTTTCTCCTGGGAGTTTTCCTTATCTGAATCGTTGGTCTAAGGATAGAGGATGTTGTATTGCTGTACAGATTATAAAGCCTCCTGAGGCATATTTGTGATTTGTAATATTGGGCTAAACAGATGAAACTGACTTGACTTGAACAGTCATCAATTACAAATACATAGAAAAACAGAAACTTGAGTTGTGCATTATCAAGCTGTTTTAACAATGTACATGACTTTGGTTTTAAATGTGGTTATGTATTCATGCATAAAACAGTGATATGATCCATTTCTGTCGCAGCCAAACTTTGAAATTTACATACACTTAAACTGTTATTTTACGTGAAAACTTTGTTTAGTGGTAGACACAATACTCAAATACGTCTCTGCTATTTCAGTCCTCTTTCTGTCTACAAGGAGATCAAAATATGAACAACCATAAGTCCATCTGACAGCACCCTCACAGAAAAAAAGGAAGATGTTTTTACTGGTGCAGACTTTCCACCCCAGTGCCACTGAACAAAGCATTAAGGTTGGCAAATGCTTTCTATTGTAAGCATATCCTTTTATATTCTTTAGCCGGAGGAAAACCACTTGGACATTTATTTATTTATTTATTTGCATTAGAAAGAGGCTGATGGAAACCACAGAAGACTGTTTGGATAAGTGGTGCGTAAGTATTATTGAAATGCATTTGGTAGATTTAGGCTTGGACTTTGACATCCACCGAGCATAAAATAAAGCACATGTCAGACTTGGGTACGTGTGTTCAGTCAGATCTTGTCTACTTTAAATGTCATAACCTCCTTTAAACTTTTGATTTGATTCCAGGATTTTCAACAGAGAAATTACCAGTGCTTCCATTGTGAGGTTAAATTAATAAACTCAAAAAGTTAGCAGAGAGCTGAGGGTTAAAACTCTTTCAAGTAATGGAAATTCACCATCCTGCCATTTTAATTAAGGGCAGAAAGACATCTTATCTCTGTTGTAATTAATAGGAAGCAACACAGTTTAACTTGTGTGTGTGTGTGCGTGTGTGTGTGTGTATGGGGGGGTGGGGGGGTTGTTCTGTGTGTCCATGTATGTTATCTTCTGTTTTCCTTTCAAACCCTGAGGCTGTTTGTGGTGAATGTTTTCCCGCTATCAGATACTGAAGGGTAATATATTAAGAACTTAATCTCCAAAACGTTACACATCCACATCACATTTACACACTGGAAATTACAAACCTATAGAAGCCTGTTAAAGGCTGTGTTTATGATTTTCCTAATCATATAAGATATATAAGATATACGATATTTTTATAACAATGTATCAAATCAAGTGAGAGCCATCGCTTGTAGTGATGAATGAGAATTATCCAACAACTCCTCAAAAAGTCTATATAGTTTTTATTTATCACTCACTCACTCTATTTCTTCTAATTTTGAGCTGCTGTAACAAGTGAATTTCCCCTGTAGGGATCAATGAGGTTTCATCATCATCATCATCAAAAATAAAATGGCAAAATACATCATTAACATGCGCTCCAGAATGACATAGAAACATTTCCTAATCTGATGTCCTTATCGGCAGTAGTAGAGAGGAAACATCATCTGATTTCCTCTTTTTCTCCCGTCATAATTACCACAGCTGCGAGAAGGCTTCTGTCACTTGATCTTAAATACATGTCGTTTTGGGGCACTTGCATTTACAACTGGTCATGTCGTTTTTCTTGGGAAGACAAGATCGAATTATCATCTGACTCTGCAGCTCCCCTCGGCTTTACAGAGCTCTACAGCTTTACAGTGCCTTAGAGGTTCACTCTCACTGCTCTCATAGTCTCATTTTTGGTTGCAGCAGAAAGCTGTTTTTAGCTTTAAAAACCCACTGAACACTAAATGCATTTATCCAACGCAGATATCTCCCTCAGGAGTTGGTAGAGACCATAAAAGTAACTGCTGGATGTGTAAATAAGCAACTGTTTGATAAGAAGTTCACCATATCAACTTAAAAGGTGATGATATGTCAATGATGTGTTCACAACTTGTTTCTGCTGCCCCCAAATGGCCATAAAATGAACTACTGCAAGTTTAATTATAATTTATCTTGAGAAAACAAATGGTCCTTATTTCAAGTTAACAAGATCATCACCCTCTTATCTCAATAAAATGAATGTTTTTATCTTGAGATAACATGATAAAGATGTTCTAATGAGAAAAAGATTGTGATCTCCAGATAAAGAGTGATAAGGACAGCCCATGTACTCACAACATTAATAATTTTACCATACACGCTAGTCCTATATGAGGAAGACTGATTTGAATATTATCTCTTGACATGAAACCAATGCAATTTCTGGCTGCATTAGACCTTGATTGAAGTACACTCAAATGCGCTGATCAATCATGGGTCAATAATGAATCTGATATTTTCAGCGCAAATCAGCCGCTACGCAGAAATGTTATTTTCCCACAGTGACATCTGACATTTGTTTTAATTGATTAATCCATCTTCAGATAACAAACACCTTTTCTCAAGATAACGAGATAATTATTCTGCTAATTTGTTATCTTGACAGGAGTAATATTTTGTATCCTTGAGATAACGACATAAGCTCTTATTGTGAGTAAATAATTTTGTTGTTGTGAAAACAAGATAATTGAAATGATGGGAGCACAATCTACAAAACTGTGCAAACTGTCTTCTCTACAATGTGCTGACACAAGAATGTATTGTTTTTACTTAGATGCAGCTTAGTTTTACAGTACATACAATATGTTACTGTTGTTGCTCTCATTTAAATGCATAGAATTTCATTCTTGCAAATGGAAATGAGTAAAAGATTATTTTGTTAAACCAATATCCATGATATGTTTTGCCCCTGAATTTGCGCCTGCAGGTGCTTGCTCAATTTCTATTGTCTTAATTTGGAATCAAAGAAGTTAGTTTAGAAAGTATGCCTCCTGTTTAAATAATGAATCTAAACCTTAAGTAAAAACTGTACTGATCTCTGTCTCTAGCTTCTCTGACATCAGTGGCTGCACTCAGCACTCTCATGTTTGCCAGCTCGTCCAATCTGTGATCACTTTACTCCAAAGGGATGAGAGAGGTACAAGATCTGACGTGGTTCAGTCCAGCTCACTCTGATCGGAGCAGCCTCTCTTTGTTGTTTGGGAGACAGTATTTCTGGACAGAAAAATCCTCTCTATTGCAGCTGCAGGCTATGATTTAGTGAGTAAGAATGGCATTTTAAACATGAAAATCCTTTAGTTAAATATCGATTGTTTTAGTGCATCTTTGGGAAAAAAAAACATTGCTGCAGCATTGAATGCACATTGTGGTCACTGTCTACACACACATAACCAGTGGATGCTCCCCTGTGTGTCATGGTCACTGCTGTACAGTAGCATTAAATTAAGGCTCAATAATGTTTCCTGATAACTCAATAATAATTTCCTCTTCAGGGACAACCGCATGACCTTTTTAGGGAGAGAGATGAATCTTCCACCACAGATTGCAACGGGAATGACACCCCCCTCCCATACACACACATAGTCACAATTACAGGTGCATGCAGTAAATACTGAACCTAATATACACAGGATATCTTATGGTTCCTCATATCAGCCAATCTTCTCATTTCGGAGAAATACTTTACGACTGCCAAGAAATAATAGGGCTGGCCCCTGTGTTAATTGCATTTCGAGGTTCAGAATTATACAGCAGTTGGAGCCTGAATTAAGTTATTTCCAAGCAGCTACTGTGAGGATTCCTTGTGAATATTAAACGGCAGGGTTGTATAATGTGGGACACAAATGTGGTGCATACTGCTGGAAAAGGTATTGGTGGGGGAGGTGGACCGTTCAGTATTGTGGTTGCAAATATTTCCCTAATCTCTGTCTGACTTAAAAAAAAAAAAGGAGGATGTTTGTGTTCTAATTTCAGTTCAGAGTAGCTGAAATGCTTTCTTAGGATTTTTTTTTTTTAGAAATACTGAATTTGAACACTCATCATTCTCTGGATACAGTTTCTGAAGTTTCCTGTCACTGTGGCAATTATTACCCATGCTATTTCTCTCTGTTTAGCTCTCCTGTTTAATGAATGCAACACACCAGAGGATTTTGCAGTAGATATTGTACACCAAAAGTAAAAGCTTTCACAAACTGTTAAAGGGCTGAGTCATCACTGTGTTTTATCAGTCAGGAACAGTCACAAAACAGATATTTGTTTATATGAAAATGTAAGAAAGAAAGATAAAGCCACAGAATGCAAATATGAAAGAAAAAGACTGGAGTGGTGTTGAATATAGAGCAGTCAGTAATGGCAGATTACCAAGAGGGTATTGTGAACTACAAAGGCTTTTGGGTGCGGGTGGGCACAGGACGTTAAAATTAAAGAAAAGTTGAACGAGTGACAACATAGTTCATGAAATGTTCAATAACTGAGCACCTGCCGTACCTGCTTCCTCAAACACATGACCGAGGGAAGCATTGCAGAGCAAACTGGGAACTGCTTATTTTCCATTGTCTGGGATTTACACTGGGACAACAATGAACTGCCTCTGCCAATTCAACAGGCGCCAAGCCAAGGAAATGTCACAGTGACAGTTCAAGGCACAACTAAACGAGAGGATTTTCAAACACAGCAACCTTGTTTAAGTGAAGTTATGAGGAATGAGGGAAGCTACGCAGAATGAAATACACTGAACGCTGAATTTAAATATCCCATGTGTAAAATCTGTACAAAATGTTCAAGTAAGATTATGCTCTGAACAGTGTAATCATCAATTTACATGCTTGATGTGCATTCTGTTCCAAAACCCATTTTTTGCTGGACAAAAGACTATGTGAAGTTCAATATACAGAATTTAAAAATCAGAGACTGTCCAATACGTATCACATTGATCCAGTATGTTTTGTCAGTTATCAGACATATCTGGAATCTCTTCCTGATTGGGCCTCTACTCAGGTTGAAGATGAGAGCTATGCTGCACATTAGTTCACCAAACTCCAAAACTGTGTCCCTATATAGACCTTTTTCACAGCAGACATTTTGACTTATCATAGCAGGGAAAGCACAGGTGGAACTATTAAAATGAACAATGGTTCAGTTCCATTTAAGTGTCCAAGGAAGTCATTCTGGTGAACCATCATGCACTACACCAGGGTCATGAATTTGGAAGAACTAAATGGGATTCAGTCGTCATTAATGTTATTAATTGCACCTGTGATTTTTCTGCTTTGACATGTCAAAATGTTTGCTGGGAAAAAGGTGAAAAAGCTGGTTTTGAGTGTGTGTACACACTGGAAAAGTGACGAAATTAGTTAGAGTTATAAGTATTTATTAATACTTTTGTTAACAACTACAGTATAACTCTTCCTGTTGACACTCATAAGTGGAGGCTGGTGTATAAAAAAGTAATGAATGACAATATAGTAAAACACAGTTGTAATAATATCTAATATATCCTCATTGGAGAAGACTTAAAATGTCCTCAAATCTGCTGATAACTACTATAAATACTATTTTATAGAGTAATAAGCAATTTATCAGCTGTTTATAGACTGCTTATAAAAGCTAAATAAAGTGAAGTGTTATCAAAAAGTCCACACTAGATAATGCTTGATACTATAGTCCTACGATGCAATGCAAAAAGGAGATGGAGGAGCAAGTCAAGGCCACAAAAAACTCAAATAAATTGTGGATGGGAGTGAGGCAGCTCCAGAGAGTTTTCTGAAAACCAAAGAAGCAAGAATTAAATCTTGACATAAATTCTGGTAAGCGTAGAAAAAGAAAAGTACTGTACATCATGCACTACCGAGAATGAAAAAAAAGTGTGTTGTCCCACCAACGAGTGTAATAAAACTAACAGGAGAGTAAAGATGTCAATCAAACAGAGGCTGTACATGCCCACACAGTCCACACAGAGGTCTAATCAGGCGAAATTTAAACAGCTGTGTAGGTGGAGTGTAGGTGAAGGGGCTTCTGAAAGGCATCAGGTGAAAAGGTACAATTTATGACCAAATCAAGTCTCAAGTTTATTTTTTTTTATTTGCCACTGTAGCTTGCTGTATTGTAAATGTAATCTGTAACTAAACTTTGGTGTCAACTGTTAAATAGCTACCATCCCCCTCCCACCACACACACACACACACACTGTTAACTAACGAGTGATTTGTAACAATTAAGCAAAAGTGCCTTTATGAGTTATTATGTGTGTACTTGAGAACTTTTTTTTAAAGTTCACATGCATATTGATATTCCAAATTTAAACCTGAGTTCAGCTCAGGTGTTACTCAGTTGTTGTTTTTTTTTAATATAACTGAATATGAAGAGCCTAATTTTCTACAGTTTGACATTCAAACTGTGTTCATTAGCGGACTCTTATTTTGATCCTTGCGTCTCCATGGATATACTTATGCTGAACCTAAAAGTAAACAATATACAGTGTTCACATTCCAAACTATACAAGAACATAATATTCAGATGATTATATTCAGGAAATTATGAAACTTAGTTCATATACAGCTAGGTGTTTACAACTCATGTAAAAACTCCTTAATATAAATCAAATATTAATGTGCATTTAAACGCGCTCTGTATTTGTCCAATTTCTAAATGTCATATTGTGTAATTGTACACTGTAGAGGAACCAGCTGACTTGTACTTGCTCTGAATGACCTTCTGAAAGATCAGTTTCCTTATTAGTGTATTCTTGGATGATTTTAAGAATAGATGTGTGCTTGAATCATGTTGGATAGTGGCTGTTTGATTAAAAAAAATATTTACATCAAAGTTTATGTCAGAACTGGATGTCCTGAAAAAGATTTTTTTATTTATTGGATTATAACTGTCACACTGTTTATACATATATATGTAGATTTTGAGCTTAAATTTATTCTCTCTCTTCTTTGTTTCCCATTTTTGATAGTTTGGTGTACAGTAATATGGTTTTTGTTGCAATATGTGGCCTATGATAACATTGTACAATTAATGTATCAGTCTTGTTCCTCCATTTTTCACCTTTGGATAGTTTGGGGGCCACATGGATTTTGCTTTAATATTTTATGTAAGCTATGACAACATTGTAAGATTAATGATTAATTGGCATTTTTGCCATTGTGTAGTTTTCTATTTTACTAGGCTTTGCCATGTTTTCTTACGGACGATTGAGGCAGCTTCTATGTGCAGCTTCTGTGTGTATATATCGTAATTGGAAGTGCTGTGATGTTTGCCCACTGAACTGATGAAGGTCAGACAGACATACTGGAGTTTTTCTAAATTAAAACAAAAATTCAAAATTGGGTTTATTATTTATTTGGTTTATATTTGATTTGTTTTTGTGTTATTTTATATGGTAAACATATTTCAGTGAAATATTATGGAAAATTTGGCCATGGACTGAGGAAGAGGTTTCATTTTAGCTCAAATTTGGTCACATCCATATATATAACTTTGCTGTGTTAAGCACCTGTGGCAGGTAAGTGCAGGGGGTGCCAGTATCCCTAAACAAACCCGGATCCCCTTGTGGCCCCACCAAAATGTGTGGTGTTTTCTCTCAGGAACCAAAGAAAATCAATAATTTCCTCAGGAACCTTTCTTACTGGTTTGGCTCTCCAGTATATTATTGACCTGCTCACTGACTAGAGTCCAACCAGAGCCCTGAGGTCATCTGGTAGTTGTCGTATAACTGTACCTAGAATAAGATCCAGGTCTCCAGGGGGAACTTTTAGTTACTTTGCTCTCTGGATGAGTCACTATATTGTTTCCACATTTAAAAAAAACTCAAAACCTTTCTGTTTTCTCAGGTTGATGACTGGCCAATATCCTACTTGGGGGTGTGTGATTGGACAACTGTTTTACAACTTTCTGTCATTTTTATTATCATTATAATTTGTGTTTGTGTGTGTGTGCTTGATTTGGTGTTAATTTAATTGTTGTATTTCTGTATTTTTAAACTTTGCTTTAAAACGATCATGTTGATCAATTGCTTTTATGCTGATGTTAAGCACCTTGGACTTCCATTATGTATGAAAGACGCTACACAAATAAAAGTGACTTATCAGCCACTGTGTATACAATACTTTGTATTGGCAGAATTCTCCACCTCATTTTTCTTTCTTTTTCTTCAAATCAATCTTCAAAAATGATGAGTGAATGTCACTTTGTGTGATGAAAAATGTTATTGTGCTCCCAGAGGAAGGACAATTCACGCTACATCTAACATTAAGTTGTCATCCTTTTTTGATTAAAAAAATAATGAGTTTTCAAATATGGTGACTCTGGAAAGAAAACTGTGAAATTAAACAAGTACCATGACCCTACAACAAACTACAGTAAGTTAGAAATGTCATTCAGGTTAAATGAAACAACTAGGAGAGTAAGTTAGCTATCCTAGCTTGTTTTTTGACCAGTTAGCTAGCAGCTGGAGAAAGCAAGCAGGAGAGAAAGCAACAACGGCCATTGCAGCATCAAGTGCGGTAAAATTACATGACGTGGATACTGACCACTTTGTGTCCTTAAAGGAAAGAAGAATGGCCTCTTCAAATAGGGTCAGTCAGATATATGTTTTTCTGTAGTTGCTATGTGGGTTCAATCATGCTAAATGACCCACCATGACTGAGCTAATGTGTTGTGTAGCTAACTTAGTTGTTGGTGTTTTGGATGATATAGGGCCTATTGGTCAAATGTGTCTGGTTTGGTTGGACATTGACATTGTTGTGTTGTTGGATGTTGTCAAATAAAGAGTAGTAGTTTTATGTATTTTAGTGGCTATTAAGTCAATTATTCACTTTGTGTGTTTTGTGATTGTTGTGCTTGTGGTTCTGGTAGTTCTTGGACTTTTTTACGCAGCAGTAATTAGCTTGGATACTTAAATACTAAGTACTACTACTTTTCATGTATTTTGTATAGAGATAGTTTTTCTTCGTCTCTAAGTACCTTGAATAAATAAAATGTGTTATTATTATAAATAATACTGAAGGTTAGGGATCAGCAATTAGGTTCAAACATGTCCCTTTTTTTCAGTACGGCTTATTGGGGGCAGAAGGTGTAAAGACACCTTGAAAACACAACCTAATATGTTTTGTGCTTTGTTTTTTTAAGAATACAGTTGGTTTTAAAAACAGTTTGGAGTTGTATCTTAGAGCAGATGTCAAAATTCCCATTAGTATACAACTGCAAACAGTACAGCAGCTTATGTTAATACTCGTTTGGCAAAAATGACTCATAAACACGAACATATCTTCTGTGTTATAATACCAGATTAGAAATGTAATTGATTGTTTATCCAACCACAAAACAGTGGCCTGCTTAATTTATGGTTGAAGCAAAGTACTGTTATTGACACAAATCTGTCATATTTAGTGGGATTTACGTGAGCCTTGTGTTTACATCGTTATCTACTAGATTTATGAAGAATCATGTAAACAATTTGAAAAGGGAAAACCTCAGCTTATGTTAAGGGGCCAAATATTTTTGGTCTTGTGGGCTGTTGCCATGTACAACACCAGTCAAAAGTTTTGACACACTTAATGAGAAAGTGTGTCCAAACTTTTGACTGATACTGTAGAGGGGCAAGAGGGGTGTGTAAGTCATTTATGTGATGCATGCATTGATACATATTGATGTTGATATTAACATTTAAATCTATGCCATTGCTTGTATGTTTTGTATTCTCAGATATGTGTAACTCATGTATGAGATGATATGTGGATTGTTTGTTTGAACAACAAATAAATCACAGTAATTGGGTCTGTAGATACAAGTAGATTTATCTGATTTGTCCAAAAGGAATTATGGCACTAGTGTTAGTCATGGGTAGTGGTTTAAAAAATTCTTCTCTGTGATGAGGAAACCACATCTTAACTTGAAGATGAAATCCAAAAGTGTAAACAGCAGGGTATGAAAATCACAGTTCAGAGAAACAGGACATGTGTGCCGTGTACTGTTTGAACATTCAACACAGCTGGAAATGAAAATACAAAATCAATAATAATCAGTTACTGTAGCAGCGTAAGTGAGCTAGTTGAAAGGTTTATGTAAAAGAAAAATACTCAGTTTACTTTATGATAATTATCTGTACAATTAGGAATGAATCTCTCATTAAACACTTATTTTTGGCAAGACCTACCTGTACTCATTGTTTACCAACTACATTGCAATGATTTCTCATTGTGCACAGTTTTTATTTAATAAATAACAAGGGATAGTTATTATGTTGTTCCATTTTTGTTCTGTATATTTCATGTGAGCATAGTAATATTCTTGCAGAGTTGTCTTTTATTGCAGCAGATGATAAGTGCCAGAAAGGAAAAGACTGACTCATTCATTTCTGTCTTGCTGTTTGATGACAGCTGGGGCCAGAAATCACATCAAAAACAAGGTTTTTGATGAATAGCAGACTATCCACCGTGTCTGAGTTCCGGTAATTGTCAACACCTTCCAGGGTCAATTAATGTCCTGGTGGCATCAAAGGCTATTTTTTATATTCAGGATCTTAAGAAACTCAAGATGTGGAAAGAAGATAGTATAAAGATGGCTTTCGAGAAACAAATCTTATGTCTCACAAATGTTTTCTCTTCTTCTCTGTGTGAAGCAGGAGCAATTACTGGAAACACTTTAAAGCCATTTTGTGCACCACAGATGGGAGCTTGCTTCAGGGAGGCACTATATACTGCTACCTGTACGACATATAATACAGAGACCATTAAGGTTTCCAATAAAGATGCTACAATTTCTCTCACATCATTGGCTCAGGGTTGTGACCAAATGGAAAAAAGGAACACAACCGGCAGCTGGAGTCTATCGTTCTGGTCTTACTGGAGTTCTGCAAAATTGCCTAGCAATACTTCCATACAAAAATCCAGTCCTACTCTCACTTGAATGTAAAATAATACCTTTTTTATGAGAGATAGTACATGATTCTAATTGAAAATATGCTGGCAGCAAACTATATCCTGGAGTCTACATCCTGGAGTTTAGCTGGCCTAGCCCGAGGACACAATGTGTAGTCACTCTCATTACTGACAGTTCACTGCTGATAAGAACTGCTGATTTTTTCAGTTTAGACCCAATTTTCTGTGATTACCTATTTGAACTTCTCTTGATGATAAAAAATTACTTGTCTCATTTTTTCCGTTGCCATTATTCTATAGCATTTTCATCATTTTAGGGGTGTGTTTTTAATTCATTCAACCTTTATTTAAACTTGAAGATCAATGTGGGCCTGCCCTCATTTACTGTGATGTTGAGTGTACAAAACAGCATAATTACACACAAAAAACAACAAATGAGAAAGCAAACAAACAAACAATAACAGCACAACCAACACCGATTTAAAAACAGATACTTTCAAGCGCGGAGTAGTTTGAAATCATGGTTTTAAATTGACCGAGGTACAATAATGTCAAGTTTCAATTTATGTTGCAAAGTGTTTCAGATGTGTGCAGCACAGAAACTAAAAGCAGTTTTCCCAAATTCAGTGTTTGTACACAGGACCTTCAGTATTAGCCAATCAGTTGAACAACTTAAATATTGATTATAGGACCAGTTCAGTAAAGGAGACATATATGATAGCAAATTGCCATTAAGGGCTTTATAAATAAATAGGAACAATAGCTGTCGTGTCTTACTGTTATTGATGCCCACCCAAACTTTTCATACAAGAGGCAATGATGTGTGGAATAACTGTCAATGCTGGTAATAAATCTTAGTGTGGAGTGATAAACTGAATCTAGGGTTTAAAAGTTGAGGCAGAGGTGTGTCTATAGATAACATCACCATAATCCAAAACAGACAAGAAGACAGCCTCAATTATCTGTCTCCAAGTGAACAGAGGAAAATTAGCTTTGTTTCTGTACAAATATCCAAGTTTTGGATTTTTGCAGCTTGCTGACAAGTGTGTCAATGTGAAATCTAAAATTAAGTTTTTGATCCAGCCAGATACCAAGATATTTATACTCCAAGACCCTCTCAATATTGTGTCCATTCAGGGTGGTAATATGCAAACTATTGTCCCCAATATCTCTAGCTCTAGAGAATAACATATATTAAGTCTTGTCTGAATTCAGAACTAGTTTCAAATTAAAAAGTGCACCTTGTAATTTGTTAAAGGCTTGTTGTAGGACTTCAGTGGCTGAGTGTGCAGTATCAGCAAAACAATACAGAACTGTATTATCTGCATAAAGATGGGCATTACAATTTGTTATAAAGGATGTAAATTGTGAACAAGATAGGACCCAATATTGAACCTTGTGGAACCCCCTTTGACAGTGGTAAAAATACAGAATAATAATTTCCCAAGATCACACATTGCTGTCTATGAAATAGGTAGTCTTGAAACCATTTACAGGACTTATAATAAAAAACAATATTCCATAGCCTCTGTAGGTGCCATGATTCAGTATGTTGTGCAGATTCTCATGGAGAAGAAGTTTCATTTTATTAAAGACAACAGAATTGCAGGAATATCATGTTATAATGTTACTTTACTGTGGGTAGAATTATATTAAATGCTTTATGTACAACATTCCCAAATTTGGTTGCAATCCAATTTAGCATTGAAGATTTCTGGCCCCGTTAAGGGCATCATCCACACCTTAAAAAAAACAATTACAGACAAACAGTAAGTGATACCCAGAAATGAACTCATAAGTTTTATCCAGGGTCATCTAAATGTGGTGTTTACCAAGTTTGGTGAAGATTAGATGAAATATGTGCCAACAGAAGCAAGAAATCCTGGATGGCAGAAAATATTTCCAGGCGCAAATGGGCATGGCCTATATCAGTTGAATTAGCATTGTCCAAGGATGACACTGTGCAAATATTGTTTTGATATGCCTTACAGTTCATGAGTTATGTAAAACATGTAATAACTGACCACATGGTGGCGCTATTGTTCCCATGTTTGAATATGTTAAGCATTTCCACATGGGACACCTGTCCATGCAGTATGAATACTTTAGCACTTTTAGTTTTTGAGATACCACCTTGCAAACATTCCAATCCATTGACTTTCTGTCATGGACTCTGTGTTTTTGGACTTTTTGTGTTTTGGGGTTTTTGGTTTTGTTTGTTGCGGATGAGAGATTGTAGTGTTGCTTGGGTATTTGAATTGTATTCATGTTTATTCTGTGGTGGTTCTATGCAGGTAGCATCATTAGCCCTGCCCTGCTATGTGTTTCCCCACACCTGCCCTGTATCATAAATAAACCACTGAAGAACAATAGCGTGAATGCATATATTTTGAGAACCATGTGGATCTCGGGGCATGCCGAGACCTGTTGTTGTTGTTGTTGTTGTTGTTGTTGCTGTATCTGGGCAGCACCAGTAGCACTGGTGTGAACCCAGACCAGCTGCATTCAATTGTTGCTTTCCAGATCCCACCACCTGTGCTCGTGGGTGCAATTGGAGGTATCCGTCAGGCACCTGCCTTCCCAGTGCCTCGGCCACCATTCCCACACCCCTCTGGATACTTCCCCATTAGAAAACCAGGACCAGTCGCAGTGAACTGCTGCCTTCCCCCTTTCCCCTGGGTTGCTGAAATTAACAGCTTGTTGCTGCTTTTATAAATACAGCATAATAACTGTTATTCTCTACTTTTAAAGCAAAATACTGCCAGGGCGATTGCATTGTTTATTACTGTTAATTTGCACTTTTCACAAGTGGCATATTTACAGATTTTTAGTGTAAACTGCAAAATGAACAACATACTACTCAACACTATTGTGTAACTGACTACTAACAGTGAGGACTACAATGAACTTAAATCTTAAATATTTTCTTCTACAAACCTTGTTACTTGACATAATTACTCATTGACAGTATTTACAACAGTGAATAAACAGCCATTTGAATTGTGACTTAAAAGTAAGGTATTAGTATTAGTAAGGTACTTCAAGGTATTTCTTTCAAACCATGTATCACTCTATTAACATTTTAAATTAATGATGCTAAACATTTGTATACAATTAGAAAGTAATAGAAAAAACAAAGCATGGAGCTCACTCAGGTAATTAAACATTCAAAAGTCATTTAAAAAGTAAATACTTAAACAAGTGATGCAGTCTGTTTAAAGATTGTACACAAATAAACATAAAACAAAAAATATCAACATGCTCCTCTTACTGTTGCATGTGAAAAGATGCTGGGAAGATTGAACTGGAAAAATGATATGGTTAAACAACAATGGGACAGCTTTAATGGGTATATGTACATATGGAGCAGCCTAACCCTGACAAGAATCTGATTGTTTGGTACAGCACATCTGTAATTGTTGCCATGTACTAATGTTCACCACATTATTGTAACCAAATAACTGCCTATCTTATATCAGTGTCTGTTTGGTTACCTGCCTGCTTGTTTGTTATTGTTTATATTTTTGTTTGTTTGTTTTTAATTGGTGTTTTCTATGAAATTCAATTAAAAAATGTCCAAGTGTGTATTTATAAGGGTTTGTAGTAAGTGAATGAAAGACTGAGAAAGTGACTGAGTGAATGACAGTCACTATGAGAGACCAAGAATAACTCAGTGAGTAACTGAAGAGTGTGGCTATGAGACTGATTGTGTAGGTGAGTGAGAGGGTTGACTGACTTATACAAAGTCCCACTCAAAAGTCCATTCGTTTCGATAGTAGACTTAACATACAAGGGCTGGCTGATGTCATCTTTTTCTGTATGACTTTTATTATTATTATTATTATTATTGTTGTTGTTGTTGTTGTTACTGTTGTTATTTTATATAGCACATCCATTCTGGGATATTCCTGTAAATTGCTGATGTGTTTCATATAGGCCACTATAGTACCAAAGCTACTAGAACTTAAGCATAAAAGAAAACAATTTCAAGTGGTGCATGCTACAATGCAGACAGCAATGGGATATATCATTTGGAGACGTTGCCATAGAAAAACAAAAGTGAAATCAAACTCACCATGTAATTTGGAGCATCAGAATCACAAGTCCAGCTCCACTCTCAGAAATGTTGACTTGCCACTGAAACATGACATTATTTTTAGCAACAGTACAGATGTAGCTAGATAGCAAGACTGATTTCAAACCTTAATTCAAGTCCGATTCCTTTTGCATTTCATTGGAATAAAGTTCACTTCGGGAAAGGTACACTAGTGAAATAGCGTTAAAATAGTTTTTTGTTTGATGTTGTGATCGGATGGCATGGAACCAAATCATTATCATGACAAAAGTAAGGGGCGTATAGCACAGTTCAAATTGATTGGAAATGTAATGCATTATGCTACCAAGCAAAGCAAAAAGGAACTCACCTATTGATTTCCTGGATGAAGATGGGTGAAAAATCATCCTCTACTGTCCATAGTTTGATTGCTTGCAGTAATCACACTAATCATCAGCCTTGACCTACAGTATTACATACACACATGCTGACACTCACACAGTTTAGACATGGGGATGAAAGGATTGTTTTTAGTACAATCCCAAAAGTTAAGAGACAATACAGTACTGTAATGTAAAGCTGCTTGTTCTCTTTTAATCTGTATCTACCGATCATCACTGTCTGTCTCTCATCCCTCATCTCCCTTTCCCTCCCCTCCCTCATTTGGTGACCAACTGATGTTCTGTTCATTTTTTGTTATATGAATAGATAATGGACAAAAAGCAAATCTCCTGGATTTCTCAGACCAACATAAACAAAATATACACCAGTGAGAAAACATGCAGAATACATGCAGCACAAATGCCAATTTGTCATTTCTGCAAGGTTTTTATTTTGTTGGTGTTATAAATAAAACACTTGTATTACATGTTGATTATTGCATTTTTATTTTTTTTTTTACAAAATATTGTTTACAGTCACTTGCTGGTAATCATTATGCCAGCCTGATCTTGTGGCCAGTGTTCTCCAAACCTAATTAGCCAGGTCTTAAGATGTGGCTGCTTGTGTCCAGGTCCTGCCAGGTTTGGCAGGGGTCTAATGGCAGTGTTAAGGTTCTGGTTGCCAGCCAGACAAACCACAGCTAAGCCAGCAGAGGCAGGGAATAGGCTAGCTTTTAAGATAAAGTTGTACATGTTCACAAGCTGATGCATCTGTCTGAGGATTCACAATACAAAAGCATGAAGTTTTCATTTACTCATTCATTAAGCACAGGGCAGTAAGTAGAGATTACTAATTGCTCTGTAGCATAAAATGACTATATCTATGAAGTGGTAAAGTAATAGTATATTGCATTTATTGCAGTTTTTGTAGAATCTTTGGTGATTTATTTGCGTCAAATGGGACTCAATTGATATAAATTATAACCTGCTGTAAATCAAACAGGGCAGGAGAGTGGGAGAAGATATTGTTGTAGTTTCCACAGGTTGCCAATAAACAGGAAAGGAGTTATAGATCACTCAATATGTAATTTCTGCTGCTAGGGGTCTCTCAATCAAAATAATAATAAAAGATGGGGTGTGATGACAGTGTGAAGTAGCATGGGATCATGGGAGTTGTTGTCTTCATTGTTAAACAACCAGCTTCTCCGGGATAGGATTACTTCAGTGTTCATTGTTCAGGATGTTTTTATTGGGAGCTGAATTATCCGCAGAGGTCTCCTCCTCTCCAAAACAAACAGACTCAGTGATTAAAACAGGTAAAAACACTGAATAAAGCAGTTTCATGTTAAAAATCAGTGTTTCTCCAACACTGTTCGGCGGACACAGGACGTCCGATAGGTGCTGCGAGCTGAGCTGCTGCTAATCTTTGCTTAGCTTGTTTCTCTGATAACTTAAGAGACAGATGTTCAGCAGGTTTTTACCATGAGTTGAATTATCCGCAGAGGGCTCCTCCCCTCCAATCCCCTTTCATTTGACAGGTGAACAAATGAAACGGACCGTTACCTTGATTAAAATTAGTGATTTCTCTGGGTTCGAAAATTGTTGGAAACATTTGGGATAATATAAGTACACAACTCAACAAAATATTTAACATAGGTCAAGTTGTTTTTAGACATTTTAATGCAGAATAGTTACATATTTTAGCTTTAATGTCTCTTTTATCCCTGAATGAATTACAACATAAATCTTCTCCTCTGTAGAGTGAAATTTACAACAACAAACACCATAGCTTTTGTCATATGTGCTTTTGCCTCTCCATTAGCCCATTCTCTGTGAAACATGTGCTGTACTCAGGACAAGAATATTTTATATGTACACTGTTATTATATATCAGAAGAATAGGCACCCCGCTGGACTTCTGTATCTGTATTTAGACCTCAAGTCGCGCAATTACCCATGTAGATTAGAATGAGCCGAGCAGGCAGGAAATCAGTCTTTTTTTAAAAAAAAGCTTCTAAGGCACCAACGGAGGTGGAAATTATTTCTGCACTGGAATTATTTGAAAGGTGTTGGATCATTGGTAGAAAAATGCCAGTACTGGCTGACCAGTAACTAACTAAATAACTAAACTAAATTAATTAATTACTACCCTTCAGACTTTAACTGATGTAACAGTTCAGGAGGGTGCAAGAGCTCCAAAGGTCGTACACTTTGTGAAATCATGTTACTTGTGTAGAGGTGTTTCTGTGGTCAGTGAAGTGTTAGGCTCATACAGTATTTCACATGTAGTTAATAAAATGTGTTTGTTGCTAACATTTGGTAGCCTGACCATCAGACTGGATTCCTGCTTTGTTTCACTTAATTATTCAGCCTAACATTTTGTTCATTGTTGGGAAGTGGTGGTATTTTGTTTTGTTTTGCCCCAGGGACCTATCCGTTCCACTAATGTCATTTTCAAGCAACACAAAAGCTCCAAAAGTGGTTGCTAGCAGCATTTAATTTAATGTTTTCCATTATGATTGAAGAATTATGTAGATTGAAGAGTTGTTTGTTTTGCAAGTTGACCAAAATAACCTTTATAGCTGCATCAATCTCATGTACACATTTTTCTGTCACTGTTTTTAATTGATGTAGCAAGCTAACTATCTAAATTGGTTAACGATTCAGAGATCTGGTCCCTGGTGACTTTTGGAAAATTGCAAAACATTAGCTTATTAATAGCCTACAAATAGCATATCATTAGTACTGTTTTTTGGTCAAATCGAATGAAAACAAATCAACATAATCTGCATCTGGTGGCAGTTTCATCTGTCTTTGTCATTGCACATTTGCCATTTCTCACCTGTCCATTAGCTGCCATTGCACCTGACCCAGTGATGTGCTTGCACAGCTGTTCCCTGTCAGCATTCTTTGACTGTGTTCATATAGCAGACTTCTAAATGAAGTCAAGATCTTTTTATAACCAAACTGGTTGGATTCTATTTTTTTTTTTTTTCACCATTGTGTAATCGTACTTGTGTGTGTAGCTAACTTTTGTGTAAAGTTTGTGTTGCTTTGAAGAAAAAGAAATACACATTTTTCTCATAAAAAGTATTAATTTAATATTTATTCACTTGTTATCCATTTTTAATTCTCTCTTACTCACACACAGACACAGACACAGACACACATACACACACACACACACACACACACACACACACACACACACACACACACACACACACACACACACTCTTCAAATGTACAAAAACAAAATACAGACACCCAAACAGTGGTGAATTGTATCCATTTTAAGCCAGAACTTTGACAGTCTTTTAACATCACTTCAGCAGTCTACCACATATTATTACACACACACACACACACACACACACACACACACACACACACACACACACACACACACACACACACACACACACATACACTCATTGCAGCCATTTTCTCCAGTGTCGACTTTTCTTGTTTAATGCAGATCACCTCCTTGTGGCATTTGGAGGCTCTGTGGTCCTTGATAGCCACCAATTTAAAATGTTTGGTGCCCAAAATAAAGCTGTTGTTTGTGTGGCGCAGACAGGGAGCTGGCCCTTTTATTTACCTGTTGATGTCATGGGTCATAGGTCACACTGACCAATGGTGACTGGAGGAGGGGGTTCATGAGCGGTTCTCAGGTGAACAGTACTTCACACAGTCCTTCAGACTGTCTTTTCCCATTTTCACAATCCATTTATGCTCTTTAAAATCCAACCTAATAAGAGCTGTACATCATGTATTACAGACAACAAACGTGAGGGGTTGTGAAGAAAGTCTTTCATGGATATGCTTTGACAAGCAATAGCCTTGCCTACATTGTACATTCTTGACTGTAATATGTTTTTACAGCAGTGCAAGCTCAGCTACTCTGACAGTGTAGCATATCATGTACCATAGTCTGAAGTCTGTGAGGAGCAGATAGGCTTTGCTTTTTAATAATTTGTGTTATTACTTTGCTTGAAAGAGAGTGGCCTCTGTGTCATCCTGACTCACTGTCGAGATATATTTGTGACATTAAACCCACTGTTTATTGTGTGTTTGTTGCAACACCTTAGCATACATTATATATAGGAACTGGTATTTATTGCTTTGAATTCCACCAGCATGAAAAGCGGTTAACAACAAAGGTATCCATCAGTGAAGAAAAACTCAAAAAGCAGCTCAAAAACACTCCAATTCCTTCATGCCCTCAGAGAACAGAGAGGCAATCTAAAGCTAATTATAATGAACAGCGTGCAACAATGGCATTAGAGTGTTTTTTTTCAGGGAGCTACAGCATATCATTAATCCCATGGCAACCGTTGCAGCGTCGACGTGTGGCTCAGCAGGTCCCCACTTACGTCTCTGAACCAATCACCACAGAACAGTTGAACTCAGATGTATCACTTTGTGGCACAACCAGCAAGTAAGGTCAAGTTTAAGAATAGTTATATCAACACTTGGCTTCACACATACAGCGCACCACTGCATGAATCTCTTTGAAAATATGAAAAATATCAGGCCTCGTGCAAGAAGTGATGTAAAGGAACTGGTTGCATTCACCATTATCGTTAGATGCAGCCCTACGTGATACATAGCCTACACCTTATGCTAAATGAATCTGTGGTTTACATACTGAAAACCACATGAATAAAAATAAAAGTAGTATTAGTATCATGTTCACTGCGTCTCTGTAATGTGCATCATGGCTTGTTGATTTACTAAGAGATTCGACAACAGTCTTGTGTTGCAGTTGTTGCTGTTTTTTATTTTTAGATTGTATTGGTATGGGTATTTTGGTATGGCAACTCACACTCCAACAGCTGCCTCATACATGTTGCTGTACAGGGGAAACCGTCTCTGTTGCATCTGATGGTGTAACATCACCTGTAGTCATCCCCCTGACCACCTCCTGTTTAAGTCATGGACCACTTTGCTTTAGCAAGATGTATTTTAGCATGTAACTTCATGTCAGGCTGCTTTATTTTCCAGATACCACCGCTGACACAGCTGCATTTGTTTTTGTTTGCTGATTTCCAACAGCAAGACTTACATCTTCATAGTGTGAAGTTCTTTTCAGAGCTGCAACAATTACTCAATTACTCAATTAGTCAATCGAAATAAAATGAATCTGCAACTATTTTGACAATTGATGAATTGTTTCATTTTCATTTTCAGTGTCATTTTTCAAGCAAAAATGCCAAACATCATTTGATTCCAGTTTCTCAAATGTGACGACTATTTTTCTTTTTCATATTTTTTTTTACAGTTGATTAAATACTGTAAGGTTTTGGACCGTTAATCAGACCAAACAAGTAAATTGAAAACATCATCACGGGCTCTGAGAAATGCTAGCTAGCTGCTTGCCTAGAGACCAAAACCATTTTTTGTACCAGGCTGTGTTTATTTGTTTATTTGTTTATTTCTGCTGTAAAGTTGGGCATTTTAACATAGGAGTCTATTGGAATTGACTTCCTTTGGGGCCAGCTTAAAACGGCTATTTGGAGGAAGAGTAGTTTTTGGCTCCTCCGCATTGGCTTCACTTCTCAGCCTCGGAGGTTGCTGCTTGGTAAAGATCCTAAACTTATTCAAGCCTCAAGTCCTTTTTTGGATCAGCTATGTTGGCTATCAGTCTAATTTGGCACTGACTCCTCAGGCGAGCACAGAATACATTTCATTGACTAAATGATTAATCGAGGAAATCATCAGCAGATTAATCGATAATAGATGTAACTGTTAGTTGCAGCCCTAGTTATTTTTACTCTTGGGTGATATTTTTGTGAATTAAAAACAAGAAATTAAATGAAAGAGGGTTTGCTGAAACTGACTTGAGACAGTCGTACACAGAAGTATCATATAAAAAAAGCAAGGAGCTCAGAATAAGAGTAAGAAAGTGTTCTTGCATGAAGTGTGTTGACTTTAAAGGCACTGAGCTGTAAGACTTACTTACAAAAACGTACATGTATCTTAAAAAAGACTAAATTACTAATGCTAATGCTGCAGACTAATGCTGCAGATTACCTTGGTTTTGATTCTGTCATTATACTATTTACCAACTCATTCAAATACACTGGTCACATTACTCTTACATGAAGGTCACTATAATTGTCAATTCACACTATTATTGGGTACGTAACAGAAAATGTTTTCTATGAAATCAACCACTGAAATTACTCATAACATTTCTAGGAACACGCTTCAAAATCAGACATTATCTATGTTAATAAAAGAACATTTTGAAGAAAGAAAATTGCTACACACTGTATGTCTTTTTCTTATATTGCTTTCATTTATCACGGCTGTAAAAGATCAGCATGGGAATTTGAAGGATCCACATGGTACATAAAACATTTACCCATGCCATACTGCCCTTGCACGCTTTCCTTCTCCAGCCTTCTGCATTTCAACCACACTGTACTTCTTCAAGTAATTATGAGGGATAAAAACTCTTCATCATCACTGTGTATGTTTGTTTGTCTCCCCCAGCTGGCAAATGCCTCAAGTATGAGAGTGAATCAAGCCTAATAATATCAGAGAAGTGCTGATTCCACTGTATGGTAATTTGAAGCTGTAGTTTGTGGTGGTGTAATATTGAATTACATTACAATTGTGAGTTGTTTCTGTTATTTTGTCCTTCTTGTGTTACTATATTATGTGTGGAATTAGGGCTGCAACTAATGTTTATTATCAGTTATCGATTAGTTTGGTGAATAAAACATCAAAAAACACAGAAAAAAAAATCAAGAGCTCAAGGTAAAGTCATCAGATATCTTGTTTTTTTTCTGAGCAACAGTCCAAACCCCCCAAAATGCAGTCAATTCTTCATCAAATCAAGCATTTTTGCTTGTAAAAATTAAAACAATTAACTGATTATCATAACAATTTTCTGTTTGATTGACTAATTGTTGCAGCTCTAATGTAGAAAAGGGTTTTACTAATTGTTACAAGTGTGAGGGAATTCACATCCTAAAAGTTTCATACAGTAATTTAAAACATGCTGTGCCAAAGCATGCTGAGGCCAAATAAACACATAATTACAAAAATGCCCTTAGTTACTTAGTCTTCAGTGTTTTCTTTGCTTTTAACTAGAAATGAGTAATTATTATAGGAGCCAAGCTTTAAGTGTGAGGAAGGGTACAATTTTAGAAAAGATACAGTATGTTGCCATGTCATTTTTTTAAACTGTAAAAACAGAATCAGTGTCAGTGTAACATATTTACAAGAAAGAACTCACCTTTATTATTTTCATAATGGAAAGTATTTGGAGTTTTGATCTGCTTCTGTATCTTATTACCTCCTTGGTGGTGGTAATAAACCTAAAATTAAATTATATTGCATGAATATTTAGGTGGCTGGGTGGTTGGAACTGATACTGTATTGAAATTGCACACAAGATGTGTTGAAAATATACATTTTCCAATTGTGTGATTTTCGTGTGAGAAGTGATAATAAAATCTGAGGCCCTTTTAAAAAAGGTGAGCACTGACAGTTTTACCGCTCCCAGAATTTATGTATTTTATTAAATAAATATGACTTAACATTGTGTTGGATAATATCAGGAAAAGGAGGTCTTTTATTCAGAGGCTCAAATGTTAAGTAGGGTCAAATGCAACAAATGTTGCTACTTAGTTTATTGCTCAACATTTTTAAAAACTGAACTGAATTCACCCAGTTGAGATTGTATCCACCACGTCAAACTAGTTTGTAAGATAATATTTTAATACATTACTTTTTTTTTTTTTTTTTGCCATGCTAGCGGCTCCACTTTGGTTAAGAATGAAAAATACTCAACAACTACTGTATTAGGATGACTCCTCTAAACCTCAGTGATCCCCTGACTTTACTGCTAGTGCAACCATGAGGTTGAAATTTGTGTTTTTTTGTGAAATGTCTCAACAACTATTGGGATGCTTGCGGTGAAATTTGGCTCAGATATTCATGTCCCCCACAGATTAAACTGTAAGAATGTTTGCTTAACCTTTCATTCAACACCAGGTCATTGCAAAAACCATTGACATTCCCATCAGCCTCAGCTTCAGAAGGTGCAGAGAGGGCTGATGCACTTTGTGTTTATTGCTGATACGCTACTGTTAGCATACTAACAAACAAAACTAAGTTGGTGAACATGCAACATTATACTGAACCTGCAAAACATCAGCATGTCAGCATCATCATGATAGCATGCTGATGTTAGCATTTTGCTTAAAGCACCACTGTGCTTAATTACAGTCTCACAGAGCTGCTAGCATGGCTTTCGGCTCCTACATCTCACTCCATTAGGGTTGAAACTCCTCATATCAGTTACACTGACAGTAATATATGTGCAAAACCGATGCTGGAGATAGATACCGGTGCATAGTTAATGTGATGTACTATATGTGTGCAAAACAAAGCTGCCCACAGTTGAGTTATTATACAGCTTTATAGTCTACCTCAAGTTTGTTTACACCGTAAAAAAACTCACAAAAGTGGAATTAATAGAACTCTGTGAGTGAATAATCAGATAATACAATGTGCATAAAACACAGATTGAGTTTTCTTTAACTGATTTGGCCATCTGATCAAATGAGAAATACTGGTGGCATAGAGTCTGTTTTCCTTCTCTCATGATAATTTGTGTGTCTCATTTAATAATTTCCCGCTGTTTGTAATGACTCTTCTAACACCTCAGCTCTCGATGTGCAAGACAGTATCCAAAAAGAGCATACAGATATCTCCACCATCTGTAATCGTACACTGCAACCATTTGTCACTAGAATGATCAAGCATACGGTATTCATGTATTTATTCATGTATGCATTCAGAATGGTTTGCATCTACAGCGGGATTATAATGACAATGCTCACACAATACAGTACATAATCTTTTTCCATGCCAGAGGCTTTTTATATCAAAGCCAATACTGTAGGTCAAAGGAAAACAGCCACAAGTCCGATGAAAAAAAAATGTGTTTTTTAAATTTGAGGATGGTGTGACATTTCTTATGAGCTTAACAGTCACAAGAAGAGGCAGGGTGTCTTGTGAAACTATCACCTCTCTACTTGCATGTGCTAAAAGCACGGAGCGCAGGCACAAGTGATTCACTTGTATTTTGGTGATATTGTTTGCATCCATTAATATAAGTGTTGGTCCCCTCAAAAAAAAAAAAAAACAGAGAAATACTTTGCCTTTATAGATCTCAACAGATCAGTATTTTAATGATACAACTGTCTGCAGTATATTAAGTCTGTTTCTCTTTATATTAAGCAACAATGTGACACAAAGCATCAATTTATACCATAATATTGCATTATTGTACTGTAAATAGCTTAGAAGCTTGACAAGAAATCTTAATTCAAAGTCCACGCACTAGCTTTTAGCATCTTTAGCATCAGGCCAGCAGTTATGTTTATGTTAAGTTTGAGGGCAACTCCTGATTAATTGGATGGATTTCTGGCATGTCAGAAATTTTGGTCAGCTGTCTTGTAATTTGATCAGTTCCATGATCCACTTCCCCATATGGCTGCTGTCAAAATATCCATTAGAAATTTTACTGTGCTTGTTTTGATATTATTAATATTATTGTTCTTGATAATAAATGTCAGGGCTAACTGTAGTCTTGAGACTACTGTGATATAAATAAAAGTCAAACTTTTCTGCAAAACAGGCAGACCATCTGTAGGTCTGTTCTGTTCTTTCCTCCATTTAGTTTTTTCCATTTATTCCCCAGTCTTTCTTCTGTTTTAAGTAGAACACTTCCTCTCTTTTTGTCAGCATTTTTGAGGATGTGCCCATCATGTTTGAATGACACTATATTGCAAATGTCAACGGACAAAATCTATCGGGTGTCCTTTGTGTGAGCAAACACATTATGACCCGTCAATCGATCCATACAGTGCGAACATAGAAATTGTACGTTTTGGCTGATTCAAACATGTAGTGTGAGTTAAAGCAACATGAAAAATCAGTAAATGTACATCCCAGCTTAAGATGCAAAGATGAAAAAGATGTTTTGCTTTTCCTCCTCATGATTTTAATCTGTTCTACATCCCGAGCTGGATGAAATTATTGCCAAACTGTGGTCATGAACAGTCACATCTCTCTATGTTGCTTACATCACAAAGTTTTATGTAAAATACTTATTGATACACAAAGTGATCAGTTTTCCCTTTTAAGTGTTGCTTGAAGCAAGATTAAAGACATTTTCCTTCATTAACCTTTTCAAAATCAGATGTTATTAAGCAGAAAACCAACTTAATTCTTCTTCAGAACACCAGTGAGATCCCGCATCAGATTTTCCCCAAGATAAAGTGATGACCAAACCATACTATCTGTCACGCAGTCCGGTGATTAGTGATGTCTAGTGGGTAAAGTCCGCAAAACACCTCGTTGCCCATGATGCATTTCAATGAGAGCCCACACATAAAAGCGATTTGCCTTCAAACGATTTTTGTTACGGGGCCGTCTTCTGTGAGTGTCCTCTCCCATTGAGTTCTTCTGGCATAAGAGGTCCATTACAATGATTTAGTGTGCACAGAACGAGCGTGCACTTGAATGAGAGCACACACACACACACACACACACACACACACACATACAAGCACAAACACACTCGGGCCTCAGGCCAAGGGACCCATCAATTAGAGTGGATTCAGTCAAGTCATCATCATCTTCCTCTTTTCTTTTTTTTTTTTCTCCCTCAGTGCACAGAACTGGCACAATATGGACTCTCAACCCCTCTGAGCACTTCAAAACTGGAGCACTTGCATAAGAGTCTATTTTATAGGCACGTACGCAAAAAATAAATCCCAGATTCCGTCGGGGTATTGGGAGTGGATCTTGTTTTATGTCAAGGAGGTGTGAAAGTCAGGTATTTTGGGGAGGAAAGATTGGCAGAATGAAGCTGAGGCCATCAGATCGTGTTTGTCTGCTGGTTTCTTTTTTGCTTTGTACCGCTGCTGTTCTCTGTCCTGGAGACGAAGGCTGTTGTGCTCGTCAGGGAGCTACATATACCTTGTGCTGTCAGGTGTCATCTCAGGAAGACGTCGTTGGGCACACACATACACATATACTCAACCCTCTCACAGCTGTCTTTGATTTCAAGTCCTGTTCATTGTTTATAGGCTTATGTACCACTGATGTGCGTGATGTTTTTTTAAAAATTTAAAGTAAAAAGGCATTTGTCTTATCATCTTTTCTTAACATGTAAAGGTATATTCACTAATAGGAGAAACAAATATTTTTTTTAATTTTTACCTTTATCTAAAGGTGGATTATAGAGAGATGACAGGAAATGAGAGGAGAGAGAAAGGGGTAATGACATGCAACAAGGGCTCCCAGCCGGGACTTGAACCAGGGACTTCACAGTATATGGCATGCATCTTAACTATTAGGCCTCCGCAGTTTATTGTTTTTTTTACTGCAAAGAAACCCTAGAGGGAACTATAAAGAGTGGGCTGCGTGCTGCTTGTTGATGCCATTTTATACACTGAGTTAACAATTCATTAGCTATGCCAGTACAATCTAATGTAGTTGAAAACAACAGCCCTGCGATAGACTTTTCCTTTGTGAAGCTTAAAATACTCAGTTTTGTTGATAATATCAGAGAAGTGTTGATTGAACTGATTTTTGAGGCCACACCTCATAATGAACTTGTATTGTGAGACTGCTGTTTATTCCATTTACATTCATATACTATACATGAATTGAAATTAAGTATGCCTATATTCAATCATGAAATGTTTTTATGCCATTTGGAGCCATTAAAGGAATAGTTTTGGGTAACATTTTGGGAAATACACTTAATCATTTTCTTTCCGAGAGTGAAATTAAGTATGGAGCCGAAGCCCAGATGTGATTAGAGTAGCTCACCATAGTGACTGAAGGCAGACAGAAACACTGGCTCCGTCCAAAGTTTAAGAAAAAACTACTAACACCTCTGAAGCTCACGCATTAACATGTCGTATCCTGTTTGATTAATCTGCGCACAAACATAAAAGTGACTATATTTCTTCAGACATGAGACTGGTGTTGATATTCACTAAGAAGAGTGAGCTGAAAAAGAATCCGCAAACGTTGAACCACTCTTTTAACTTGCAAAATTTTGAAAACAGCTTGTATTCAACTGCATGACATCCATTTTTCGGCTAACAGTAAGACCATTTTTCTTCTACATCAGGTCAGAACATTAAGTAAATAGTTTCTTTTTTTTTTTTTTTTCAGAGCTCTAAAGCAGAACGTATCCCCTCTGAAAACTTTCTTTGTCCTGTGCTGAGCTGTGCCCTTCCTGAACAGCCTGTTTTGTAAGTGAATCCACTGATGGGCTGCTCCTGCTTTGGGGTCAGAGCAGCAGCCATATCGATTTTGCTGTTTATAAAGACAGTGGCAAACAGGGCAGACTCTGAATGCCAACAGGAGCGACTTGAAAAAGGCATTGCCTGGAGGTATTTTGCTTTTTCTCGGTTTCTTCCTCTCTCTTTACCTTGAATGCATTTTACTCTCTCTGCCTCTCTCCGTGTTTCTTAACCATCACCGTCATTCTTCTGTCTGTCTGCCTCTCTCTTTATCTGCCATGCACATATTCTTCTCTACATGGATGACTAATTTTAAATAAGATAAAAAAGAATTATGACTTTCTGACGAACACAGCTGTTATGAAACTGAGCTCCATAAGAGACGGTGTTTGTTGTGGGATTCTCTCCCGTCCAGCTATGGATTTCTCTGACAAGTTGATAAGTAATGCAATTAAATGGGTTGCATGCTGCAGAACAGGGATTATTTATTCACGGCTAAAGCTCATTAAATTTTTGTAACAAAAACTCCCTTTGAGTCTTTTTTAAGGAATGTGTGTTTTGTTTGGTGAATTCCTGAGTGTTATAGGCAGTGTACGAATTATTGCATGTGTTGTGCAGTGTATGTTTCAGTCACTGATGTGAAAGGAGGAGGTGAGGTTAGCAAAGATACAACTCCTTTGCCTCCACCAAAAAAAAAAAAAAAAATTCTCCAAAGCATATCTTAATGTGGAGGTGTTGAACATTGAACAGACTGGCAGCAGTACAGAGATATTGAATGCACTTTTTGCCCAACTACTCCTCTAATACTGAAGCTCCAAGCTAGCATTAGCTGTTGGAAAATGTCGCTATGGCTTTCTCACGAGCTCCAAATACCTGCTTTAAAAAAATCACTTACTTCAAGTCTCAGGGGTGAAATCAATACATCGGGTGTACGCAATCACAAGGATGCAGGTGAAGGGACAGATATCAACGGAGCGGGGAGAGGAGTGTACTTTCGAGTCTCATGCTAGTGCTAAAATAAAAGTAGCAAAACCACAATGGAAGATTACTCCATAACAAGCAAAAGTCTTGCAAAATCTCACTTTACATAAGCATTACTTTTACAGTATTGGTCTTGTTTTGTCTCGACCAGCAGTCCACATCCCAAAGATATTCAGTTACTATCACAGAGGACCAAAGAACCCAAAAAATATTCATACTGAAGGCATTGGAATGAGAGAATTTTAGGATTTTTATGCCTCTGCACTGGCGACAACCATAGCCGTTTCTCATGAACGTAATTCTCAAATTTGGCACAAACATCCACTTGGACTCAAGGATGAACTGACCAGAATTTGGTGGTCAAAAGTCAAGGTCATTGTGATGTTTTTGTCCATAACTTATTGGAATTCATACGCTAACTGTGACAAAGTGTCACATATATGTCTAATAGGATGAAATGATGAAGTGATGACATTTTATATCCAAAAGGTCAAAAGTCAGCTTCACTGTGATATCATAATGTTCTTCAAAAACACTTTTCTGGCTGTTATTCGACACCATAACTCAGGAACAGAAGGGGAGATTGTGACCATATATCACATCTGGTCAGATACTGAAATGGTGTCACTAATCTTGGGTATCCACCTTGAAACTGTGGTGATTGTATAGATCTTCTGTGCCGCCGGGTTGAAGATGTGTGTGAAGCAGCCACGTTTTAGAATTTATAGTTTCTTTCTGAAGTATTGTCTACTGTCAAGGCTACAACCTTCAGAATCAGCTTTATTGGCAACGCACATGAACACATACAAGGAAAATACACTTAATACCTTTTATTAAATTCCTTGAAAGTCTTCACTACAAAGATTATGAGTCTGGACAGACATGGATGTAAATTGTATCTACGACTAGTTAGTAGAGGCGTATAACCGCAAGGCAGTATTTCTAATTTCTTAAAAAAAGAGTCAAAATTATTAATTGATTTTAAAAGTAGTTGGCAATTATTTTCTGTAGATCCACTAATAGTTGCAGCTCAATACTCAAATAAAGTACAAGTACCTAAAAATTGCACTTAAGTACAGTACACCACAGAAGAAAATTCACACACACACACACACACACACATTGGCTACCTATCCACTATTCCTTCCTGTTACATTTGAACAAAAGACTCTGAGATAACAATTACTTTGCCTGAAAAGGTTGATTGAACCTTTCTTGTGTATTTCATTAAATGAAACAGAGGAAATTAATGTATTTTAGCATTTAAGTGTAAGTGTAAAAAACAACATTAAACCTATTCAACTCAGGCCTGATTTTGTCTGCAAAAACAGCTTTTACACTCAAAGCCTTGCCAACAGTGCATAATGGAAACAGCGACACCGAGAGTGACAGAGGCCTGGCCTGTGTCACAGCAGGTCCTCTTGGGGCAGCAGAAAGTTTCGCTCTGCAAATGAAGATCAGACGTGTGGCATCACCTACCACCTTCTCTTAATTGCCAACTGTATTTATAGATAAAGGACTCTGTCACAAGGTGATGGAGGGCAGCGCTGCACATCGAGTGGAGCAACAATTGCATCAGTTGGACCTTTGCCATCTGTCGAGTGGGTTAGTTTTCAAAGATGCATTTGTTTTAGCCATGCTGTGTTGTTTGTGTACTTAAAAGTAAAGAAACCATTAATTCTCATTCCCATTCATAACATGCAAGCATCCTGTAATAAAATATAACTGCATGCAATCAACTAGAACAATAATACACGATTGCAGCAGTTTTGAGTAGGTAACTTGAAGGGATTTTACTAAAGAAAATCATGACAGACTCATTAAAAAACATCTGTTCAAATTTCAAAATTTCAATTCTTACCTCACAGAGGCAAATAATTTCCCCCCCATTTGTGCCAGAAGTGTTTAAATTCTGGGTGAGCCTTACAACATGACTGCTGTCCTGTCAGATGACAGTTCATGAGGTGACCCTTAGCTTGACTTTAGGGACTGTGCGTAACGTACCACGGCCTGGCGTGACAATCACCATGGATGAGCGTTATTCTGTATCCTCTGGGCTCAGGAAAAGCAGATTCACTACACAGAGTCATCCCCTAACCCTCCGGTTTATTTACCCTGATGGAGACTCATGATTTAATTTAGCAAGATGGGAGTGTCCTCTTACCCTTGCCCTGTGCAGCTGGGTCTCTCCTTCACACGCCCCTCCCTGACCGCCTCTTCACCCGCTGCTTACACTGTGCTGAATCACGGAATAAAGTATTTCAGAGTCTGCATGTCTGTTATGAAAAATGAGAGCCAGGGAGGGACATGCAGATGGTTGTTAGCTTTGTTTTGTTCTCTGTTCATTCACTGTGAGATCCATACATATGACTGAGATCGCATATTTTTACTACTTTTTCTTCTTTTTGACAAAATACCTCAATATCGATATTGCAACAATATTGCAGGGTTGAATATTTGTGCTTTCACAAAATATTTACACAATGAGATTTTTGATAAATAATCGTCAGTAATGTGGATATAATGACTAAGTGGGTAAATAATATAACAGCTAGAACAGTCTGGTAAGTTCAGAGAATGACATCACTTTACTGTAATGCAGCCTTTAAACCAGGGAAAGACAACACTTATGCCATATCACGATATTATGATATCAAAAATCTAAGACGATATCTAGTCTCATATCACAATATCAATATAATATAGATATATTCCCCAGCCTTACTAGTATAAATTTTGTTTATCTTTTTCTTACCTTTTTAAAATGTAAAGGAAAAAAGGTAGTTTTTGACAATTTCTGAGAGCTTTGATTCATAATAAAGGTAGCTACAAACGTCTGTTAGAGGAAATATTTGAACTTCAACCCAGAAAACTCATCAGAAAAGTTAAAATTGCATGCTCATGTTTTTAATTTTGGAAGTCTGTACAATTATTTCAGAACAAACGCACTTGTGTTCATCTCAAGAAGAAGCGCAAAGTCATTAATTTGGCAAGCACAGGACAAAACAATGCTGTGGAAGAAAACGTGGATAGTTTTATAAAAGTATCTATTTTTATACCTTTGACTGCATTATATAAAAATAATCATTGTGTAACTTGGCTGAACAAGCTTTTTGGGAAACATTTGCTTATATGAAAAACTTACATACAGTTTGATGTAATGTTTGTGATATAAATAACCAAGAATATCAAGGTTTCACATTTTTGCTAGTAGTAAGCAAACCTGCACTGTAAACAAAACAGCATTCCTGCACATGCTCAGTGGCCTCTGCCTTATATGGAACTACTCTCCTGAGACTGAAAATGTGATCGCTGTTATTAGTCTTTGGAGCCATTTCTAAATAAACTAAAGTGTCCAAAAGTCTTCGTAATGACGGGAACATATCACTCAGTGTGTGGCTCGTTTTTGGATAACAATGGAGAACTACAATACAGAAGAATAAGATATATCAGGCTTTGGATACACACACAATACTTGCAAGTAGGTTGAGTTCATTGTTTGTTTCGGCTCTGCACATGAGATTTGTTGACAATAAAAAAATATAGAAAATTGACAGCCTTATCCCTGAAGGTTTAGGAAAAGATTGTGGTTATGGTTGAAAGAAACCACAATCAAGACAAGATGTGAAAGGTTATCTCTGATGTCAACTGATGACACTTTATAAAAGCCAGCCATCCACTCAGCTCTTTTCCTAAGAGGATTTGCACCATAATAATGTCTCACTACTTCTTCCTCTGCTTTATAGAAGGGCAGTCATTATACAGTACCTGTAACCATGACCGCAAGGGGCTGTTAGTCAAGTGTATGCATAGATTGTTTTAATCTGCTTTAAAAAAAAAAAAAAACAATTCTGTAATTTGTCTGTTAGCATGAAATCAGATTTTGAAATGAAATTAAATTCTGAATTCTGCATAAGGATCATGTTTTCAAGCATCTCTGTGGAGTTATTTGCTCTCATCAGAGTTGAAATGCCACCCCATGACAAACTTACTAAAATATTACCGCTGCAAATGTGCTTGATTAGGAAAAGATCACCTTTTTCATTTTTAGTAATGGTTTCCTGTCTTTCTGCTTGTGATTATCAGATGCACATTATGAGAAATTAATTCCAAAGTCATGCACTTGTTTTCATCGGCACTGAGATTTTCTTTTAAAGATTTTCCTACAATCATTTTATTCGATTGGCTTTGTTTACTTCTTATCAGGACAATAAGATGTAGCCTATTGATTCCTGATGACATATGTGAAGGTGTCAGTCATGAAGGAGGATGAGGAGTTTTATTAAGCTGTTCTTTTTTTTTTTTTTTTGAAAAAGGCTGCACTTCCACATGATGTGAAATGTGGAGCGATATTGCTCAAGTTCATCATGCTGTGGTACCTCTGTGCTTATTTTATGTAACATTTTTTTCCTCTTTCAACATGTACATACATATATACAGTACCAATCAAAAGTCTGGACACACCTTCCCATTCACTTGAAATAGAAAGTGTGTCCAGACTTTTGACTGGTAATGTATGCTGTATACATAATACAAGTCTGCCATCATAAACAAAGAACAACCTTTCAACATTTCACTCTCTGTGTGATTTCCACCTATTTGTTATTTGCTCTTTGGTTAAAGCACATATTAAATTGGGCAATTTTCACATTTTTATTATCCTGAAAATGCATTAAGCCCCAAGTTTCTATGGTGACAACGTGCGCTGCAATGTAGTCAGCTGGGTTGTGAGGCATAATCTTTATTTTATCTCTCTACCTACAGGGAGGAAGAAGAGCCATGAGCTACAGCATGATGAGTAATTACAATGTGAGATTGACTGCTCATGGTTTTATCCAACGTTTCTAAAGCTGAGACACTTTTCTGCAGGTATCCACCCATCTCTGTGACAGTGGGGATAGATACAACTGGAAAATTAATTTGTATTCTGTATAATATGCTAATAGAAAGATTCAGTAAAGCAACATATCTCACCACATTTCCTGTCATTTTGCACCGTACTGTGGTTTTTCTATAAGGCTAAATCAGTCTTCTTGATTGAAGCGCTGTTATTTGTCAGTGTTTGGATGCTACAGTACATTTTTCAAACATACCAACAGTATTAGTTCCCCAAGCTGCTGCATTCATTTTGCAGCGTTTCTAACTCTCCTCTTTGTTAATTCTACTTTTATCTGAAAACCTCCTTACACCTTGGCACCCCAGTGCAACATCACACAATAGAGTGAAACCAGGTCTATTTACCTTCAGGTGCTGGGGGGGATGATCAAAATGCCATTTTCATGGAAGTCATTTCAAAATTGCTATAGCCTGAAAATTAAATATCTTATCTGGTTTGAGCAGCCTGAGCCAAGGCACCAAGAATTTGGGGTTTACATGTTAATGAGGGGATTCTGGGTAAACCATTAAACCAATCGAAGAGCTTGTGTCTTTGTTGGCAGTCATATTGCAACCCAGTAACAGTGAGAGCTGGGTTTTATCCTGTAATGTGTTGGTACTACTTTTAAAGTAATTTATAGTTTATAATTGAAAGAGGAGCCTCAAAGTTTTACTAGAGGGAGATTTATTTTAGTCATGTCGAACATTTCAAAACTTGTGTTTTTGTATAAATGTCTGCATAGTTACATCGTTATTGACGTAAAGCAGTGGGTCACCTATAGGCTGTATCTTAAATGAGTCGCTTGTTCATTCACTACTCTCTATATAATAAAACCTTAGTTTTTTCTCTGTAGTGACCAGTAAATCAAGACTTTGAACCCTTATAAACCATCACTGGCATCACTGACAATACAACAATAATTTCTGTATAAAATGCAACATTTTATTGTAGGATAGTGCATAAATTTCACACTCAGAATTCAGACAGACTTTCACCATCAGCCATTTTCTGTCCAGGTGTGATCAAGCCCCGGATAGGGATCTGCAGCCGACACTACTCAAATTTAATGTAGTTACTTTGCTAACAGTGCTATTAACAATGAAGCGCTCTCTTTTTTTATGAATGAAGCAGAGCTACTGCAGAGAGTTGGCTGATGAGAGAAAAATGGGCAACAGACAAACTTTTCATTAATGTAAACCACTTTATGAACAACAGCTCTGCCTGGCATGTACAAAACGGACAAGAGATTGATCAAAGCTCTGCAAAGCTCTTTGGCTGTGTAAAACATTTTTTGAGAGGCTACAGGAATACAAATTTCAGACGCTGCTTAGAGAATAGATGTTTTGTGTTCTGTATGAATATTCTCCAATGCACAGTCCCTCTGAGAATATATTGATGTGTAATAGAATTATGTAGCTTATTTATTCTTCTCGGTCAAAATTGTGTGACAGTGTAAACATGAATGAGCTTTTTAATCACAGCTTTTTGAGTTTGCAAGGTCATATCATTGATTCTCTTCCCATTGAATCGGTGTAACACTTTTTCAATGCAACTTGTCTCAAACCATGTACTAAAGGCTAACACAATGTTTTAACAGCTGCAACCTGATTAATGGGATTAATGGGAATCCTAGTTGAGCATCTGATTTTACCAACGCAATGTTAAACACATTGTAATGTACATGATCAGGCCGTTCCCCACAGTAACTGTCTGTTCTCCTAGAAATTACTTTTATATAATACTTAATTGTTTTCCCAACTATGTTATGTTGACTGAAGTAATTTCTACCTGGATTATGTTCACATATGCTTTTTCAACCGAATTAAGCACTACATTTAAATATCACACTGAAGTCAGAGGGAGGAGGTCAGGATGGATGTTGGGTGTAGAAGACACAGGATTCAGACTTTAGTTCCTTGTGTGGTTCAGTATAGGCAACAAAAGCACTTTGGTTAAGGTTAGTGAAAGATTGTGATTTTGGTTAAATGTTATATCACGTTGTGATTCAAGTGATGCAGACTTTTTTCCCTGTATTAAGTCGCGACCTCTTTCCCTAACATTAACCAAGTTCTGCCAATGCCAAAACATAACCATTAAAAAGTTTAATAATGCTGTTGTCACTACCAGAAGATATTGAACTGCAAGATCAGTTATTTTGGCCAAAAAAAAAAGAAATACATTTGTCAAATTTTGCAACTTGCCAAATACATTAACAACATTTTTCATGATGTTGTGAGAAAATGTAATTTGACCAGAATTACGTTTCCTACAAAACGTATTTGCCGTCGCAGGCGACAGGGTTGCTGTGTTTACATACTTTTATATGCTTTGTGATACAGAGTGACGGTGGACTACACACATACTAGAACTGGAGTTACATCCAACTAACCATCATGTCTTATCACTGAACAGGAGATTACAGTTGTGCAGGTGCTGCATTTATCCATTCATAGAGCAGCTATTGAGTTGAACTGAAGGTCTGCAGTGTAATATGGTGTATTGACTGAAAAGACACATCAAGTCGCAGCCCTGACATGTCGTTACATTTTTGAGGAGGCATGCGCGTCCTAAACTCAAAGCCCTCTAAGGTACAGCATAATTTCTTAACTCAGTCTTATTTCAGTCTATAATATAACATTTAAATTACATTTGTTGTTGATCAACTCAAATACACCAAATATGCAGTTTCTTGAAATTCTCTATTCTAAATCTAATAAATCTTTCTCTTGCTATCTTGATCTGGAGGCTGCTTTACCCCTCCAGGCACTGGTATTTATTTCCCTGCTAGTATTTTTATGGCATCATTTGTCTATTTTGTGCAAGCATGATGAGACAAGTAATGCAAAGTACAACTTTATGCAGCTTTGTATTAAACTTCCTAAGGCAGCCGACAACTTGGACAGATGTACACCTGTGGAAAAAGCACAGAAGCATAAGATTAATCATTGTGTGACAAAAACATGAATCACAAATGTTTGGAAACCAAGAATTGTCAAATATGGAGACTTCACATTTTTCATATTTCTCGTTTTCAGGGCTCATTAGCTGAAATATAAAGTTTACCACTCTGCCCTAAACATAAAAACTAAAAATTCAATAACACAACAGTAAAAAAAAGTAGAGCCAAGAAACGTTATTACTGTCATATCTCTTCAAAACTTTTTTGAAAGTAAGCTCGGCTGTCCTGAATGCTGTGGTGACAGCTTATCCCCAGATAATACCAGCAATTGATTTCTCTTGAAGTTTTGTGGAGGTGTGCATTCTGAAAAGAGAAAATGAAAAAGAAAAGAACAATGTGATAAAGGGGGAAAAAAAAATGTTTGTTTTTTTTTTTTCATGTGAGTTTCACCAGAACAAAAATAACTTTGAAATTATGCATCAGTGGCAAAAGTAGCACAAAAAGAAACGTTATCGACTTGAATTCTCATCGGTAAAGAGAAAGGAACATTACATTTCTGAACAATTTGTCTTTTCCCTTTCTTGTCGAATAGATCTGTGATGTAAAAAAAAAAAAAAAATCCATAGAGATGAATCCATCTGCTCTAACAACTGCAATTACTGTCAGCTTGAGATCTGACAGTTCAACGTAATAGAGCCCCTTCAATAACTTTTTATACATTCTCGCTACGTCTTTTAAAAAAAAAAAAAAATTCAACTAATTTGTGATTTACTTTGAATGGATGCTCTTCACGTTGGCTGTGTATCAGCTTACCCAGAAAATTACAGATGACTGTTCAGTTGTCTTGTTAATTGGCTTAAAGTTGTTGATGTACCGTTACGTGAAAACAAGCTCAATCAGAAACGATATCAGCGTTGGATGTTATGTGTTTTCTTTACATTAATAGTACCATCATGAAGAATGTGATAAAGTCTCCTATATGTATGTGATGTCATGTAACACTTCAAAACCAATTACCGTCACCAGGTGCAACTCTCTCCATGAAAACACGAAGGCTAACACATGAAGTGATTGTCTCTCTCGTCGTTTAATGACTTTTTTCCACAACAGCTTTGTGTCCTTCAGCTCAACTTTCCATATAAAAACCACAGCTAGCAAAAGCACTTCATAAAAACACTCAGCAGGAGGAAGTCCACCCCATTGCCCTCAGCGCAGCCCTCCAATATAACCTTGACTTCATCTCACGGCAGAAACGGCTGTTTGATATTCCCCACCATAAATGAAACATATTCTGTGTTTTTCGCTGGACCGGCTCGACTCTGCCCTCTGGTTTGATTTGAGAGCGCCTCAGCTCTGTCTTTATGCAAAGCACACAGATGAAGCAGCCACTTATCATTAAGTGGCTGGTGTTGTTATACATCAAGGTTCCATGTTATCAGCTAATATATGCATTATTAATCCAGGCGAGATACCGGGCTATGTCTTTATGCATACCTATTAGCAGAGAGATATTAATTCCCACCCACGCCCACAACCCCTCATTAGGGGAAAGTGAAGTTCACATGACGATATTGTCAGTTCAGTGTGTGAAAACCTGTTTGACACCTTGTCCACACACATTGCTAGGGAGTTCTGTGGATTTGATCATATATACAGTAGGAATTAGTCAAAGTCATCCAGAGCAGATGTATTTACAATCAGCAATCAGTATTTACAATGAGGCAGAACAGTTGAAAGGACCACCGGCTGTCCTGGGACCTTTCTCTCCCTTGGCTGTCGGTTCCTAATTCATCAGATGACAGAACTTTTCCATGTGTTGTTGTGGAGTGCATGGACAAACAACATATTTTGTTTGTATAATTTGGAGGACTTTTCTGAGTCAGAGATATAGAGGCAAAACAGATGATATCAATTATTAATCGATTATCGATTGATTGCCATTCATAATTTAATCAATTAAATATATATTAATTTATAATTTATCCAAAGATGAAAAGCTGCAGCTTCACTCTGCTCACAGTGACAGTCATGTGGATGAACACATTAGGAAGTTGTAAGAAATCCACAGAGTTGTGGTCTGGTGGCTGTCCGGTTTAGCTAGCTATCTGAGGCTAATGCTAATGCCAAGCTTGCATCTTCAGCAGAGGCAGTGAGTGAGAGAGAGCTGTACTGTAGCTGTGGTGCTAATGTACCGGACAAGCAGAAATCTAATTACACGTTTCGAAGAAAAATCAAAAGTAAAGTGATGAACTGTGTAAGTGACACTACCTTGCTTTGAGCATAAATGTATTTTTTCTGTGGCTAAATGGTGAAAGATTTCCTGGACTGATTAAACTGGAGCGACAGTATTTGTGCGCCCACGTGACATCTATGCAGCTAAGCAGCTGTAAATCAGGTATACGTATTATTTTATATAAAACCAGTCAGACTGAGGTCCGTTTTTTGGGAGATTGGTTTAACCTGATTTATATTTAATCGATAATCTTACAGGTTACTTACTGTTGAAGGCTACAGCACTTTTGATTCAAACAAAAAGGGTCGGAATTTATTTTTAATTGTTAGATACGTCCAACACATGTAATCTTACTTAATTTATGTCCTCTAATGAAGCTGGAAGTTGTGCAGCATTGTTTGCTGTGTTTAATACTTTGGATTTTGTCGAGCCAATCGTTGAATAGCGACAGACTGGAGCTCCGCAATTTCTGATTTTGCGTCAAACATAGGTCACATCAGTGGCTAAAAGATGGTTTGTTAATGATTAATCTACTATTGATTGTCAACATGGCCGACTATCGATGAAGGAAATTGCTTAAAATCTGCATTCCTAAGAGTATGTATATGAAATATCACAGATTAGCACTTTAAAAAGCTAAAATAAATTGCTTAAAACATTTGAGAGTGCACAGTTTCAGTGGTATACAAGTGCCTCTCCATGATATAGTAAGAAAAGTGAAGTTCTACATTTAAGCTCTCAGTATATCAGCTCAATTTGCTGTCTCATATTACAGCTTGTAACCAATTCCAAGAGTCTATAAATAGTATTTGTCCTTTAAAGTATTACACAGACTTGTATATAGCTTAAACCCTGTAATATCCCTGTAGCAGTTTGTCCCACATCAATAATCCCTACCAAGATTTCCAAGCAGAGTTTCATACGTTACAGCAGTGGCAAGCAGAGAAGAAAGGAACAGAGGAGGAGGGAGGGAGGGAGGTTTTGGAGGGGGGGGTCGGGGGGTGGTTGAGCTGTTGCTGTGTGTTATGTGTCGTGTAGAAGCAGAGTGGAGAGGAGAGGAGGAGGTATCCAACGGCAGGGAAAAGCTGAAACCCCCGGGGGAGGTTTGTGTCAGCCACATGCTCCGGCTGGTCCTCACAGAGCCAGGCCTTTTTGTTATGCTGATTTACTCTGCCTTTTGTCCAAGACACTGATGGAGTGTATGTGTGTGTGTGTGTGCGTGTGTGTGTGAGGGAAAAGGACAAGAAAGAAAGAGACTCATAGAGTTTACTGCATATTGCAGACTATACATACAGAAGACATATTACTTATTACACACATGCTGTGTAATAAGGGAAGTTGAAAGTACTCAGAAAGATTATGTGACAAAGTTTCCAACACGACTCTACGATAATTCTTAGAGATACAATACAATACATACTACAAGAATGGTGACAAATCAACACTATGGATTTATGATTATTTTGTTTATTTAGATTTCTACATTATTTCAACAGTCTTCTGTATACTCATACTATACATGTAAAGAAAATGTTGAAAATTAAAGGGACTCTAATTTGTTAAGAATACATAAACAGTCAACCTTTGTTTGTGCAACTAATGCAACTAGTGATTATTTTTAGTATTGATTAATCTTCTAATTATTTTATCAATTTCATCCTTTGGCCTAATCAAATAACGCCCATCACAGTTTTCCAGAGCCTGAGATGACATCTACAAATGTCTCGTTTTGTCTGACCAACAGTCCAAAACCCAAAGAGATTCAGCTGAAAATGAGATAAAACAGAGAAAGCAGCAAATCTCACATCGGAAAAGGAAGAGTATTTGTTTAAAAAGTGACTAACTCGATCGATTGATTGTAAGATTATCTGCCAATTAATCCTCTGTTGATGAACTAATTGATTAAATGACTAATTGTTCCAGCTCTACTATTTACTGAAAGAAAGAAATGATGAAAGGAAGGAAGGAAAATGAAGGAAGGAACGACAGGAGGGAGACACAAAGAAAGAAAGACAGAAAGAAATTGAAAGAAAGAAAGTGATGCTTCCATGAGTCAGGATGAATCTAATTATGGATATAGTAGAGCGAGACAAGTGAGACACAGAGAGAGAGAGAGAGAGAGAGGATGACAGAAGGTGTCCCTCTCCCTTGTGTCCAGCCCCTAACTTTGACGTCACAGGCTGAAAGACACAAAACAAGCCGCTCTCCGCTGAGCTCCTCACTCGATTTCCACTCGCACACTCTCCAGCGCACATTCATGCTTGCCCTCAGACACGCCGCAACACTTGTCTCGACACCCGCTCAGCCTTCAGCCGCTGTGCGTAGGCGTCCAATCAACTCTAAACCAAAACACTGCACTCAAGCAACAAGAAAGCCACTCTGTCTGTCACTCCTCACTCCAGCAGAAGGACTGAAACATGCTTCATTTCTCGTAAGTGATGCCTAATTCTGTGTGAAACTGCCGACGGGAGCGCACACGAAGGGGGGGGGGAAAGGAGCGCTCCGACTCCCAATCCCGACCCAGACCCCATCCCACAAAGCAGCAGATGTGACAGAAAAAGAGAGGCGGAGAGAGAAACACAATCTCCCCCACGCCTCCTTCCCTCATCTGGGAGAACAATACCCAGCCTCCAGTTGGAGAGGGTCAGCTTTTGTCCCTCTCCCCATGCTCCCACTCAAGAGCGAAGAGCAGACGGACGCGCTGACACACTGACCTGCTGCTGTGAGAGGAGAAGACGGTGCAAAACAGTCGCTGCGCTCGACACAGTTTGATTCAGTACTTGGACAGCTCCTGAGCGACAACCAGTGTGAGTGTGTGTGTTTCCATGACTGACTTTATCTGGTGAGGTACAACAGCACAGGTTTGGTTTGGAGACCGAGAACCACCAATGCAGCCCCCTTGTTCGCTCCAGCTCGGCCCCTGTGGCCCCTCTCCGTCCTTAGGATCGCAGGGCAGCACCGCCAGCCTCCAGCAGCTGGAAGAGAAGCAGCTCTTTGAGAAGTTTTGGAAGGGGACTTTCAAGGCTGTGGCAACCCCGAGACCGGAGAGCGTCATCATGGCCAGCATCACCGCCCGCAGGAGGGTGATTGAGTGAGTTCTCTACTTTGTAATTGCAGTCAAAAAACATGCATACATTGTCTTCTTTCTTTCCCTTTTGAAAGATATTTGCTACTCAGTTACCCTAATGAGTGTTGTCAAAGATTGTCAAGCTTTTGCTTTTTGAGCAAGTAACCCTCAACTGCAACACATGCTTGTTCATACAAAACATCAGCACGTTTTTGGACCCTGATAGTTGTTGTTTAACAATGTTCTAGATTTGCCGATGCCAGAAACAACACAACAAACAATATCTTTTGTGTCACATAGGTATCCTTGTTGTGTACTCAAGCTAAGACATTAGCATAGAGGACGGTCAGTTTTAAAGATTCTAATATCTAATTTAAGATGTAAGTTTGAGAAATCCAGATTTGGTTGGATTTTTTTTCTGCTGACGATCTTGTGACATAAAGAGCAAGTTGATCAATTCTCCCCCCCATAGATCATGCTTTTTTACAGGTCTAAAGATGGCTAGTTTTCTTGTTGAAACTGGGATGAATAACGTGTTGTTAAAACCTGCTGCTCGCTTGAAATATAGTCAATTAAATGTTGACGAAACAATGGTTATACTGTGTAACCTAGACACCTAAAAACTTTCAAACAAAATGTGACCACAGACGCCAAGACATCTCTTGACCCCAAAACCAGCAATTAACCTTTTAAGAGGTAAAGAACTCCAGATTTGTCTTTGGTGTTGATCTATCATCAAACATACATCTACATGAGTATCTGCTTCTATATGCAGCAGGACACATGTGACATACAGCCAAACACAGCCGGCATGAAGGGTGTGATGTTCAGTTAATTGTCCCCTTTAAAGGTCATGTGGCAGCATCGCCATGCCTCTAATGTCAGACTTGTCCCGTCTTCCCCTTTTGACATGGCTTTGTGCCAGAGTCACTGCTGAAGGAGCAACATGTCACGTGTCTGTTTCTGCACTTTCATCCCTCCGACCAAAGGTTAGCTGCACGCTCAGCCTGGGAGGAAGGAGAAGGAAGGATGAAAGTCTTTTGCCCTTTCTCCTCCTTATTCCTCCTCTCTTCTTTTTATCCCATCTTAGCTCCTGTCTGCACAATCGACCATCATCTTCTGACTTTTGATGACTTTATCTGTTTTATTACGCACTGCTCTACACATCAGAAGCAACTACAGTGCTTTGACTTTGACGAAGGCTTACTATACATGCAACAGCTCACATAATAAATGTTCATACACGCAGAACATTTATACAACCTTACAAACACACACAAGCGCATGCGTATTCGCATACTAAATGATGTAGCTTGCTTGGGTGACCTTTGAATGGTTTTGACACCCACTATCAACTTTCTCTTATGTGAAATTAGCTATGTTAATGAGGATTAGAATGGCCCATTTCATCCTACATCGGCACAGGCTGCGGAAAGACACACTGAACCAGATAATGTGTCTTTAATGGCTTCTATTACAGCAGGACCATAATGCTGCACATGGCCTGGTTATAAAGGATTTTATTAGCTTGTAGTATATGACCAAAAAACACTTTTTATGGCAAGAATATGACCAAGTATGCTTTGACTTCATTGTGCCCCAGCTCAGTGATCCAAGCAAAAACTGAAGTCCTAATTTTCCTGTCAATCAGCCAGCAAGAGTTTAATCTATTTGCGCAAACTGGGGAAAAAACATTAGAAACAAAGCAAATGAACCCACAAAAAAAAAGAAATGTGATATGGCTGGCTGCCATGAACTGAGCAGCCTTTCTGAAATAGCCGGAGACTCTGAAGCAGGGCCCAGCTGTCTCTTCAGCTTTAGCTTCACTAGGAAGGAAGCTCTCCTCAAGTGGCTTTGCCCCTCCACGGGCTCCGTCCGGGTGACAGTGACGATGATGGCAGCATGGCAGGGGCAGACGAGAGCGAACGTCCCCAGAGAGCAGACATAATGTCGCTAATTCGCTCGGGTCTGTTTGTGTAAGACGACGGCAGCCTCCCCGTCGGTCCAACGTCCCTCTCTCGCTCGAGCCTTGTGTGTATTTGCAGGAGGGAGAAAACGCAGAGGGACTTTTGGGTGATACATATTGTAAATAATGAGTAAAACACAACAAACAAACACAACACCCAGAGAATGTGGATGCAAGAGGAGGCTCGGGCGTCTTCCCTCCCTCCATACTGCACTGTTGATTTTTCCCGAGCAGAGTGTGACTGGGGAATGCTTAGACCATCAGAATGCATGGCCTTAGGCCTGCTCCTCTGCCTCTTTCTCTCCAAGAGGAAACATCATTATTCACTGTGGATAACTGAGGGGTGATGAACAAAAGGCAGTGGAAGTGAGGCGGGCATTATGTACAACAAGCAGTGAGGGAACGAAGAGAGAAGACAGAAGGAGAGCCACAATGAGATGTTTCATGTTCAATCAGCAATCTCTGTTTGTCCTCGCCTTTCCTTTCCTTTCCTTTCCGTTCTCCTCCTCCTGTCTTTACTCCTGAAATAAAAATGCTGGAGGGGCCCGAGAGCCACAGAGGAGTAATTAGAGTTTGTTGTTCTCCCTCTGTCCTCCCTGTCTCCTCCTCTTCAGGCCAGTCACAGAGAAGAGGGGAGGAGTTCACTGGCTCTGTGTAGCCGGGTGGGGCTTTACTCGAAACCATTATGACCCTGCAAGCTGTTTTGTTCATGGGGGGGCTTCTCATTAAAAATGCAGCTTGGCTAACTTTGGGTTATGCGATTGTGTGTGTGTGTGTGTGTGTGTGTGTGTGTGTTTGAGAGGGTTTGTGTGCATCCATGTGCATCTGTACTGGAGATGTTTTCCAGCAATTGCAAGGGTTTGAAATGAGAGCGTGTGCCTGCGTGCTTACGTGTGTGTGTGTGTGTTTGTGTGTGTGTGTTTGTGTGTGTGTGTTGCTGCTGTGTTAGTGGGGTCTTGTCCAACTCTGTGGCAGATGGCAGGCTCGAGAGTGCAAGGCGAGGGTGGGGAGAAAGCGTGTGTTTGTGTGTGTATGTGGTGGTGGGGAGGGGGGGTTCAGGCCTCTTAGCAGATGCTGGTTTAACGAGGAAGAGAGGAAAAGGGTTTGGAGGGGCTTGTACACTGACAGCACCATGGGGAATATTCAGCAGGGTAGACAAAATAACGGGAACACCTTACACTACGATGCAGTGCAGTCACACTACAGCCTCAAAAACAACCAAGGAGTCAAATCGACAACATCTTCAAAGTGGTCTGATCAAAATCGGATCATTAAAATTGGATTGTTAGTCATTGCAGGGGTGTTGTACTCAATTACATTAGATTAGGTTTTTTATTTATTGTTTGTCATGAATTCTGTTTCTGAGGTTGTTTCTGGTGTCCTTATATACACTCCATTGATTAGTCCACCAAGGTAAAATGGCTTGAATTCAGTTTTTTCAAGACTCTTTCAACCTCACTTTTCAAAACACAATACACTCAAATCTCTTCCATCTTTTAATATTTATTGATAATAAATTTTAAAAAAATACAGTTGACCTTGACCATCCTTGTACTAAACTATCAACTGTTTTCAAAAAAAATCTAGTTTCTTTTAGGACAAATACAAAAACCAGTGGAGCCCTCAAAATGGCTTAAGTCTAGTTCCTCATTTAGCCCTCTTGGGCTTAAAGTTCTCAATTTAGAAATCTGGAACGCCTCCTTCTTAAGGAGCAACTTCGCTAAATGTACCCCTCTCTTCGACAGACCTGTTTCTAAATTGGGCACTTTAAGCCTGAGTGGGTCCTTATTTGAACAGGAAAACTGTGTGAGCACAACTATGGCAAGTATAGTGTAGGTCAAAGCTGACCCAGGTTTGTAAACTATAAATCGTTCACCCTTGTTTCTCTTCCAAATAAGATTGTCTAAGCTCAGGGTTTCTGTAAAGCCTGAATGATTGTGTCACTGCTCAGGGTCCTTTCCTTTTCCAAATTCTTTCTAGCAACAGCAACAGTTGTTGTGTTCATTCCTGAACCAGAATTATCCTTTGACACTGTGTTTTTCTGGCCTACATTAGCATTGCAAAATTGGCTAAATCTACGGTGGCCATTAGGCTCGGGCAGTAATTATTTTTTCATACCTTAATACCTTCCCGACATTTCACATTTGCAACAGCTAATGGATGATGCTCTTTGAGGTGCGAATGGAGGTTTGGGCCTGTATACTCTTTTAGAACTGCTTGTTGGAGGCTCGAATAGCTTCCTGGCTTTTCACTCTGCACTGCAGCGGTGCCATTCGAAACAACTATAAACACTTTATATGAACAAATTCTGATTGAGCGTAAAGCGACCGTTCTTTCGCCACAACTTTCTTGTTCTTGTAATAGTGCACACAGCTTCGTCCATGTCAGATGACTCGCCTAGATCATCGGACCTGAACCCAAAATACTCCAAAATGTTTTTATTTTTTACGAGTCCTGTACATCCACTGGCGCTCCCCATCTTTATCAGCTGAGCCTGTTCCACCAGTATATCATATCATGACTAATTGACCTCAGGTGGAACATGTTGTGCACTACAGTATATTATGTTAACAGAGCGTTTCTGTATCAGTTTAATAAAAAAAGGAGTGCATGTTTTTTTGTTGGAATTTCTGAATACCGTTGTATCCCGTTATACCGTAATACCTAGTGGCCATCTTTGTGCTGATGCACACAGAATAAAAGCATAAAAAATTGGAATAAATTAATATAAGATATAGAGTCTCAAAAACATCAAGGAGTCCCCCCCCCCCCTCGGGACAAAGCATCTCTCTTTCTCTCTCTGTGAGAATGACAGACGTGATTTAGTGACGGACGAGGGGTTTGTCTGCCGTTATACATCTCTCTGTCTGTGCTTCTGCTCTCTTCATCGCTGAGTATCTTTACCCGACTCACATCAGTATCTCTCTCCTTCCTTCTCTCAGTATCTTTTCAGTGCGCGTTAACTCGCCCTCTCTGTGTCTGTGTCACATTACTCAGAGCACACAGGATGCGGGTGCTGAGGCATGCTGACAACAGAGCAGGAGATGATGCCGACTCCCCAGGCTGGAATAGGGCTTATCGCCAAAATGGATTCACATTTGATATTGATTCCCGCATAGCCAATCCATGTGAATCAAACCAGTGTCTGTGGCTTAACACTTGATGCACCGTTCCACTGTGTTTTACAGCAGGATGCATTGAGTATGTCGGGGGAATAGGAGCTATAGCAGAAATGCAAATTGGGACTGTGGATTTATATTTGACATTGATTTCTGCATGGCTAATCCATTTGAATCAAACTAGTGTCTTATGATTAACACCTGATACACTGTCACAGCATGTAGCTGTGCATTACAAGCCATTTAAAGGTGCAGTGTGTAGGATTTAGTGACATCTAGCGAAACGGACTTGGCAGAAATGGAATATAATATTCATAAATATGCCATAATTAGTATATAATCACCTGAAAATAAGAATTGTTGTGTTTTTGTTACCTTAGAATGAGCTCTTTATATCTACATAAGGAGCGGGTCCTCTTCCAAGGAGCCTGCCATGTTGCACTGCCATGTTTCTACAGTAGCCCAGAAAGGACAAACCAAACACTGCCTTTAGAGAGGTCCTTTCACATTTTTTGCAAGTTTTGCAGCTACTGTAGGTTCTCCTACACACTTGGGAGGGGAGGGGGGGATTCAGTTTGTTGCAATCTGTAACCTCTAACGCGTTAAATACCATTAAATCCTACACATGGCACCTTTAAAGAAACCAAGATAGATTGTTACTTTTGGATGAGGACCTCTTAAGAAAATATGAGCTTTTCAATCACTAAGGAAGAGTTGTTTACAGTTTAAAGATCAAGCATTTTTGAGTTTATCAATGGGGTTTTTAAAGAATGAACACCCCAAAAAACAAAATTTCATTCCACTTTGAACGAATTTCAAAGCCTTCTACCCAACAAGAGCTAACCAAAGGATAATTTTAACATCAGTGTAGAAAGTGATGATGCACTACTTTAGGCCATCTCATCAAAACATTCCAAATGTAGTTTTAGAAAATCAAAATGTTACTGCTTGCTTGCTATATTGTAGAGGAATTATTCAATAAATTCTAATTTTGTCAGATTTTCAATCATTATAAAGTACAAGACTGTTTTAGAAAGTAGCAGCAATTATTTGTTGTTGCAATAATCCATTTTGGTGCTACTGCATCTATAATATTTGCAGGGAAATAATAACCTGCAGTGGCTATTGCTATATTAGTTGAGGGAATTATTGCTAAATAGTTGCAGGATGGGGGACTTTTTTGAGGGCTGTTAATGTAACTGCAATTTTATTCTCACATAGATTAAAAGATGTAATATGTAAGATTTGGCCTCCTGCTGCAAACAAATAGGGGGCTGCATATCACCAGAAAGCACAGTCTCCCTCCCCCCACCCCCTCTCCCAGGATCTCCGCCATTGCTGGCTGGTTGCTCGGGGCAGCGCTACTTCCTCTTCCTCTCATGTTGGATTGAGGGCAGACTGGACGCCACAATGACTTTCTATTGCCCTTGAGGTACAAAGTGGTATTATGAGACAGAACAGGCTGGGGCTAGCTGGTTAGCATGCTAACTCCAGTAGGTATCTCTGCAAAACAATATATATATATATACGTCTTTGACATAATGTCAAAACTGTTATCTCTTCACATTCTGTTGATCATTTTTGTTAATTTTTGAATGTTTAAAACTGGCCAAATCTCACATAGTGCACCTTTAATGAGTTACATTTTGGCAACATAAATACTTGGATGCTTTCATAAATACTTGGAGCTGGTTGTGAGTGGAAATTGAAGTGTTGCTTTCATGTAGGCCACGGTGAAGGCAACCTGCAGAGGCCAACTAGTCAAATTGCTTCTGCAGCTCCAAATTAGCAACACTTTGAACATTCACATTTCTTTTTTACCAGCAGAGAGTTTGAAAAATTTAGAGGTCACTGTGTTGTTTTGATCTTATTTTGTCTTTGTCTGTCACAGATGTGTGTCATTTAGTGGTAGATTCAGTGAAAGGGTTTGTTCATTTTATAAACAGGGCCAAAAAGCTGACGGCTGCACGTTAAAGAATAAGAAAGACATTCACTGGACCACAGCACAAAATGACTGTAATTTATCATGGGGTTTGAACGTGTTATCGATAAATGCCAATGACTCAACAATTACTTCAAGTGGTGATATTTCTGGCTTTTAAAACTCACTTTGACATTTCCAAATTTCACTCTTGCCTCTGCGCCACGCAGGCTCAACCTGGCACCGGTGAGAAATGAGTTCAGCTTTAATGACACACCTATAGATTCTGCAAGACGAAATGCTGCACTTCAGCGCTAACTTGTGATAGATGTTTAATATAGCCAAAGCATGATGGTTAACAATGAATGTGCCTGAAAGCAGCAAGTCTCTGTGAATAGAGAGCTCAAGAGAGTCTTTGATATTTGAATGCAGCCAATCTCTTTCTTATTTGTTCTCATATATACACTTCATAAGAAGGTGTCAGGTTGTGAGCTCGTTTGTGGTTATGAATCAGAGAATGAGAGCTGTTCTGAATCCTTCTGGGCAGTGTACACAGATGTACACACACATATTATAAATTCCTTATTATTACTGTGTACAGTGGTTGAGTACATCGAAACCGCCAAAGGCATCAATATGCTGGGAATTAAGAGGAACATGTCTAAATCCACTCTTCACGCACACAAACTCATTCAAATATATGTACAATCGTTGCAGTTTTGTATTACTCATTGTTTTACTCTCCATGCCAGACAAGCAAACATATGACAATATAGAGAGGTGGCTGTAACCTAGAAAAAACATAAATAGAAATGACATAAGCTCTGAGCAAAACATCAACGGCTGCTGTGAAACGGCGGCAAAGACAGCTTAGATAAATGCGAGAATTTAGAAGCAGTTTGAATCCATCATAAAGACACAGACAACCTTTAATTTGTTCAGCAAGACATTTTGAAAAATTGATTATGAAATACTAGTGCAGAAACAAAAGCAATGGTTTAAGAAGTAAACAGAGACACTTTGTCAAAAGGGAAGATTATTGATGCTGCAAAGACTTTGGAGTCATTGCAGCAATTTTCTTCCTCTGTCTTTACAAGCTGGCAAATATTTACATTTGTTTTGGCAGCAAGTATATTGTCGCTTTAACCTGAATCTTGACCCTCATTCCAATATAATCTGATATAATAATAATGATAATAATAATAATAATAACAAGCCTTGAGGAAGTGAAGACTCCACTCTGGATTTTCTTCTAATGTCTCTTCTTGTGCGGATATTTGGTCGCTATAGAAGCTCATACAGAAGAATACATGCACTCAAACTGCTTGCATGTACATATATGGGAATATACATACAGTACATATGGTGACTGACATTGCACCATATAGTGGGTTCAACATGATAAATCCTCCAGAGCTGAACAGCAGCAGCAGCAGCAGCAGCAGCAACAGCAGCAGCAGCAGCATTTTCGAAGATGAAAGCAAAGAGCTGAGAGTTAACCCTTTCCTTCAAACATCAGCACAAAGCTGCTGTGAAATTCCCCCTCGGGGATCACAGTTCTCAGCCTGTGGTCCACCTCTGTGAAGAAAATGCCACACACAGCCTTCTTCCCGCAGCTCCTGGCTGCTGTAAGGTCGAGCAGATTTTCATGTTCAACATTTTATGTAGTTTGGAAAGAGTTTTCTAGTTTTTTGGGGGGAAAAAAAAAACTTTGCTTACAAATCTGAAGGTCAAGTGTGATCTGATAGGGTGCAGGCTTGTTTCTTCCCCCTTTTTTACCACTTTTTTAGGGGCAGACCAGCAGCACTTCTGATCTTTTTATAACCAAATAACTTAACATTTTAGTTTAATTACATTTTTTACACTTTACTCACATTAATTCCTGCAATGCATCTTATTCTTGTTCATATTCAGGTTATGATGTTTGCATGGAACATAAGCAACCTTGTTTATACATATGCTTGTATGATTCTAACATCATCCAGATATCTTATCATCTGTGCAAGCATGTCCTTGACTCCTCCACATCCTCCAGACAGTCTTTCATTTCTATCCAAAGATGTCACAATCAGGTTTTTTTTTTCAATCCCACATATTTACTTCTACTATTGTTCAGTTTTTATGTCTTTATACATCTTAGAGTGCACATTTAACCTTGAATATCCCTGCATTAAAATGTGTAAAGAAATGCACAGTATATATATTTGACATCTGAATAGCTCTGCATTACAAAATATAACCTTTCCTGGTTTCACATATTTACTAATGATGTCCTATTGTATGTACTTAAATCCTCATCTGAGGAGGATTTCCACATTATCTCTAAAATCTCTACGTTAAACTTTCAAATCCTGAATTCAGACGTATGTTTTAAAATGTATCAAAAGTAAAATATCAGTATTTCTAGGCATAAAAAGGAAGTTAATACAGAACAATCACTTCAAATCAAGTACAGCAAAAAGACCTGAAGTACAAAGTGCATGTCTTATACAGACTACTCACTACTTCATTTGGCTGAGAGACTGAAAATATATTAAAAATTGAAGCCAACACATCTGTCAGACTGACTAATTTAACCTCAAACAATATAATGTATTCATATCTCTGCAAAATAACTACAGTTAAATATGTGTTCTGAGGTGAAAGACACAATTATCACACAAAATGGAAATATTCAAAGTACTCATGCTTCAAAATTGTACTTAACTAAATATACAACTCGGAGCATTGACAGTAAGACGACGACAAAAAAAAAAGTTTCATTAACGCTGTGTTCAGAGATGTAGATGTTCAATCAGCATCAGTAAAACATAAGGCAAGAATATAATCTGACATGCTGTAAAGAGAAATTTTCTGCTCCAATGGCAGAGAAGGGGGGAACTGATTTTGTTTGCGCTCGAGTTTTTACGCCTGAATTAGTTTATTTCCACAGTCATAACAGAAAATAAAAACCCTGTTTGAAAGTAACTGTCATGTTGACTGGAATTTGAACTCTTCATGTACATAAATCTAGGCTGAACTGAAACTGGAGTACGGATGTATTCTGCACCTGGTTGCGCTTACTTTATGGTAAAATGGAGTGCAGTGACATTAAAAAAAAGGCTTGTGGCATTTAAGACCATTAACATAGTAGATTGTGTTGCTTATTCGCAGGATGTCAGTCTGCTGAGTGCAGCCTCGGCGAGAATAAATATAACAGATGGAGATACAGATGAGACAAATGTAAATCAAATGTAAATATACAGATTTCTTATTTTAAAAAGTGTAATATTTTCTTCATGCTCTCGTTGATTCAGTGTGTGTGTGTGGTTTTTACAGAAACTGTCAAGAATCACTAGCTTTAGTCTTTCAAACCTCATTAAGGGTTTCCTATCTCTATGAGCTTTGGCCCTATAATGTTATGGCCAGTCAGCTTTATTTTTGGAGTTGCGAGTAACACATACAGACAGATGTTGCCTCAAATACTTCAGTGGACTTTCAGCTTTGTCTCTTGTACTTCCTGCATAGCTTAACCTTGTCTAAAATAAGATTTTGTGTACTTTTTTTTTTTGACATTGAAACACTGACAACCAGAACATAACAAGGTTAAAGCTGACTCAACTGAAGGGGCTAAAAAAAAAGACAAAGAACACAGACTTTGCAATAGTTTCATACATTTTGTCCTATGTGAACTAGGTTGTGTGGAAAAAACACACACTGTGGGTTATGTCCGGCAGCAATCAGCTTTATGTAATTGGCTTCTGTATTTTGTGAAAAAAAAAAAAAAAACAGGGAGAGATAGAGAGGCAAAGGGAAATGAGAAATGAAAAGGAGAAATATATATTATTTTCAATAAAGAGGTAGGATGGAAATCAATATGAGAGCAGTGTGAAGCATGACTGTAATAACTGAAAGAAAAGAAAGAAAGAAGGGAGGGGAAAAAGAAGGGAAGCACAAATGAAAATAAAGAAATGAGAGGGGAGGCTCTGCGAGTGAGATTTGGAGATTGTCCGTTTCAGGACATTGGAGCAGCCAAGGTTATTACATTTTACTGAATATCATATTTTTGCCCCATGAATAGAAATCCTTTCTTGACTCTTGGCCAAAGGGAATTGAATTATATGTAGGCACATAATGTACAGCATTGAATAAACTCATAATAGACGATGTGACAGAAGGTGAAACACTCCTTTGTCCTCTACATGAAATGGACGGTAGTAAATCTTACAGACAGTAAGAGATGACCTATTCCTTTGAGCGATTCATTACCAATGAGTGTGGTGGCTGAGAGAGGGGACGGCTCACTCATTACGTCCTATTAGATCTTCACAAACCATTGATGTCCCCGGACATGAAAAAGATATGAGCCAACTTTCAACTTTAACTGCTAACCGACTGGCCTGCAGCGAAGAGGCATCACGCTGGAGGAGAAACAAAAACACGTTTGAATGTGAGCGAGCCAAAGATGATGTGCTTTTGCACGTGAAATATGATCATATTGTTTGTTTTTTTTTCTTCTCTATGACCCCAATGAACATTTTCTCATTTTAACGAGATCTTTCTCAAGTTATAACAAGATATTTTTTGTTATTATAACATCGGTATTACTACATGTCACAACACTTTCCAGTTAATAAACAAAATTTATGTATCTTATTATTATCTTATCTATTGTCTTATCAGCCAGTATTTTCAATCAGGTGCTGTTCAGGCGCAGGAACATCTTAGGTGAAGATCAAAATTAACCACTGCACACTGAAATGACTTTTACTGTGACTTTATTAGGAGCGAACAACACGTTTCGCCTGTAGCTTCTTCAGGTTCGCTCAGCAAAACTACATGAACACTCACAGGTGTGATAAATACATCTGGGTCACATGACTAATTATCACAGTCTTAAGTATGTCAAAGGTGAGCATTTCACGAAGAACATGACAATAATATTATACAAAATTACATTTTTTAAAAAGCACGGCATGGCTAATATTACACAGACTTACAAGAATAACACTATTATACATAATTTTAACTTAATTTAAAAAACTAACTCCAGTAAACAACTGAAGAGGAAGAGCTAAATTTCCTTAGAAGACTAGACTATCAGTCCTACAGTTGTCCCTCTACACCAGGGAAGGTGAGTGTCAGGGGACATAGTGGCTCATCTCTCCCTGAGGGTCCAAATTACCTGGAGAGAGATATAATTACTATTTTCATATCACAAAGGAGAACTTAAATCCTGTGTTTCATTAAGTCTATAAGGTTCAATTTGTATTCAATTCATAAATCCAAAACGCCTCCCTTCTTAAGAGCTGCTTAATCAAATTACCACCTCTCGGATTGGGTCGCACTTTTTCAACGCCGATAAATTTGACATGGTTTTTTCTCCTCGTAGTGCCTAGCGATGGCATAATCCATATTTCCATTTCTAATGGCAGCCTTATGGCTCAGCAGCTCTCGATTTGAGATGGCGCTTTGTTTGTACATACGTTAAGCCACATGGGCGTTTCAAGATGTAAACGACGTGTAGAGAGAGAATTAAATCATTATTTTATATCATATTTCTTCCCTGTATGAGAGTGATTAAATGTCTTGTTATCAAATGTGTTTGGACAGTGTGAACATTTTCCACATCTATAGTTTATATACACTTGTTGAGAAAACCAATTAGTTTGTGTAGGTTCCTTATACATGGACCTGACATCAATATCTCTGACATTTCTGCCTCTCTTGAAGCAAAAAGGAGGTCTGGAGCATGATAAATGATTCAAACTTGGTTCAGAATTGAGGATTTTCCAATATGTGCTAATAATATGTTTGACTTGTATAGATGCCGTACAATATTCAGATTTATGTTTTTGTTTAGGTCACGTTAATTATGTTTTTATGTTCATTTTACATCTATTTTTACATGAAGCAGCTTGATGCATGTAATTTCTTTATTGTAAAGCACTTTGAGCTGCATTTCTTGCCTTTTGGAGAAGTGACATGTGCCATTTTGGAAGGCAGTGACAAAATTTGACATTTTTGCTTATCGGGCAGTCTGTTTTAAAGTTGATCGTGTTTGTGCCTTTAACTTACTCAACTTTTAACATCTTTACAGCACGTACCTCTCGCTGACACATCACCTACTGCTAACTGTCAAAAAATAAGCTTTGACTCACTGAAGGAGTGAAAAAGGTTGTCAGACTGTTACTTGAATTGGTCTTTCATTCACTAAAAAGAACTTACATCACACACTAAGCTTAGAGTCCTACATAAGTCCTGAGGACTGTAGCCCAGCTGTTGTTGTTAATGCTGATGAGGTTCGACAGCAGTTAAGGCACCTTGAGGCTAACAGAGCAGCAGGCCTTGATGATGTCCATCCACGCACCCTGAAAGTCTGCGCTGACCAGTTGTGCTCAGTCCTCAATCGAGTTCAATTTTTTTCTTTGTCTTCATCAAAAATTCCAGTAACGTGGAAAACATCTTGTCTTGTTACAGTTAAAAAAAAACAACGTGAGTAGTAGTCTTACTAATCTTAGACCTGGAGCCCTGCTGTCACACAAAATGAAATGTTTTGAAAGGGTTGTCCTGGGTCATCTGAGTAGATAGGTCTCAGTCTTTCAACATCTCTTGCAACTTGTGTATAGGAACGGTGTGGGAGTAGATGATGCACTACTTTTTATGCTTCACGGCATTTACAGCCACCTTCAAACAACTGCCATCTCTGTTAGGATTATGTTTTTTTTTTTTTTTTCTAGTGCTTTTAATACAATTCAACCACACCTCTTTGTTTACAGATGAATGATATATCTCTTGGGTCTTAGATTATCTCTTGTCTCGACCTCAGTTTGTCAGATTTGATAACAAAACTCTGTGTTTTATCGGTTTTATCCTCCTTTTTATTCACACTATCATCGACTATAGTCAGGTGTCTTGTCAAATCCAAAAGTTTTCGGATGACACTGCCCAAGTGGGTCTACTTAACCGAGGCAATAACCTGGCCTACAAAAGAAAGGTTTAGTCATTTGCCAGCTGGTGTGATGCAATTTTTAGAGTTAATTATTGACTTCAGAAGGAAGAAGGAGGAAGTCTTCCCAGCGGATCAGCAGATAGAAATTGTCCAGTCTCACAAATATCTTGGCGTCTACCTGGACAGTAAATTAAAGTGGAAAAAGGACACTGAGGTCAGTGTGGAGGAAGTGTACATCCTTTGATATCAGTAAGAAGTTTCTTCATGGTTTTTATTAGGGAATATTAATCTGTGGATGATAAAAAAAAAACCAGATCGATAAGATGATCACAAAGGCTGAGACTCACTTGAGGTCACTAAAAAAGAGGGCCAAACTAAAAGCAGTTCTGTATTTTGAAGGCGATCCATTACACAGTGTTTTAACGGACTCAGACGCTCATTCAGGGATCGACTAGTGATGCCTGAACGAAACAGAAGGTCTTTTGTTCCAGCAGGGTTCAGATTTTTTTAATGAACACTTCTATATGTGGTCTGTGGATCCATAGCACCTGTCGGCTGTTATTCATGTCCGAAATGGCTTTTTGTGGTGTTATTTATTTGTTGTGTACTGTGAATGCAATGTCTATATTGTTGTCTGTATGAGTTGATTCGGTGGCAAATGAGTTTCCCCATTGGGGATTAATAAAACTGTCTAATCTAATCTAATAATAAACTCCCAAGTTTGTAGGAACCCCAACGTAAATTATATAATACGACAGGTTTTGAATATACAGCGGCTGAAAATGTCATAATCATAATAAGATCAGTGATGCTTTGGGGGATAGACAGATAGTTATTGCCACATCCAACTGCAATGTGCCATGAGGTGGTACAATCACTCATAATGACAGAGGGCTGAAATCCTTCTCAGTCTAAAATCGCACTGAGGCAAAGACCTCATTAAATATGCATACACACCCCAGAGTTGGCATATTGGAAAATCTGAAAAATCCTACATAATAGGCTGAAGCCTTTTTCCCCTGGCAGCAAATTTAACTCTGGAGTTGAAAAACTCCCAGACGCATCTTATTTACAATAGGTCCAACACACACACACACACACACACACACACACACACAGAGAGAGAGAGAGAGGACATTCAGACAGTGAGCTTCAGCCTCAGTTTTGTCTTTAAATGATTTTTTTCTTTTCTGCTTGCCGAGTATGCTACTTTTTTTTGTAACTGGACCCCTGAAGCGGTCATAGTATTCATTATTAAAATGCAAACTTATCAAAGTCAACTCCTCATCACATAAATTAAATCATTTCAAGGCTGACTGGCTCCCACATCTCAGCCTCGTCCTCCATTTTTCATTTTCGCTTCTTGCCCATCCTCATTTCGGGAAGACGATCTGCCATTCATGTGAAATTGCCACCATTTGCATAACTGACGCAGGGGTAAGGGTGCAAACTGTGGTGGTGTTGATGTCACAAATGCAATCAGAGATGGGAGCGGAGGAATTAATTAGCCCGCCGCATTACTTCCTTCCCTCTGCCTCTTTCTCACCTCTGCCGTCGCTCCTTGACACGAAATGTCACGCAATGACAGGCGATTCCAAAGCTATGACACATTTACAGTTCATGCCGGGTGAAAAACAAAGATTGCTTTACATTTCATACTGTGCGGAAACTTTCTGGGAAAGTTGCATCATGGAGCAGTCGCTTTGTTGAGAGTCTGAAATGTTTGTTTTTACCTGCTTTGGCTCTTTTCAATCAATGAAAGAGAACATTTCAAATGCCCACAAAATGTCTACATTAACAATTTATGCCACCAGGCCTCTTATGATCCCAGTTAACTAGTCTTAACACTTTAGCCTCATTATGTTATTATTCCTGTTTACAATATTCAGTCATAAATAATGAATCAATTTTGTTGCCTCGTGCTTTACCATTTTTATATGAGCATAAAAGTATACCCACTGGCCAGGTTTCATTTTTGCTGCATGCTTTTTTAAAAGCGATAATATAATTTTTATTGCCTTTTAGCAATAAAATAACTGTATTATATCTGAGGGGCTGACAGGGTTGTTGATCAATACCAGTGACTCCCAAATTCAAGACACTCCCAGCATATAACAACTACTCATTAGTGCAGTTATAGTCGCTCTAGGGAAGATTTTAATGTAACAAGGACAGTGTCACAGACTGTGAGGCACCCTTCACAGTTAAGCACTATCACAGAGAAGAGAAGAGAAGAAGAGATATGTGAATGATCCTGGTTCAGTCTGTTGGCTGTCTGATCAGAAAATCTGTTAAACATCAGCCTGTTGTCACAAATTTGAACTGGATTAGTAAAGGTAAATGCAGGAGCCTCAACATTATCACTTTAAAATCTTGCCTGTTATTCAATGGGTAGACGCTCTGTTATACTCAATTACTTGGGATTGAAATGGGATGAAATGCGAACGACATCAGGATGGGACAGCATCGGCAAAGAAGAAAGTTACTGTGATGGGCTGAGAGGAAATTGATTATGACCCGACAGGATGGGAAGATAGTTTCACTTCTGTTTCACCTTCAGATAAAGCAAGTTCGAGTATGAGCGATAATAAATAAATTAATATGAGTTTAGTTTCTTTTCGGTGTGGTCTGCGCAGCGTCGGTCGCGCAAACATTTAAAAAGGGACGATATCGCACCAAAATCAAATGTATAAAACTACCTTGTAGAGCTTCAAGTCAAATTTCAGTTGCTAATGCCACATCAAATGATGATAGATAAAGTATGCCGAGCAACAAGCTGATCCTGAGCAGCGGAAGATGTTGCCATGCGAAGGTCGACTTCAAGGTCAAAGAGTGTCAGTATGGCAGGTAGAGAGCTGTGCAAGAGGGTGCAGACTTGTTGTGCAAAAGCTCCTCTTCCCAGTGTGTGCTACTTCCCAGTGTGAGTGTTATTCCCACTGACATTCCAGCAGCCAGCAAGTCCCACTGAGAACTGATTAGGACAAATGGAGCTGACAGGTTTGTCGCTGTTCTCGGAGCGAGAGAGACATGCTAGGAAGTCGAGTGGAAATCTCCTGTTTTGTCAGGCCAAATCACACCGAGAGAAAATAGATGATATGATCCTTTTAGCGAACTTGAATCACCTCTTTCACACTATTTGATACTTTTTCTCTTTATCGTCATCACCAACTTATCAACCATGATCCTTAAACTAACCCCCGAAGGACAAACACATCTATGTCATTGATAAGTAGGTTATCTCTCAAATTATAATGACTTCAGTAAAGTATAGGTCCACCATGCAATTTCATATTTGCAGACAGCAGAAAATCATTACAGAAAGTTATCACTTTTATATGACATCAGCATACTGCATACCATAAGAATGTTGTTGCTGTTGCTGTGGTCTTTAGAAATGGCTCATTCGTTTCCTTAATTAAGTTTAGTAACAGCCTTGTGAACTGCTCAGTCATTAGACATATGTTAAACGTGGTTGGTTTAAGCGATTCGGTAGCTAAGGATGTCGTGAATGCAGAGATGACATTGCAGATGCAATTTAAGAACACATTGCTGAGTCATTCACTCAGTGAGCAGTTTGTTTAGTTGGAGTTTATTGGAGTTTTTTTTAAGGGTTTAATGATGAACCAGTCAGTCAGGAATATTAGTAAAATAAAGGTTATATGAATTATCATGATGGTTTCTGTTATTGTTATATTCAGTATTATGGGGATTTATTTTTTTTAAGATGGGCAAATGTTGATTTGAGTTCCAAAGATATAAATTATCCCTTTTCCCATCTAATTCTGCTTTTTCTGTTTCTCTCCTCTTGATTTTTCAACGTCTTGAGACCATGTTGGAAATAAGTGCACTCATTTTACTGTAACATGTTGTCTTGTAAATCCATAAATAATCAATTTATCAATCAAGTTTTGTGTCAATAGCAAGGTAAGTGTCGTGGGAAATCTTCAGATGGGCCAATAAATCTTCAGGTCACCCACAACTTAGTATTAAACTCTTAAGAGAAAGACTCAAAAAAATATACTGGAAGCTGGTAGAGTTCAATGTGAATAGGTTTACTTTGCACAAAGAGCAATACAAAGCAAACCGAGGCCTTGATCCCGGGAAAGAACCTAATGAAAAATCATAAAACATTCAATTATATACCTCTCATAACCCCTCCTAATGTGGCGCTTACTTGCTAAACCCCACCTTGCTTGATCTTAACACTTTGGTAATAATCCAGACATGACTCGGCTACAGAAAACAACATTGTCTCAGACTTCTCTAACGTGTATCAGTTGTACTTGCCATCTTCCGTATTTCTCACAATACACAGGGCCTAGCGGCCTTCGCCCATCACACACAGAAGATTAAAATATGACATTGCTGAGTCTCCTCTTCCGTATTCCCATAGAAACTATCTACTAAAGATGTAAATGTTTTCTTTGCACAATTACTGGCCTATTCATAGAAGAACAGTTTTCCACCACTAAAGTCCTCCACAATCCATCTTTAATAAACTTTTCAGCCTTCAGATTCAGCTTTATTCCTCACCCTGGAGTGGTGATCTGTTATATATTCAATGCCAGTAATTCATTAGCTATAGGCAGCCTTCATGAAATGAATCACAGGCTTATTCACTCGATAACAGATTTGCTCTGACAAGTATAATTGAAGTAGAAGTCAAAATGAAAATATTTGAGAATTTGTTATTGAGTTTGCATGTCTGTGAAATGCTATTGATCCATATTTTGACTCAGATAAAATGCCTCAGTTTAAAAAAAGCCCTTCATAGAGAATTGGTTATTACAACATTGTGCTTGAATCTACAGTACAATATAGCTTTATTGCCTGCTGTGGTGGAAATTAGACTTTGACCACAGCTTGATAGTAAAACATGAAAAACTAAGACAGCTACAAACTTCAGGAGGACTGTCATATAAAGATACGGACACTGCATGTGCCGGTGAATTTGTCCACTAATTAAATTTATCTGGCAGGGATCAGGGTGATCTGGGGATATTCTACCTAATTATAAGAAATATAATTAATGTCTCTGGAATATGAGCTAATTTCACTGGCTTTCTATCAGTTTTGATAGGAGCGGGGAGGACTTTTTTTTTTTCCCCCCTCAGTTTTGCATCAATGAAAGAATTGGTTATCGCGCTCACCCTGATTCATTTGGAAAACATGAAAGCCTCTCCGATAGCCACATAATTAAACGGTTATTTTGGGGCATTCAATTTAAACTTGGGCTCAGCAGTGCCCTTGTAGGAGAAATAGAATTGCTTTGTCTCAGCACTCTCTTTGACTCTGAAGACAGTTTAAGGAAATCTAGTCGCAATAAAACACCAGATCTGACTACAAGGGAGCCTTGGAATTAATGATTTGCCTTTGATCCGACCAGGGCGATGCACGAGTGCCTTTTGTCCTCATCTAAATGAGTTCCTAGTTCTGGAGAAGGCTGCTAAATTATTAAGGCTGTGCTAGAAGTTTTTTGACTTTTTGATTTTTCTTTCCTTGACTTATACCGAGGGAACCTATGGCAAATAATCCAAAGGTTTATGATAATGAACGAATTCAAGCTAAGTTTGCAATAATTATGATGTCTCATAGACTGGAGTTGCAGAAACATCTGCCTAATCTAATCACCTTCCAAATTAACCTACGTTGTCTATATCTAGATAGTGTTTCAGAACTTACTGCAGTAGAATACAGCACAATACATCATATCATATGATGGACATTGAGCTGCCAGCTACAATTTGACTTTAGGATGCCCTCATCTTGTTTGATATATTCAACCGGGGTGGGAGGGGGGGGGGGGGGGGGGGGGGGTGATGATTTGCGTAAACAAATAGATCCTGACTGGTGGCATAATCCTTCTCACGATGGCCAAAGGGCAAACTTAATGCACTGAGATATCAACGTCAAAGTCAAAGAGCAGAATGGAGTCTATTTTTAATCCACTTATCTGAGTCCTTGATTTTCTGCACATTTGCCTCGTTATTCATCCTGATGAAAAATGCTTTTGAAATGCAACGCTTTTGAAATACAGGTGGTGCACATGAATCAAAACCACAGTGTGTGTGGGTGTTGATAAGGAAACATTTTACTAAAACTCGTTCTGCATAATAACTATCCGAGAGACGTGTGTTCTGGTGTAGTAATATGTCTGAATGCTTCGGATGTAGAGACTTGGGGGAGGAAGAAAGGCATTTGGCTTGTTGACTTTGCTTCTCCTCTTCAAGAAAACCTCTCAAACGCCTCAAGTGACTGACATATTTACTCCGTCTTCCGCAAAGTCCTCCACCATCCCTCTCTCCATCTGTCGCTGCCCTTAACGACACCTCATCCTGTTGAGAATGGGCCGAGAGAGGCAGGAGATTAGGAGCTAATATGGTATTGGAAAGGAGGAATAATCTCACAGACACCCTATCTTTTCTCATAAATTCTCAGGCGAGAGGACAGTCCTCCAGCCTGACTGACAGACTGGCTCGCTGAATGAATGACAGCCGCCAAGGTGAGGGTACGTCAGAATGGCGGAGTCGAGTTTAAAAGCCAGTTAGCAACGTAACACTAAGCCTCAAGTCATCATTGTGGATGACCGCCTGTGCTATCAGCTCTAATCCTGACCTAAAGCCCTGTTCCCCATTCCCACAGGAGCAATATTGCTTGGGGACGTGAGATGGTTTGGCAATAATTTCAAAGATTGATGGTGATTTGAATTCTGTGCAAATCTACTATGTCTACAGTTTGTTAAGTTAAGGTTTGAGGGCAAATTTCTAACTGTTAAATGATTTAGATGAAGACAGAGGTCCCCTGATAAAACTAAATTAAACTGCAATATTTTTCCCTTTTTTAAATGTACTATTGCTTCATTACTGCTGTCATGAAAAATGGAGACAGAGGTGCAAGCAGTTATTTACTGAGCATGTACTTGAGCTGTCAGCTGTCTGTAATACATCATATCTTAAATGTCATGTTAACGAGAAACCCGGTTTCTGTAATCGGGTTAAGGAATTAGAGAAACCTGGTTAGCACAGCAGGATATCTGCTGGAGAAATCCGATTTCTAGGCCATGTATACGTATAACCAGCTTCCCTAACAGGGTGTTTTCAAGAGCACATGTGCATGACAAAGACTTGAGGCAGGGAAGGTATCGTTGTGGCAGCAGTGTGGCAGGATGATAGAAAGCATCTTAAGAGCGGCACATCCTTCTATCCAAAATAATTCTATCCGAGTCTCACCACCGAACTGGAAGCGACACTAAAACTTGAAAAATGTCGTCTTGTAGGAGTCTAAATAAGTCGGTTTTCTACAGTTATTTGTAAAATTCACATTCCCATTGTAAGGAAGACGTATGTGCTCTGTCATTAGAGACTATAGACATTAGAGACTTTCCTCACTGTGCTGCCAGGTTCTGCCAAAAAAATAAACAAAACAAAATCAGGAAACAATGTCTTAGAGAAATCTGATTACTGACCTGCTGTATGTAAACATGCACATTTATAGTAACCTTGTTCTTCAACCTGATTTTTCCCAGACATCTGATTTCTTTTGAGCAAACAGAAAATATAAGGGTTTAAATGAACTATGACATTTGCTACATTAAATTACAAAGTGACAACTTATAAATTTAGATTTTTGTAGTCAGGGATGAAGAGGTTATCATGTTTATTCATTAATTGCAAGAAGTGCCCAACATACTGTATGGTAATGGACCCATGTGAATAAGGCTTAAGTCATTTTCCATCAGGCCTCTCCTCTTTTTCATAATCTGCTTCCGCTCGAAACACTGCAGGATGAGACTCACCTTCTTTTAAACTCTCCTCCATTTCCCCCGAGAACACAAAGTGGACTCTTCACTCCTGAGTCACTTTTATTTCGCCCTTCCCTGGCAATTATTTCCTCTCTGGAAAATACGCTTAGAGGATTTCTGTGACAAAGGGAAGAGATTCAAGTTTACATTCTTCTCAGGCACCGCTGCTCTTCAGTTCACTCAGAGAACGGCTGCGTTTGCCAACAAGGTGACAAAAAACATGCTGTCAAGACGCTGACGATGTTTGAAGCAGCTGACAGGCTGTGTGCCAAATGCCTCATACATGCCTTAAGAGATTATTTCTCAACATATCTTATTTCCCAATATGTGGAAAATTATATGAAATTCGGAATTTATAATATTACGCCTGTTTACCTATGTTATGAAGCAATGATGCATTTCAGAGAGCTCTCAAAATAGATCAGAATTCAATATGCTCAGTATGCCCACACATTGCGTGTCCTGTTGCATTGATGGAATCCACAATATTTCCACCTTGAGATTTATTGCATTAGAAAAGGAGAAATATTATACCTCAGTTGTCAGGATGTTTTACCACTTGGTCAAATAAAAGCAAAAAAAACAAGGAAACGGCTGTTTTTATATTTCTGCTCAGTTTATAGAGAATGTAGAGTTCCTACATTTCCCAGAATGACCCAAACAACACAAAGAAAAGCATCATTGCATCATAACATAGGTAAACAGGCGTGAAGACTTAAAGCTAACTAGATAGAGCTAACTAGTTTGTGACCGTTGCCTGGTTGAGACTACACCCAGACACACAACACAACAAAACAAACATTTTTTGCATATTGCGGGTTTTTTTTCTATTAAAGCAATAGTTCTGCATTTTGGTTAATACACTTAATTACTTTCTGACTGAAAGTGAAATGAGAAGGACTATTTTTTTTGCCAGGAGTAGTGATGACAAGAATCCAAAAAAGTCACAATTTGGTTTTTGTACTGATTAACCAAAATAGTTATAACATGTTAATTGGTGTGCTTTAGAGGTACCGGATTTTATTACCTTTGTACAGAGCCACGCTAGTCTTTTCCAGTATTTGTGCTAAGCTAAGCTAATCAGCTGGTTGCTCTACATGTAGCTTCATAATTAAACAACAAATATGAGAATGCTATCAATCTTCTCATCAACTCACGGCAAGAAAGCAAGTACGCACATTTTCCAAAATGTCAAAATACTCCTTAGAAGCTCCTGTTAGTGGAGAGGACGCATCATCTACAATCTTGAAGGCTATTTTACCCCCCTACTGCTTATTTTGCATCTAAACTTGGCTTCCCACAGTGTGTTATAGCAGAGGATTCGGCTATTCCCTGAAAACAAAGAAAAAAATCTCCAGTAGCATCATTAATCATCATCATCATCATATACTTTATGAAATAAAGTATTAAACTTAGGGAGAAAAGTGCAGAGGAGTTATTTCACACAGCAAATGCCTTATATTTAAAGAGTGTTTAAGTTACATTTAGGTTGTCATCTACTTACTAAACTGGTCACAAAACAAGATGCTCTGAGACCCGGTAGGCTTACCATCACAACTACACAATAATTTGGGGGAAACCTGGAAAACAAGAAAAATACACCATCAAAAAAAGGAGTTGTTTAAACAGCATAACAGTGTTCAAGGAAGGATAGATTTTTATTTTCAGTTATTAAACCTTCTCTATCTGTCTTTATCACAGTGGGTGAAGTTTGTTCTATAATCAAAATGACCAGACAGCTGTGATGCCTACAAAACAAGTTCTCTACAAACTACAAGTAACAAGCAACAATACAACACCATATGTGCATGTCGCTTTACCGTGTATGCCATTCATTATATCCACATTAATACAGTACAGTATGTGCAGCCTGACTATACGCCACATGGTGAATCCTTTAAACACCACCTTTGACTTTGAGGGGGATTATCCCTTAATAAGGTTTAAGCCAAATTTAAGAAGACTCTTTAATTAAGCCAATCATTTCAAGCCATATGGCTGTGATGCTTTTCAATTAAATGTCATTAGAGTTTCCTGTTTGTCACATCAGGATCCAACCTGGAATGAAGAGAAAATCAAGGCAGGGTGCTGATGCGGCCTGGTTTTTAATTTTTATGTTCAGTGCAACAAATACACATGTAGATGAGCAGAAAATTAAAAAAAAAATTATTAAACTCATTATTAACCTAAAGGTAAATTATAAAACTACTGCTGTAGGGCTAATGATTATTTTTTATTATTAATTAATCTGTAGATTATTTTGTCAATTAAATAATTCATCTTTTAATTTACAAAATGTCAGAAAATAGTGAAAAATCTCACAATTTCCTTAAGCCTAGGGTGACGAACAGTCTAAAACCCAAAGATATTGCGTTTACAACCATGTGTGACGAAGAAAAGCAGCAAATCATTGCAACAAAGAAGCTAAAAACAAAATCAATTATCAAATAGTTGCCAATTAATTTTTTGTCAATCGATTAATCAGCTAGTTGTTTCAGCACTATAAAGTTACATCATTAACAAAATAAGTGATGAGCATATAAAATGAATTAAATAATAATAACAATGAGCAGAGAAGTTACCTTTGGTTCTCCAAATCAATTAAAACTGACAGAATAAGCATAAAGGAGCCTATTTGTCCTTTTTATTTACTCTCGTCATTTCCCTCTTGAGGAACACAGGTTACATATCTAAATAAATCCCCTCAGGACCTTGATGGCTTTTGCCTTCCCACACATTAAAGATAATGGAATAATTCACTTGCCCTTGAGCCCCTCGCCGTGCATCCATACAGAACTTCTTATTGGATCTCCAGCAAATTGAATGAACCTCCTTTCCATAAAAAGGTAATGGACTCCCTCACATAGCCCTCTAAATAACATGGACGGTAGGTGAGGTGAGATGAACCAATTTATTATCCGACTTTGAGGAAGGTGCGTATGGAGGGGAAGGTCACTCTCTCATTGATCACAGGTTCCCCCTCAGGGAAATGATAATTATGTGTACCAACATGGGCTGAGGTCACCTCCAGCCATCCCCAGGAACAGGTTAGAAAACCTCCAGAGAGGAAGTATGTAAAGCTGTGTTGTGGAACATTGTTGTTTTAGCACAGATCAAAACTGGCATGTGTCACTGAATTTGTGTGGTTTTATGGTGATTAGAGGAAATCCGTCTTTATGAACAACTGCGTTAAATGTACAGAATTTATTGCACAGTAATAATTTTTTGTAATCTGGGTTTTTTAATATAACATGATATGATGGCATGGGTGGAGAGAGTAAGAAATATTCTACTCAAATAGAACAATTGTTACTTTTCTGCCAAAAAGTTCAGTTGTAAAAATGTATCTCACCAAAATAAGTCAAATGTGGCACAATTAAAGGGGTAATCCAGTGGTTTAGTGCTGTACTTCCACAAAGAGCAGATTCTCAGGAGGCAGATTAGAAAAACAATGATCAAAAATGATACAGCAGACGTCCAAAAATGCTGGATCCTACACTTCTCTTAATTCAACTTGATTGCGTCTGTCTTTAGACCCTCCTTGTCTACTAAATACCCACATATTTGAACTTCACCTGAACTTCACCTCCAGTTTGTAGTGCAGACTTTCTGATAAAAAAATTGTAGTCTCTAAACCCAACCTGAGATTACTCTGGTGACATCATCAGGGTTATTTCTACGCTTTTTAACTGAAGATGCGTATTCCACAAAGTACAGTCTCTTGAATATCATCTCTATGTGGCACAAGAAAGAAAAGGTCGAGATTTTAATTATAGACACTTCTCTACTGTATAATTTTTCAATGCTAATGGTTTCACATTCAGTCGGTTTATAATAAGCAAGTTTCCATTTGTGCTTATTTATTCATTCTGCATATCCAAAATGTAAAAGGGGGGATTTCAAATGTACAATATGTCGTGCAAAACCTGCTCTAAACAAGTTTGTTGCAAACCCAGTCTTACCAGTCTAAATCATGATGTTGGGCTGCAACATAAACCTCCCAATTAATTCAAAGGACAGACAGGTAATAAAACTTCCATCTGTGTCTGCTGGTACAGCTTCAAGAAAAAGAAAAAAAAAACCCACTCATATTATGTTTTATGAGACATTATAAATTTAATGCAACTTTTCATGCATTTCCATAACCTGCAAATACAGGAGTTAAAAACAAAAGAACAAAGTAATAATAAAATGAAATATTAGCAGATAAAATTGAAAGTGAGAGCACAAAGAGACACAAATTATAAAACAATTTAAGACAAGACTAAGGCTAAAATAATGTGATTTTAAAAGACTTTTCAATAGAACATGGTTTCTATCCAGCAGGTCATTCAAGAGTCGAACTTTATAAGTCAGTTCAGATACACAAAAACTTTATTGTAGATAAACAATCCAAAAGAGATGCATAAGTACTCAGGCAATGGCAAAACTACTCTGTTCTGCGCTTTGAAGTACAGAAAAGTAAAATGAGTACTTAACCCCAAAGGAGGGGTCAGAGGACAGCACCCTTGCAGCCGATAAGCATTCAGTTTCTCCCTCATAGACACTTAGATGACTGGACCACCGTGCCACTTCTGATTATACCATATTGTGTCGGTTTCCCCTCTTATCCTGTGCAGGCTAACAGCATTTCCGTCTCAAAATCAGATCATGTCCGTCAGGCAGCCAGGAGCAGCCACGCTGATTAGCATCGGGGGGGAAAGATGGGTGGAGGAAGGGGAAATCAACGGGTGTCTTGATTACTCTCTGTAGTCGTCGCATACTGCATGCCCTGCTCCAACCCTAAGATGATTATTTTAGCATAGCTAATTCAAGTCTCTTTAAGAGCCAACATTTATGAGACACACTTCTACCGACGCCTGCACACACTCCTACGTAGATATGCGGTACATACATGTATGAATAAAGGGTAGCATGGTAATACTGGTTCCACAAATTCCAGTCAGCAGTGGACTACTACCTTCAAATGCTGTTGTGTGTGAGTAGTAGACATGGTGGGTGTAAGAAAGAGTGCTGAGAGCAACAATGTCTAAAATTGCCTCTCTAAGGATGCTGGAAAGAGACATGAGTAGAGATATATGACAGAGATGGAGACAATGCAAGGGACAAAGAATGCAGCCAAGTGAACAGAAAAAAAGCAGAAAAAAGCAGACAGAGATGTTGAAGGAGAGAGATTACGCTGAGGATATGACACCCGTGGCCCGTGTAACAGCCCACAGGGTGTAGCAGCAGGCGTGGGAGGAGGTCCTGACTTTGATACACCACAGACAGCGGGTGTTATGGGACTGTAGAGCAACTACTTGCAAAACTGGGACTCAGCTTCTTAGACAAGACTCAAATAGACAGAGACAGAAGGTTAAAGCAGCACAGAAACGAAGACGAAGAAGCCTGGAGGTCTGATACAAGCATATGAGTAAAGTGGGTGAGTTATTTGGCTGGAGACAGAGAATGATGCCATCCACTAAGGTACATTTATAGCATCAAAAGTGGTGTTAGGTCTGCTGGATCTGTTAAGATGCTGTGCCTCCATCTGCCTGTGCGCCACACCTGGTAGGTGGCGAAGACGTAGCTGTGATGAGAACAGGAGGAAGGAAGGATCATGAGTATAGTTCACATGTTCATGTCTTCACACCAAAACCAGCATGATAAGACAATGCATAATGGGAAAACTAATAGCACAGGTGAGGGGAAGGTGTCAGGTAATTCAAGATGGTTTTGAGCCCAAAATAATCCTGCTAGTTTTATGATGCTATTTGTGTCTATGTTTATGCTGTGCACTTATCTCAGTCATGGTGCTGCAAATTTAACATTGTTTTTGTAGTTTAAAAAGGAAGCTTAGTCTTTACATCTGTTTTCTCTATGCAGGCAGTTTTAGATTTAGAATAAATTGAATTTTGTGCATCAAATCATCAGCGTTGCGGTTAGAAATTTTCTGGCTAAGAGGTAATTTACTATACATATGTTTAATTTGTCATTTATATGGGACAGTGTGGACTGACTGACTGAGAAGGAAGAGTGAAAACACACCATTATCCAGGCATCCAGATGTTACTTGTGACATAATTTTAAGCCAGATTGCTCACTGCTCCATGAGGGCTTATCAATACACAGGACAGAATAAGGGGGGGGGGGGGCGTCTTTCTTCAGAATTATGTTACATTTTCTATTCCACTGACATTATTTATCTAATGAGGCAACAGAAACTGTGAAATGTGGTCATAAGAGGGCCATCATGAATAATTCACATGGGCTATTTTGCATTGTAAAGGGCGTCACAGCAAAGGATGAGGTTGAAGGAAAAGAAAGGGAGATGGAAAGTTGAGATTAATGGAACATGTTGGTCCATTCTAAACCCGCTAATTACCAGCGTAGATCTAGATCTTGTCAGGAGTTCCTTCACTCTCTCTCCCACACCAAGGTGTCGATTGCCCCATTGAGTTTCATTCTGCTTGTCATGGCCGGCTGCAAACCTGATATGTTTACTGACACAAATTAGTGTGGAACCTGAGCAGCTCATTAAGGCAGAGGGGAGATTGAAATAGCAGAGTGTAGGGCCCCAATCTGTTCGCCCATGGAGGGTTGTGCATCTAGACAGGTGTGTGGAGAAACCCATAAGTTAATGCTAGGAATTATTCCCACAGAGCAACTACTAGACGTGATGGTGGATAATTGGAGGCAGAAATGGGAAAAGGCAACTCACAGGGTCCTTAATGCACAGAGCTATGGCTGATGGTCTGTCAAGCAGATTTTAAATTAGCTTCAGTGTCATGGAAAAAGTTATTTACGGTTTCCTTTGCAGTTGCTGGTAAATAATACTTGTTTAATTGGCTGATTAAGTTTCAGCCAGATGGCAGTTTTATTCCCTATTTATACTCTCAATTAAATGGGAGAGGTGTGCTGCAAAACTTAAAACAGTTGTTTAGTTTCTCACAAAGATAGTTTCTTCTCAAAAGCCCAAAAGTCACATTTGAATCAGAGCAACTGAAATGTCCGATCCTGAACCCATCTGTCAGCTGCTGTTTGAGTGGTGAAATTAGACCTCACTTAGAAAAATAAGTCTACTTTCACGGCATAGACTGGCAGGCCCATTTCCGGATCTGACTTTTCTTGAAAGACTTGACTCTTTGTCTTCTTCTTTGGTCAAACTCTGCAGGAACACCTTCTGTCAATCACCCAGAGGCTTTTTTATTTTCCTTAGCAGCTTCCTCCTGGCGCCTTGTTCATCTCTGGTGTCATAGTTGTGCTAATTAAACACAGGGTGCACAATGATTATTGCTCGCTGCACTCCACATACATTAGCATCTGCAGAAGGCTCTTCAGTAATCTCCTTCACACAGGAAGAAGTGCAATGAGGAAGTGTGCCTCACAAGCTGCTAATTAAACCCAACTATGCCTGCTTCCCTCCCTCCGCCTTCACACAAAGAACCCTCTAATCACTTCTAACTCGATTTGGAAACAAGTAATTGATGTACATGCAAGGTTTATGATGCGTGAAAGAGGAGAAATACTACCAGTTTAGATGTTAACAGTCTGGGCTAAGAGGAACATGTGACGCCAGAGTTATTCGTCTTGTCTCTAAAATAACGAGGATTTTGACCACAAAGGGCATAAGGACGATGGCAACGGTGATGATGACGGCAGCAGGATGATGATGGCAGTGCCACAGTGTTGGCATTCATATGAGGTTGTGGGCTAATCAAGAGTCAGGCGAGCTTTGTTGTGCATGTTTCTGTTGCTGGGGGCACAGTCTTTATGCCCGTGTTAAAATCCCTTTGTTCTCCTATTGGAACTGAACTGGTGCTGATTACTCCGTTGGCCTTTGGCTCCGTGCTCCCCACTGGAATAAACTTCGCTTCCCATGCCAAAAGCGGCTTGTAACAGGAATGAAATGTAAAGCAGTTGCTACAGGGAATGGTGCCATCTTTTTCAGAGCTTCAGAGCTTCAGCCTCTAATTCACAGGAAAGTGCTGCTGCCTGAACTCAGCCATGAGCTCACTCTGTTAAAATATTTACATGCACTGACGCATACATGTGACCATATTTGACTTGTCACTGTCCAATAAGACATTTCCTACTCATCTGTGCAGCAGCAGCAGCAGCCGCCGCATGTCGTACGAAGACGTTATTCAAATGTTAACATTCCTCAACATTCCTTCCTACAAGTTCTCTCCTCCTCTTGGCCTGTAGTGGCTCCTGTAATGAACCACAGCACAAACAGCTCTTGTGAATGTGAGTGTTAGCGCTGTGATTTGATTTGATTTTAGCTCTACAGAGAGAAGGCAAACAGAAAAGAGCTGCCAATGGAAACCAGCAGGTTTTCCCAAGTCAAATGAAGCCTTTAAGCTACGATGCACACAAAAATGTTCATTCTCCAGTTGATGTTACATTCCTCATTTACATTTGTCTGGAGAGGAACATCTAGAGATATTTTAATTTTAATGAGATGTTCTGACTTTAGTTCTATGGCTCGGAGACGAGTGTTGGGGAAAGAGTGGCCTGATTTTACTGACACACTGATCATTTTTGTGGTAATATTTACTTTCTCCGTTATATATAAGTTATTACTTTGTCAAACCAACATTAGTTATATTTTTTTTCCTCAAAGTGGATTAATTCTTTAATGTGCAGTATTTTAAGACATAACAGCTAATTAGCTGGAAAAATACCTTCTGGCTGTTTTCAGAGTAGCAAGAACGAAAAAAAAAACTTATTTCTAGCTGCCAGAGCAGGCAGTGAGGAGATTATATCAGTGTTGATGCAGTAAAATTTTTGTTTTTCTGAAAAACAGTATGTTTGCTGTATTTTATACTGTATTGCATGTATATTCACTGTTTTTTGAGAGCAAGTATCTTAAAAGGACTGTCAGGAGTTCTCCTTTTCTTATGAGTACAGAGTAATTTTGTGACTTCAAAAGTTGTTTTGAGTATTTCAGTCATGTATGGCTTGTAAATTTGCACCTGTAGCTTCATAACATGTAAAATTATCAAGCAGTGATTTCTTATATCCTACTTTTTAGTTTTTATTTGACTTGGGTATAGAGCATTAAGTCATTAAGGCTTATGACAAATTACACACTGGAGGCTGAAAGAGGCTGAGTTGTGCCATTGCCCTAATGAGCAGCCATGTTAGGACCAAGTGTTGAGGTCAGAGGTCATAGTGTTCTTCCTCTATCGATCCCGCTCCAACTTCACCTGTCAGACAGCTTCGCTTAGTCTCTGCCAAGCAATTCTGTCCTCACACATTCAGTGGTGGGAAGCAACTATTTACTCAAGTACTGCACTTAAGAACAATTTTGAAGTTCTTGTACTGTACTTGAGTATTTCCATGTGATGCTACTTTATACTTCCACTCCACTACATTTCAGAGGGAAATATTATACTTTCTACTCCACTACATTTATTTGACAGCTTTAGTTACTTTTCATATGATGATTTGACACAATGGATAATATAACAAGCTTTTAAAATACAACACATTGTTAAATATGAAACCAGTGGTTTCCAACCTTTTTGGCTTTTGACGTCTTACAAAAAGCAGTGTGTAGTCGGGGTCACATTTCAGATGTCTATGAGTTGTTAACAGCTCCACCAAATAGTGATTTTTCCCTCTAAACTTCTCAGACGGTTTCAGTAAATGCTCCAATATTTCACCAAAAAGTAAAGATTCGAGAAAAAGTCCATTCTTTTCCCATTAATCATCTCACAACCCCTCAGATGTATCTGCTGACCCTTTGGAGGGGACCGACCCCTAGTTTGGGAACCAAACTGGCTAACTGTATATGAAGTAGTTCAAACTAGCTCCACCTCCAGCAGCTACAACAGTTAAATGCTGCTGACGCAATGATGTTTAACAATCTAACAATGTCACTTATAATAATATATCAGTCAGAGGGACGAAATTAGTACTTTTACTTTAATACTTTTAAGTACTAATTGCTGCTAATACTTTACTATAGTTTTACTTAAATAGGATTTTTCATGCTGGTCTTACTTGTAATGGAGTATTTTTAAATTGCTGTATTGGTACTTTTATATACTAATACTTAATACTTCTTCCACCACTGCACACATTATAAAGGCAAAGTCTTCAATTGGACAATCGTGTAACTACACCAATATCTTAGAAAATGAGCATTTTGGGTATTTCTTTGGTGGATGAGATTGGAGGTCATGGAGTTACTTGTGCATTATTATGCATTGACATTTGAACGGAGCCTCACATTTACACAATTCTGCTAGTTTGAAGCGGTCAGTCGTCAAGATTGTCGTGAGCTTGATGATTGCTCTAGGCAAATACATTCTGAACTGAACTGCCTCAGTCACACTGGCATTATAATTGTGCAAACATTATTTCTATTAAGGTTTCTGACATGTTCAGAGTATTCTAATCACCCTGAGTAACCTTTGCTTGGAGTTACAGTTCTTAGGTAAACACTTCCCTGGCTGGAGGCGCAGGTCTGAACCAATCGACTCATTTGTTCAGTTTGAAAGTGATTGCTGCCGAGTGGAGACTGCTTTAATTTGATTGATGTGTGGTTCACCAAGCGGTGGATTTGGTTGTAATTACTCTTTGTGCTCACCGTGATAAGGAAATTAATCAAGCCATTATGTTGCTCCCATTTTATCATCAGGACACAATAATTGAATAAACCAACCTTACTTGTCTTCAAAGTCACTCTGGCTTGCAGCGTACATACCCGCTGGAAAGGTAAAGGGTTCGCTATTGCTGAGTGGCGGATAGTGAAGTGAGGATGTTCGGTTTATTTCATATTCAAAGACAATGTAGTCTCTTTGATTGGAATAATCAGGATCCGTTGTTATTAAAATTTAATCACAAAGCCACATTATCAACTATACATCAGGGGTAGGACCAAATAATCCACTTTGTTTTCAACAAATAGGCAATGAATGAAGCTCAGTGAAAATTGTTGAAAGAATTAATTATTGATACATTATGAACCGTCAATTAAAATAGAAAACAGAAAACACACACCCATCATTACATAATTACAGCCTAATTCTCTGTCAGAGCTTAATGCTGGAGTTGGATGGAACAAACTAGCAAAGAAGGAAAATAGCCCAGAGCAACTGATGCCTCCTAACAGGGGCTGAACAACTAAATCTTTGATGGTCACTTCTATCATTCTGACTTCCTGTCATGCATTGTAAGGAAGAGACTGCCAATTTGGGGCAGATCTCAGCCACCCAGAAGGATTTGCATCTGTCCTTGCAATTTATTCTGGCAGGAGGAATGTCACCAAAAATCTATTACCCATCTGCGCACGTTTGGGATGTTCTGAGAAAAATTACCTCCACCGGGAAGGGAATACATGAGGTGGTTTTCTTACCCGTAAGAAAAGAAACAGCACTTTCACATGAATATACTTGTTCCAGGGGACATGACAATCCCCAGACTGCTTTCCACAAGAGCAGCAATTAATCACATGGCAGCATATGTGTTCAATAGTCAGATATCTGAGAATATACTTATACAATAAATGCCAGCTCATTCAGAAGCTCATTTAAATGTAAATACTTCCTGATTTTTTTGAATGTCTCTCCATGCGTTTGAAGCTTTTAGTGCAGAAATCTCAACGTTTGAAGGCGGCTTTAGTGATCAAGTGGTGGGGTCTTTTGCTTATGTGTCTAATTGATTGAAACTGCTTGATTACATGCTCGTCTTTATGTGGGTCTTCAGCTGAATGATTGCCTCAAGATCTCTTAACATTTAATCATTAACACTTCACCCAAAGTGTCCACTTTGCATTGAAAAGTTTGAACAGGTTTTAACAGGTTTTAAGAGACTTAAGAGTTCGCCTGGTGAGGGATGTGTTTGATTCACTTTGCTTGGATTTAATTGCTTGCTTGTGTCCTTTGGGTGATGATAAAGTTGTTCTTGACTCGAGTCTGAAACCGGCGTAAACACTCTCAGTGTAAATTAAAGTGCCTCTGGACCACCCTGTTTGGGTTTTAATTGTGGTAGTAGATCATCTCTTTCCCTGGTAATTATCTTAACTATCATCACTCCTATAATAACGATAATCAATTGTTGCTGGCTGTTTTGACAGGGATAATGAAAAGTTTATTAGCCTCTCTGAACCTCAAGAGTGAGTGGGGAACTCTTAAATCATCTGTGGGACTGGGGAGACAAAATATAAACATCCCTATTTCCACACACTTTCCTGTCACTTCAACAAATTTCTCCTGATCCCTGAGAGGATGAAGGCCATGCAAGTCCTTCCTCAGTCTCCATTATCAGCTCCGATAGGCTCGACATGTTTACAAGATTGTAACTCAGAACAGAGCTCCTTAATTAAGTGCTAATTTGGAGAATTTGGCAACCCTCCACTCTGTATAATCAGGATGTTTGGATTGTTAGACTGAGGACCACTCCATTGTGCACAGTAATGACATTTTGCATTTAGCTCAGGAATTTTTTCTTTTCCTTTTTCATTTATTTGGAAGTTATGTATCTTGTAGGAGTTCTGCAGTTAAAGTCAACCTTTATCTTCAATATGATTTCTTAACTGAGTCTGAAAGTATGCATGCTTCACAAATCTAGAAGGAAAAGAAAAATACCGAATGGTAATTTTACTTCAGTTTGAAATTCTCCCTCTTGTTAGGACCTCTTCAGGTGACGCGTCATACATCGATCGGCTGATGTTGTTTTCCTGTTTTGCTTTAGGGGTAGCTGTATTGATCCTCCGTGCACATCCCCTAACTTGTTTGCCACACTTGGTTATTCACTTGCTCCATTAGCCGTGAATCTTCACAGAACTCAGCAGGTCAGAGCAACTATGAGGATGGCATGGTAACCAAAATGACGGAGGGTCGATTGGTATGGATTTTTGAAAGCTGGCGTCTACTTCTGCACGCCAAATATCAGAAATTAGTTCTTGGCACAGTGGAAAAGCCACTAAAACACCATTAAGATCATGATGAGACACGAAACCTTTACAATTAGCAGGTCACCTATTCTACTGGTTCCCAATCTGGGCTTGGAATGATTATTAAAGGGATCAAAAAGACAACAAAAAAGATTTCTGTTACATAAAATCATGATTACTTTTCAATGACTTGTTATAGTTTTCTTTTCCTTATTCTTCTTTTGAAATACTGGATACTTTTACCTCTTCAGGCCACTAAAAGTCCCTTAGATGAGACTATCAGAAAAGGGAAATGATAACTTATGTCCACTCTAAGACCATAGCCTGTAACGTGGAGTCATAAGTACTGTATGTGGAACCATTAACCAGTTCAATAGTCAAGGGATACTACAAGACCACTTTTAAATGAGGAATACTTTTCCCAAATTTGCATCAAGAGAACAATGATAATGCGGTGTGTGCAGGTGCTGAACACATGGGTAATTAAAGAAAATTAATTGAACTAAATGGACCTTAGAAGCAAAGGTTGTGAGGATACACAGATTTATGCTGACAAAACAAAACTATAAGGCAGTACATTTGTCTGTTTGTGCTTTCAAGAATAGATAAGATCACAGAATGGAAAATGTACAAATGCCCTTTGAGTGTCTCTTAATTGTATCTTGTAGGATCTCATTCTGTCACAGCAGGGTTTCTACAGACACAGGGGTCAGAGGGAAAAGGTTACATTCGAGTGCTTTGTGTTTTGTTGTGTCCCCGTAGATCCCCCAGACTCATCCAGCATACTGGAACACCCCAGAAGGGTTGCTGAAGCAAACTGTCAAGTGTTTTTTTTTTTCTCATGCTTCGAGTAAAAACTTGATTTGAAATAGAAGAGAGCAGATGAAAACATAACTTGCAGAATGTAATTGGGGCAGCTGAGAATGCAATTTGTGTTAATCGCCGTTGTGATTTTGACACATTTTTTAATGCAAACACCGTAGCTGTGTAGCACTGTTTCGCTGGTTAGTTTAATGGCTGCCTGCATGCCTCTCGCACACCTGTACAATGTCAGCTGATGTTGTGAGTTTGAGCCCTCCGACAGCGAGCCGGTGTTGTGTAAAGCAGCTGGCAGATTACTGAGCAGCTCCTGGCAGATAGCGTGGCACTTTATCTCAATTTTACATCGTCAATGGGGTGTGGACAATGAAACTGTACACAAACTATGATGATCCTCCTGTGGCTTTGGCAGTTGATGATGTTTCATGAATATCTCCGCACAGAGCTGGAAGTTCAACAAACAAGCAGATGGTTAGCAAGGAAAAAAAAATGAAAAGGTTAGACATGTTTTGCCTTTCCTTTTCTCTGTTGACAATGTTACACATTTTTCATTAGGGCCCCAATAGGAAAACTATGATCCTACATACACATGCACAAACCATCTCCTGAGAATGTCATTCATAAACTAATTTGCATTAAAAATATAATTGCCCCCAGATTGTTTTCTATCAACATAACAAAGATGGGTCCATACTGAACATATCTGCAAACTACATTAAATATTCATACTGAACAAACCTGTATTTTATTTGTTTTTCTAAACAATATTCTCTTGTGGCACCCAAAGCATTAGTATCCATTTTTAAGGTTAGGTTTAGGGCTACAACTAATAATTATTTTCACTAATGATTAATCTGCTGATTATTTTCTTGTTATTTAGTTGTTTTCTCTCTAAAATATCTCTCGAAAAATGCCTGTTGTAATGTTTTAGAGTCTTGGTTTCTCTGATCATCAGTCCAAAATCAAAAGATATTCAGTTTACTATCATCTACAAGACAGATAATCCTCAAACTCTCAGAAGCTATTTTTGCTTAAAAAAATGACTAAAACAATTATTTGATTATTAAAATAGTTGCCAATTAATTTTCTGTCGAACGACTAATCAATTAAATGACTAATCGTTGAAGCTCCAGTTAGGTTTAGACAACTAAAACACTTGGTTAAGGTCAGGGAAAGTCCAAGGTGGCTTGATGCATGATAAAGGATGCGTCCTCTATTTCAGTAAAACCATTATCTGCTAACCTTAAATAATAAGTCTGATGATATTTTATATTTTTTGTATTTGTCAACAAATTGCATAGAAAATCCATTTGTGTATGTATGTTTATGTGTATTTGTTGTGATCTTTTTCATGGGATTTGTAGACAATAAGAAAGAAATATCACAAGACGTCTCCTTTAAGCAAGTGTTTTAGCAGTCTAAGGCTAACAACATGTTGGACACAGGGTGCAAATGCTGGACTCTGGTGTCAAAGTCACATGTATAGTGCCTCCAACCATCAACCCCCAAACTCCTTCCTATGATTTGTGCATTGTGAGACCGCCACACTTCCTCGATTGGCAAAATCGTTAATGCTAAAATTAGCAAAAAACAAAGGGATGGAACACACACATGCCTGCAATGCACCCATCCGAATTTGGAAACACATAACGGTGATAATCACATCCACACCCTCTTAAACAAAGCTTTGTCTTCCTGTTTGCTGCATGTTTTTTTTTTTTTTTTTTTTACACCATCTGTCAGTATTTGTTACCCATCCACGTGACAATGAACAGCAGCGATGTATGATGAGCAGAGAAGCCCCACGCTGAGAGGAGTGAGACTCTCCCTCTGTGACAAAGACTGAAACAGGAGCTAGTCACAGTACAGTCACTTCTCTCTGCCTCCGATGACAGCATTACTTGTCAGCAAGGGAGCAATAAAAGTGCATACATGTAAAGTATGACACACATGATGAAAGGGAGAGGTCAAAAAGTCAAGAGGTGGGATGTTGGCTGTATCTGCAGCGTTGCTATATTCAGGCAACGGTTTCAATCAGCGGCGTTCCCATCCTACCATATTCCAGGGGGGGATTTTAATGGAGCTCATCCCAGCCTATGACTCCATTTTACCTGTTTTATGGTAAACAAATCCAGTCAGGATTTTGGAGGATTACTGTCCACGTAATTCTTCATTATCAAAGTACTCTCACTTAATCCGCTCAGTATTTGCATTCATTTAAAGCTTTTTGCCAGTTTGGTTTACTTTGAATTGTCCCTTTAAAAGTACTTTCAACCGCTGCCTGGTTATGAATTACAGCTACAAAAAGGATTGTCCATGCTTGAGAGTTTGCGTGTATGTGTTTGTGTGTGTGTGTGTGTGTGTGTGTGTGGAGTGAGCGAGGGGTGTTGTTTGACAGATACAAACGGCCAGCGATAAATCCAGGTGCTTATAGCTTGGAAAGTTTCAGCCATAAATTGCAGGGCCGGATCAAGGGAATGTGCATCTGTGATGGTGAAATCGATTTCATTTAGAACTCATCAAACGCAGCTCTTAGAGTGACAGCAAATAACAAAGAAGCAGAGAGGGGGCCAGTAAAAGGAGCTTTGGGCCACTTTCCACTCCTGCTTCATTCAGGGACACAGGAACGGAGCGTTCAACGGCACAAATGTTTTTTGTACTCTTGTGTCGAGTAAATTGTGTATATTGTTCAGATCTCTGCAGGAAGTACGGCACTTGTATTACCACTGGCTGGAACATCAATATCTTTTGTCAGACTGAACGAGTTCAGCAGCCAAAGATCTCCATGGACAATTAAGGTTAAATAAATTACTATTAGAAGCAGGGAGGCTCAACAGCAAACTAGAAAATAGTTCTTACTATAGTTGTACTGTTTTACTGTGCAATGTGTCCTTTATATAATGAGCTGAAAAATCTGCTTCATACTGTGGGTGTGAATTGACTGAGATTTAGCTAAATCCTTGTGTTAAATTGGATTATTTATGAAACAAGTTTTGTAAGAGTATTTTTGTTGCATGCACAAATCAGGATGTAATGTGATGTGTTTTAGGAATCCATAATATCCACTAAAGGCATGAAACTCCAGTATGTCCGTCCAAGAGAGGGATGGCCCTTAAAACGGAGACCTGTTATACTTGACTGCGTAGTTCTTCAGGGCTGAAACTAATTATTTTGATATTTGAATAATATTCCAATTACTTTCTAGATTTATTGATTTGGTCAATGATATGTCAGGTAATGATGAAAAATATCCATCACAATCTCCTAAACCCCAATGTGATGTCATAAAAGCAAGTTTTTTTTCTGACCAGCGGTCTCAAACCCAAATGTTTTCATTTTAGAATCACATAACACAAAGACAAGACAAGTCTTTGTATAAAGCTTGGAAAATGACTAAAATTAATATTCAATGATCAAAATAATAATACAAAAATAGAGATTGTTCTTCTGACAATACATTTGACTAATTGGTTAATTTGTTTTTGTTGTCAGATTACTCTTGTCCCGTCTGAGAGAGACAGAAAACGTAACAATCAAGTTACCTTTTTGATTTGACTATTTTGTTTTATTTCATTTTGTCTGGGTTTTTTTTTTTACATTTGTGTCAGAGCCTGAAGTACACATGTACTGAACATGAACACATATTGAAAGAAACATTCAAAATCACAGTAAATCTAAATGCTAATACATTGCAGGAGGAGACAGGGGAGGTGCAGAGAGTTCAATTGCTTGTGTGCTTACTGATGACTTCTTATGTGTCCATTTTTGTGTATTGAAAATAAATTAATAAAAAGGTTGCTCGGTAGGTCCGTGGTATGTTAACCTAAATGAACTAAAACCAAGGTCAAGCTCAATGCACGGCTGTCCAATCGAGAAGAGGATGAGTGCAACGATGACGGAAAGCTAGCTAGTAATTCAAGTAAGACCTGACAAGACAAGTCTTTGTATAAAGCTTGGAAAATGACTAAAATTAATATTCAATGATCAAAATAATAATACAAAAATAGAGATTGTTCTTCTGACAATACATTTGACTAATTGGTTAATTTGTTTTTGTTGTCAGATTACTCTTGTCCCGTCTGAGAGAGACAGAAAACGTAACAATCAAGTTACCTTTTTGATTTGACTATTTTGTTTTATTTCATTTTGTCTGGGTTTTTTTTTTTACATTTGTGTCAGAGCCTGAAGTACACATGTACTGAACATGAACACATATTGAAAGAAACATTCAAAATCACAGTAAATCTAAATGCTAATACATTGCAGGAGGAGACAGGGGAGGTGCAGAGAGTTCAATTGCTTGTGTGCTTACTGATGACTTCTTATGTGTACATTTTTGTGTGTTGAAAATAAATTAATAAAAAGGTTGCTTGGTAGGTCCGTGGTATTTATAGCCTGACAATCTACCCTAACAAATCAGTAACAAGTAACGCACTACATCCAGCTGAATCAATCTCAGCAACGCTTGTCACCATTTCCGTGGCCATGTTTCTGTTTTTTTTTCTCCATGAATGTGGCTAGTGTCACAACATAGGTAAACACTGGTAAAATTGTTTGTTGTCAGGTTTAGGAGGATTTAATTACAACTAGGACTTATGGTGGTACCAACTACTAACAGGCCATTACATACAGTAAATGTCTTGGTTGCCAATCACCAAGAAAAGAATGCAGGTCTTACTTGAATTACTAGCTAGCTTCCCGTCATCGTTGCACTCATCCTCTTCTCGATTGGACAGCCATGCATTGGCCTTGGCCTTGGTTTTAGTTCATTTAGGTTAACAAATAGACACAGACAGAAACAAAATCAAAAATACTTCAAGGATGAGGGATATCATTCATTGTTCATCTCGGTCTAAATAAAAGAGTTGCCCTGTGCATTCATCTGCAGCGAGCCACTCTCAGACATCCATATCTCTCCTTGCGTCTTCCCTCAGACAGGCTCATATTACGTAAGATGCACCCTCTTGAAGCTTGGCAAGAAATGAAAATGTTTGCAATACAAGGAGTGCCCACACACTAAATCAAAACTCCTTTTAATTTTATAAGGGACGTTTCGACCGACTACAGAAGAAAGACCAGTAAATGAAGGTGAAGAAGATAGAAAGCGACGACTCCTGTCATCTGTAGTTGTTTGAAATGTCGCTAACAGAATTAAAGGGAGCTTTGATTTAGTGCGCCGACACTCCTTGTATTGCAATTTAATAGATTTTTATATTGCGCACTGACCCCACTGAGATGTGCACATGACTAGTCTGACTTATTCAACAAATGAAAATGACGAATGATGAAAATGACAAATGATGAAGATGACGTTCCCGTTTTTAATCCCGCCTACAAAGCTCTGATTGTCTCTCCAACCAGAGAAAACAGCCGTCAATGAGCATAACACCAAACTTATATGAATCACTGAACAAATGGGACAACACAACAGATTTGTGCGATGATTCAAAGGTCTGCAACCAGACTAGGCGACATTTCACTCTGCAACATAAATGAATACCATCAATAATTATATAAAATGAAGACAGACGATATAGAGGCACAACACTACTGATGGTCCTTCTGTTCAGAATTCAGCTTTAATTTGATTTAATGAAATGAGTCATTTGTCACTTTGTCAAACATCTTCAATATCATGCAGCAATCCAGCAAACATTATAAGCAGAGTTTCATTTGTATCTCAAACAACAGTAGGAGAACATTAGCCACATCACCAAGATATTCAAAGGTTCCTCTTCCTAGCCTCCTTTATCAGACTAATCATCCTACCAGTGGCTGACTTTATCTCTCCTATCACCTTTCAAATACTCGGTCATGTCGGAGCATCCAGTACGCCGTTTTTTTTTAAAATTTTTTTATTGGGTCCCTGCCGGGGGCAATCCCTCTTATGTAGAGAAGCAGAGGAAAGCGAAGGTGAGGAAGATAGAAAGCGACGGCTCCTGCCTGCTCGTCGCTGGGGGAAGAGGAGGAGGCGGCGTTGACGGCCTAATCTCTGGCTCTGATTATCTTCTCATTACAATCAGACGGGAACCACTCGAAGAAGAGGAGAATGTGTAATTACGCTCAAATCTCCCATGACTAAAATAGAGGATAATAAGCAGGGCTAGAACTGTGTGCTCACATCTAATCATTCAGTTTATTTAGTCATTCGTTCTGCAGCCGCATTTGTCTGTCAGTGGAGATTTTTGGGAGGTTCAGGTGGAAGTGGATGAAGTACTAAACACCTGACTTATAGCAACATTATTAGAGAGCCAAAAATAAGTTGGCACAATTTTAAATCTGCAGAGAATAGGCTCAAATATGAGACTCAGTGTGTACATTCTAGACCATTTTTGTATCTTTTATTTTACTTTTATTGACAGCAAATAATGAAAAATGTATGTTTATCAGGAATTCAAGGAGAACTATTCTTATGACCATGCATCTCCTGTGGCCGCATGTGCCCAGCACGAGATAGAAAACTCCATTTCCTAAAATGTCAGGGCAACTGAAGCATGTAAATAACTACATTTCAATTGACACCTCGATTTGAATGGTAAATGGCTGACCTCCAATTTTCCCAGAGAATTGCTGGCAGGGAGAAATGGAGGGGAATAAAACACATACCCAGTAGACCAGAGGGAATAAGGCTAACCAAGCATGCTAAATCCTCCTCGCTATTGTATGATGGAAGCGTTAAATGTGCGGACAACAAGAAAAATCACTTGGAAAAGTTCTCATGAGAAGGCACAAGAGCAAAAACTTAATCCTGTTTTTTCTCTTTTTTTTTTTCTTTCCTCACAGCTCAGAGACAACAGCCTGCCTGCCGCTCAAGACTGATGAGAGGAAAGGGGTGGACGCGGACACCCGGTTGGACGTCGCAGACAGAAATGGTTGCATCAAAGGAAAGGGACGCAAACGCCACAGTCATCGCAGGGTCAGGAGGTGAGTGAGTCTTTATGACTTCACAAATGCCCGGCAGCAACGCTTGAAAACCATCAAGCAGATTTTCTGAGTTCAAAGAAGGAGAGCTTACAAAGAGAAAGTCAAGAAATCGACGTCCTTTAAGATTGTAGATCAGAGAGTGAAACGTTTCTGATGATGAATCAGGTTTTTTTTTGTTTTGTTTTGTTATGTTTTTGGAGGTGATTTCTATAGACTACTGTGCGGATGATAAAGCCTTTTAACAGTACACCAAAACTCCTTCAGGGCTTGACTCTCAGTGAGAAAAGAGAGTTAATCTCTATATTCTGTTGGAGAGGATGTAAACAGTCTTATCAGGTCAGACCCAGTGGGGAAATACAAAGATTTATTTTATTTTATTTAACCTTTCTTTAACCAGGAAAAGTCTCATTGAGATTAAAAACCTCTTTTACAAGAGTGTCTTGGCCAAGACAGGCAGCAGCATTAACAGGGTTGAAGAAATAAAAAATAAAAAAAACACGACAATTTACAATGAAAATAAAGAATGAATTACAGAATCAAATCAAGGAATTCCACATTGTGTCATTCAGATCCTCTCTTTCACCAACACCTTGAGCCAAAACTCTCCTTCACACACTGAGAACAATGTTTTCTTCTTCTTATTCTGAGGTGGGGAAAAAAAGCATTTCAAGCAGATTTTTTTGTTGTTGTTGTTTTTGAAGAAAACTTAATTAATCTGACACCTTCAAAGCTTTTGCAGTTACACAGCAGGAAAGCAGCCAGTGATATGTAAAACACGACTGAAGGCACATCTGAGGTGTTCGAGAGGATCATAAACATGAATCACATCTCTTTGGATGAACATTACCCAACGGCTGCTTCACTTTGTTTTTTTTTAATTCAGCAGCGAGCTCACAGAAAGCATGCAGGCCTCTGATAATCATTTTTCGGGTTTGTTTGTGCAAAGAAACATCTGATAGAAACAGCAAGGTGAGAAAGATTTATGTGTTTTTTTATCCTTGGAACTGAGAGCTTTTTCCTCGAGTGGAATCTACACTAGAGGACTTCTCTTTTCAGTAGCTCCAAATGACTCAGAGATATATAAAGTCGTTATCAAAACACAAGTACTGAGGAGTCACGGGAGTTGACGTGAGTAAAGTGGACACAGCACGCTTATGTTTACCAGCTTTTATTCCTAAGCAAGGAAGCCAAAATGTGACAACGTATCACGTCTCTTTATCAATTTATTTACTAGATGACAGTTTAAATGATCGCCTTAATCATTTATATGCAGGCTTTGCTGTCTCACTATGTTGCAGCTCAGCTCGTTTAATATTATTTTTCATTAAAGTGTATTTATCTCTTCTAATTTTGGCAGAGACACAGGGGGAAAGTTTTGCGTCATGTAATTATGAGACAGTGAGGTGCAACCCATGATGTCCAGTTTGGGTAATACATCCATAAGTCTGAAGGCCTAACAGATGCCAAAACACTGCGCAGCAGTTCATAATGCTATGACACAGGACTTTATAGCTCTTTTCATGGTACCAATCTTTGTCTGCCATCTCCATGATTGTGATTGGGTGGTAAACAATACAATTACATTGTTCACACTAGAAATTAATTTACTAATAATGTGTCCTTGAACGAATTCGATTGTCCAACCAGGATAATGTTGAACTGGTTCAACTTTGTCACCAAATAGCCCACTGTGCCAGTGCAGTGTTCTCATTAAAATCAATGAGGAAATTATATATTTTATGCAGACTATTGCTAAAAAATGATAAATCCAAACTACCATCCAAGTGGACAAAATAAAATATCATTGACTACATATTGAGAAATACTGAAGGCTTTCTGAATTACAGATTTAAGAGTGGGGTCCCAAAATTCTTGGAAATGTTAAATGTTGTTACTTGTCATTATAAATCAGTACTTTTTACAGTAGTACCTTTCTAATCCCCTTCAAAGTTCTCTCCTTGAGATGTAATACACTTGTCTCGGTGCTTCTCCTGGAAACATTCCCTGTAGTCATCTTTTGTCACCATGTCTCCTGCGATTCTTCCTAGATTTATTCCACAGTGGCGAATCTTCTCCCTTTCAGTCCCAATTTTAGTTTCAACCAAGTTGTTGACATACAGTAGCAGCAAATCCGATAACCACACCCTACTCCTGTGCTATCAATGACTTCCGGGAATTTTTGGATCCACCCTCATATATTATTCACTAAGAGAATCACATTGAAGAAGTTGGTCTAAGACACTTTGAGTATCTGATAGTCATAAGAAATAATCACCACCAGATACCTGTTTGTCAATACCTTTGACCACAACATCAGCAGAGAAGAGGAGGATCTGAGAGGACACACCAGCAACATCCAGGTTCACAAATGCAACCAAGAATTAAAGAGCTTGAAAAATATTGAGTTTTTGTTTATTCATCTCTATTTTACAATAAAAGTAAATGAGGTAGATTAATTTCCAAATTCTAGTAGTCATAGTAATGCACTCTGTTACAAATCACTGTTAATAATGATGTTTTATGGTGTGACAACTCTGTGGTTAAGGTCTGGTTAGGTTTAGGCACAAAAAACACTTGGTTAGGGTTAGAGAAATGATGATTAAAAGGATCACTTGAAACGTGGTTTATACTTCCTTAAAGTTATGCAACCTTTGTCATCATGGCAAAAGTAAACACCTCAATGTTACGTTTTTTAAAAATTGTCCCAACTCACGGTTGGAAACAGGAGGAAAACGGTGGTCTCCTGTAGCAAAATCCACTTTCTGTCATCTAACTATCAAGCCATCCACTCAACCTGCCTCCTCCTAATAAGGCAAAATCATCTTATCAGGTCTCCTTATATTGACGTCATCTGAACTGCGTCACTTCTCCAGGTCATAAATACTATGGCCGCTAAATTTTTGTCATTTTTGTCGGCTGAATTTTAGATCTATACTGTTGTTTTTCTTGTGAGGACGGGCTGCACTGCAAGCTGCTGCCTGAGAACAGTTACCTCCATTGAGAGAGACATTTGTTCTGCAGATTGTTATCTTGCTAATTGGCCAGCGGCAGCCCAATTTAGCAGAGCAACCAATGTTAATTATAACATGAAACCACAAGCCACTGACGCTGGCTTTCTGTAGAACCAGTAAGTTAGCGACAGTGAGTTTGAGAAAGTAAACCAAACCTGGTTCACAAGAAAAAGCCTCTGAGTCTATAAAGAGCACAGAAATAAATCATTTCCATCAAATTCTGTTGAATCGGAAAACCTAAAAACCTAGAAACAGACAAAGTCCACCTGATCACAACTGTACTAAACACAATACACTGCCTATAGATACATATAAATGAAATACAGCACAATACAGTGCCTGACAATTTTATCACCAAGCAAGTGATGTATATTTTTTAATATAATGACACATCTAGGATGTAGTTACATGTATTCATTTATGGTATTCATGCATGATTGCAGCCTGGAAAAAAAGCAGAACGCTCTTCAGGAAAACAGGCTGCATTCAGCATTGAGCATATTCTCATCAGATGTCCCCAAATCCCTTTTTTCATACACTATTGTTTCGCACAATCACCATTCCCAGTGTAGCTGGCAATTGACTGCTCTCTCATTCTCCCTTTTATTCTCTCCACTTCATCAAAAGAAACTGTTTCTTCTGTCAAAAAATAAAAAATTAAAAAAAAATAATGCCTGCAAATGCTTGCCTTGTGCTCTCTTACTACAAAGCCAGAATAGTAGAGGTGTTAATGAGTGACAAAGCGTTCTCATTACCAGGAGAGGGTACTTGGGCTTGGTCTGTCTAATCAGCCCTAATGCATTTCAGTTCCTAATGCTCCCAAACTGCCGACTACACCAAGCAAGGCCATTTATTATAGCAAGACAGTCTTCTGCATCCAATGAAACAGGCACATAGTCTCCAGAGCTCTGTGGTCGCATATATCAAGAAGGAGTGCAGTTTGTCAATGTCTGGATGAGTCCTGAACACTCACCTATGTGCATGACCTGCTGTTTGTGTAACGTGGAGGTACATTTCATTGAATTTGATGCATAAATGAAAGGATTACCCTGCAATAAGCATGAAAGTGTTTAACAATGTGTCTTATGCGGCTACTACTTGTAGATATTTTGATATGTTCCAACCAGAGCTAAATTAAGCTTAAGTCTGTGCTATTCAAATATAATCTGGATATTGGTAATGTTTTCCAGAAGATTAGCTGACAAAAGCAGAACTTTCCATAAACACCGGCTGCCGGCCAAACAGGCGAAGTCCAGCCGGCTACTTTATTATATTAATTTTTGATTCTAATAAAATAGTTTTGATTAACAAATTGCAATTCTCTATGCGTGTACATTTACGGCAGCTAGCCTCCACTTCAAAACAATGCGAGCATGATGATAGAGAAAAGTGCCTAACTGTCTGTATCAGTCCCACCACCTCTATATGAATGTGTGCTCAGCTGAGTGGTTGTGTCCTGCCGAGTAGAGAGCGAAGAGTTGCCTTCAGACAAATATTAGCAAAATAATTGATGACAAAAAAACACATTAAGTATTGCATTTATTGCACAGACAGGGGACATCCTCATTAGACGGGCTACTTTGGAAAACACCGGTGGCAGCAACTTGACGATTGGTCAGTAAGTATTAAAAAGTCCACTGAAAGCACTGTACGTTTACGGGCTTAGTGAATGAACAAATGAATTAATTATCTATTTATATTGTACTTTTTACAGCAGAGCCATCTCTAAGACGCATTGCAAACACACAATAAAACAGGCAACACTGTCAAAGTAACAGGCCTGTGTCATGTGAGGAAAATGTAGTCTATGCCTCAGCCTCACACTCAGGATGAAAATTTAGAAAGAAAATGAAAGTTTTGTTATTTTAGAGTTATTTTTGGCATAGGTATATTTTATAAATAATTTAATTTAAAACCAATGCACAGACTAGATAAAACATGGGATTAAAAACATGTCCCCCCTTAAAATAACCTTGTTTATTATCATTGAATATGAGTGCATTTATGTTTCTAGTAAAACAATACATTAACCATCATTGTAGCATTTCTTGATAAACCTTAAAGTGAAGGTGTCAATATATAGATAAAAATAAGGTCTAATGATTCTTAATGTCAAAGTTCTGATCAGTCAGGAATAGTTTTAAATATTAATAGCTATTTACAGACTATGTGTGCTAAAGCTTAATTCTCCTTTACAATAACTCACCACATGTTTAAAATCAGGTAGACAAACTCATTAAAACATGTGATAATTAAGATCAGTCTATATGTGTCATTACAATGTGCCAGAGACCACCAAATTTGGGCTTTTATGGACAAAATTTTTCTCCAAGGAAGCATTCCCCGAGAACCCCCTAGCTGGCTACATTTTCCCATTGGCTGGCTATTCCATATCCTTATGGAAAGCCCTGCAAAAGCATGTAAGGTGTAAAATTCATTATCTTTCAGTTACTGTTTTGTATTATTCTAAAACTTTTTTGGTTTTATTTTTTTATCTCAAATGGCAAAAATGATTTATCTGTTTTTATCCATTCCGCTTCAAAGTGCCTTTGTTGTAGCCCCAGACCTTTGAATCCCAAATTTTGCCCAGCGACTCCAAAGACTAACGTTGCTCTTTTATATGGTTGTTTCCATGGTTGGAATTAGAGTGGAATTGATTGTTGATTTTTAGGTCATTGATACACAAAAACACCACAAATTCAGTGGTTACAGCTTCTCAAATGTGAATACTTGCTAACTGTCTTAGTTTTCTATGATAGTAAACTGAATATCTTTGGGATTTGGACTCTTGGTCAGATAAAACAAGAAATATGACAACATCACCTTGGGCTCTAGGAACTTGTGATTAACATGTTTTACTAGTTTTTTCTAGACTAAATGATTAATCAAATCATTAGGAAAATAATCATCAGATTAATTGATAATGAGAGTAATTGGTAGATACAGCCCTGAACTGGAGCTTCTGTAGGTACAGTAAGGTCAACTAACAGTACCAGAGCCCAAATGCCCCCAAGATTTGGGGAAATGGGTAAAGAAGATCCATGATTAGTTGTGTCTCCCTTGATGGAGGATCAAGTAAAAATAAATAATAATAAAAATAACATTTAAATGAGCATAGCTTTACATATCACAAGTAACATCTTACTTTGATTGTAATGATAAACCCCAAGATATCTACTCCTAGCTGCTTTAATTTCATCCTTTGTGTTAACTGAAAATGATATCATGTGGACAGACAAACATCAGTCATCATCAGCTGCATCTGTTGATTCATATAACAGGTCAGTGTGTCTGCATGTACCCATACATTTCTCTGTCTGTGCGAGAGTAAAGGGACATGTTGGTGTAATAAGAAAGTGCCTCATGTCTCCATGCCAGCTCACTCCTCTTTTTTATTTACTAGCCTGCCATTAATGATGTAAATACTCCATCTCTCCTCCATAAAATTCACATCAATTCACTTCACTTTCCAGTTTTTGCAAAAAAGCTTATTTTCCACATCATTATCAAAGCCACGGTAAAGCTGCCCGAATGAATTGTAGTCAACAGCATCTTCTTGCACATCTCTGCTTTAGTCTGTATCGCCCTACATGCACGCTCACGCCCTCCTGCCTTTGCTTCTTATGAATTTCAGTCGGTCTGTACATGAAAGGCACATTCAATGAGCTTGTGGTGCTTCAAAGGCCTTCATCTCCATTTCCACATCAGTCATTTTCAGCAAGCAAATGAAGTGAACCTCTGGACAGCAATCAAGCTGGTCAACAGATGGAATCTGACACTTTCCTTTTTTTTTATAATGACAAATTCACACTTTCTGAGAAGAATGGTTGGAATTTACTGGAATATTTCAGGCTAGCCATGAGTATGTGTGTCAGTAGTGTGCAGACATGCTGTGTTTGTTGAGCACAAAGGTCTATTTGAGAGCAAGTAGAGTCTAAATAAAACAGATTTTTGTCATTGTTTGCTGGTAGAATCAGTAAAGAAACCCGTGTTTATGTTAAGATGTCCTCACAGCCATAGCATTAGCTTCTACTAGATAAGCTAAGGACTACAAATCTGATGTACCAGCTTGGGGACAGAAATTGGTGGAAGGTACAAAGGTTTACACCTAAGTTGATGTGATCAGTCTCAAAATCAGAGTTCTAGACTGCAACTATTTACAGTAGGTGGTTGGGCATTCCTAAACCATAAGGGCTTTGAGTTTGTTTTGGAGGAGGTCTGTTGAATAAGCAAGTGTCATCATGATAATGTATTTTAACTGTTTAAACTTTACCAGTTACTACACAGGGAGCACTACTCCTTGATAGTTTTACTGGTCATGAAGAGCATTTCTCAGACTGTGAAAGCAGTTGTATGTCTTCTGTTCTGACTTCTTATGACAAAAATAACTCAAGTGACATCACTTGAGTAATTTTAGGTTCAGTCTGGTGAATAACAATTACTTTTTTTTGGGGGGGGGGGGGGGGGACTCATTTGCATTGCAGTGAGGGTTTAATGCCAGAAGATTACGACTTCTGAGCGATCATGTCATTGGACCACTCAATGTCAGAGTTGTTATATAGCAGGTTATATAGCACTATATACAAACTACCTTAAACACAGAGTTTGGCTGACAAGAGACATCCATATTCCTTTGCTTTTTCAGGCTCTTCTTTAGCGTCAAATTGGATATATCAGAGCTTTTGAGTTTCCTAGTTGTGATTATGACATGGATGTTCATTAGAACGGTATTAACAAATGGGTAATTGTGGTATTTAACATAACATGAGCACATCATAATGAAAGGCGCAATTTAGTTGGATTATGGGAGGTATAGGATTCAGTGTTTTGGGAGTTTAACCCATACCAGGTACTTAAAGTCTAGATAACTGTCTCTCCTCTTGCTTTATGAAGATGCAATACTACATCACTGGAGTACACTTTTAAGAATAACTTTGATTAAGAATTCTACTCTCCAACATGTACCTTGGTGATAAGTTATGTGCTGCAATATCAAGGGCATAAATAAAAAAAATAATTTAAAATGTCTATTCAGTTCTGCTATAAAAACTAAATTACACATTTATCAGGCACCAGGCATTGCTGTTCAGGAACTAATGTTCATCACATTATACGAAAGCCTTTACTTTGCTGAAATGTTAAACTATGTATCTTGCTGTGTTGTGTATGTTAGAGTGTGAAACAGTAAGAAAGGGAGAACAAAGGATAAGGGCCCATCAAACATAGAAGACTGCTGTGAAGTCGGCTATAGGCACTGACAGTCCACGGCATGCAACAAACATCTATCTCCCCTTCTGAGTGCAGCCGTGTCGCCATCGGTCTTGACTTCAGTGAAGCACACTGGCATTCGATCAGTCTTCTGCTTTATACCAGTCTGGAGAGGATTTCATCATCTTGTTGTGATGGGATCATCTCATATGGGACATTCAGCTCGCAGATAATCTTGTTTATGATTGTTGTGAGAGGGAATCAAGAAGTATTTATGTGCAGTTATGTGATGCCAATGATGAGTCATGAGGATTATTTTACCCCACCCATTTTGTTTGGGGGGTATTTGTCTGCAAAGAATTTAGTAAATAAATTACAGCAAACTCCGAAAGAATATATTTTTTTGTAGTATTTTGTAGCTTTCTGAGCAGATAGGATCTCCAACCCATTAGGTTCTATAAAAATAATTGTACATTTGAACTTGTCTCGGTTTGGCCTTGTAAATGTCTGAACTTTTGGAACCAATTCCACAAATATTTGATGTGGATTTTCACAAGCTGTGCAGACTTTTGTAGAGCGAGTTTCACACTTACTTGGTATGAAATTCACAGAGAAAACTGTAAGCAACAGTTTCGTTATATCATAAGTGTTTCTGAGCAAGTTCTGACACATTAGAATAATGTATTAATGTAGCTATTAATACAGTCTGTTGGAGTTCTTTGCACTGCTGTGATCATTTGGAGTGCTCACTCACCATTTTGAAACTGTTACTGTGCAATATGAGGGGGTCATATTGCACACTTCAACCTGTCTGTCACGGACAGACATGGTGTCATTTGAGCTGAAGTGATTCCCCATAGTGAAACACTTCACTCTGTTATCAAAGAACCAGGGATTACATTAAGTAACTCAAAGTTTTATTTGCTCAGGTTTTGATTTCTCCAGAATCTTCCTCGACTCCAATTGAGTTTCAGTTTATTTGCACAGGTTAAAATCCAACAAAGACACACAAATAACATTTTAAAAATTCATGTGCAGGGACAAGAAAAAAGCCCAGATGGGCAGATTTATTATCTCTCCCTCAATAATATACATACTGTATGCTCATATATGTTATGTATGAAGAAAAACAAATTGACACAGTTTAAAACTGGATTATAAAACCAAGATTAAAGCCAGTTTTAAAAAAATGCTCTGAAGGACTGTAAGGAGGAGAAAATTTTAACCAAATGAGAAGTAGTTCCATACGTTAGGACCCCTGTATCTGATGAAGATCAGATGACTGTCTGGTTGAGTAAGAGTGAATCTGAGTTCCTTTCAAAATAAGACCTGAAATTACTTGGAAGATTTTCGTCCTTGAATTGTGTCTCATATATAAAAGTATCTATAATGGAGATGAATAGAATTCCCTTTGTGGTGCTCACAGCAATTAAAAAGCCATTTAAAAAATAATACACCATAAACTGGTTTCATAGGTACTATTTCTTCAGCATAAAATGGTTCAAATGGGAAAAAATATTTAGAGCACAACAGATGAAATTCCATTAACTTCCATTGTATTGGGATGGCGATAGAAAGATTTCTGAAAACCTGGACAAATAAAACAAAATATGTCTAGAGACCACTGCAGGTAAGGTAAACAGGCAGAAAAAAAATATTCAGATGAACTCTAGGGAGTAACACTTTAAGTAAGAGCAGACTCAATATGTAAGTCCAAAAGTCCAAATATTGGGAGTCAGAAACTATAACTCACGTCCAAAAATGTTATTACCTCACTGCTGAGATTTGACATTTCACATCCCATCCCTGGAATGAATACAGAAATGTCCCCTCTGCTCTATCTCTGCTTGCAGGTCCTCCTTTGATGAGGAACTCTCTCCTAGGCCCAAGGGGAAGAAGAAGAAGAGAAAGTCCGAACGGAAGAGGAAAAGGAGAAGGTCAGTTCCCAAAATGAGATGACTCCTTGTGAGGAGGCATATTGCCGGACACCTTCGGCGATGTTTGCATCTGTACAGGAGGACATTCAGCGCTCTCGAGAGCTCATATTTATTTGTCCTCTCGCTTTAGGTCTCCTTCCCGTAGCCTCTCACCACTGAGGAAGAAGAAAAAGAAGAAGAAGAAGAGCTCCAAGAAAAGCAAGCGACATAGGTAGTTCTTGCTTACTTTACATGATAGAGACATTGTTTATGGAAAAACATTTATATTTACCAAATACAACTTTCTCTTTTTTTCATTCCAGGTATACTTCCAAAAAGTCAAAACACAGGTATGTATGTGATTACTTTATGCATAATTTCAGCATGTCTTCTGACTGTGTATCTGTAATTTCTAAAGGTTCAAATATTTAATTAAAAGTTCAAAGCAACTTCAAAAGCAAACAGTTCTCACCTGGATGCATTTCTGTCATAAATGTGCTGTAACATTTAGCGCCTGCTTTCCATAAGATTGTTGAATTTCTACCATAAAAGCCAATGCCCTTTATGTATCAGCAAGAGAGCTGGGTGTCTGTGCAGCCTTTGTCAGTCTTAATACTCCTCGCTCATGATTCTATTCTCTTTCATCCCACCAGCTCTTCAAGTTTAAAACATAAGAGGAAGGATGAGCGCAAGCACAAGAAAAGGTCAGTCTGTGATTGTTGCATCAGAATCATGTACATCCCAAATCCTACACAACTTTTTTTAACCCCCTACAGTACCCCTTCTTCCTCCCCCGTGCTATAAGCCCATCCACCCTTTTTCAGAACACTCATTGCTGAGGAGGAAAGAAAGAGGATCCTCCAAAACGCTCTCATGTAGGGTACGATGGATGAATACACAAATGTGCAGCTTTTTTTTTTTTTTTTTGGCAAAGCGTGAAAAAACCCTCATAAAGAGGAAAGCAGATTGAAAGCTTGAGCCACAAAGAGAAAAAAAAAAGGAGGTGAAAGAGGGTAAGAGAAACCAATTTCATGCTGTGATCTTGCAACGTTTTATAATTCGACTTTGGATGAGCAGGCTGTTGTGTGTAATCACAGAGCCAAGTTCAGTTGCTGCTTACTTCAACAGAAACCTCTGCTTTCCGGCTCACCACAACTCTCTCTTCCTTTGTTCTGATCACATCGCGCTTTCATGTTTTTGCTGTTCCTTTGTACTTTCACCTTCTCTGATGTGCTCTCCTATTTTTGGCTGGACGGCAACAGGCCAGCCCTATAAACGAGAAAGTCTGTCCCTGACTGAGGAAGTTTGGCTTCCATTGGCGTCATCAGTCGTCCGAGTGTCGCCACTTCCTGTATCCATCGTTTCAAATGAAAAGCCCTCTAGCGTTTCATACATGGTCCAGCTATATACTGGGTTTTGACCTTGTCTTGTTCAAACGTGGTTCATATCCATCAGATGATCCAAATCTGTAATCTGATCTGTGTAAATGTATTTGGAAAAAGTGCCAAAATGTTGATAATTGATGCAACACCTTAACAGAGAGAGGTGAAGACGCAACGGTGGAAAGAAAGACACAATCTTACTTGTTCACACAGTTCAGCTCAAATAAGAATAATGATCAGAAAACAAGATCCAAGTACTTGGAGATGTCATCAACATTACATACAGTATGTGCTCTTTTGTGTTGAAACTAATGATTATTTTAATCTTTAATTAATGTATCCGTTATCTGTTAAAGAATTTTGCTGTTGCTTATTTAGTCATGGATACTTAATGTTATAGAGAGATGCTTCTCCAGGGGCTTTAAATAAACCACCAGGTTAGCCAAACTTATTTGGAGAAGAAAACAAAGTAAACAGTAAAATTATAATCTAAACTGTCCATTGTAATCCTCCATAACAGCAAACAGACCAACTTCTCGGTTCAACTTTGACCTATCATACTTGCCGTATTTGTACACACTCAGTTTTTCCTGTAGAATGAAGGCTTATTACAGGCAGTACCGTTGAGCTCACTTTCGGTTTTACCATTAAATGAAAGTTGTTTCAGATAATCTGTTGGCTTGTTTACAACCTGTCTGATCATATAACTGTTTCTTACCCCAAACAACTTTGTTGTAGCAATATCGGCATATTACCAGATCTCATTAATTACTTTACAAAATTATGAAAATAACAAACCTTGAATTTGTTAAATACAAACAAATGGTCAAAAATGCTTCTCACAGACTAACAGTCCAAAACCCAAAAGTATTCAATTTGCAACAGTAATAAAACAGATAACAGATGGAAACACATGTGATTGGTCTCACTCCTTTAAACAGAATTAAACTAGCTGAAGTGACTTCGCTCACCGTTTGAGGCCTGAAACCTGCTCGTTGCTTCTTGCAGCTTTAATTTTGGCTGATTGAGCTGCTTCCTTCTGTTAAACGCGAAAAAGGCCTGAACTCACAAATTGCCGCTTGCGGCTATATTTAATTTAAAAAATTGCTCCTAAGTAATTTCTCTCAATCGACTGGTTGTAAATCAAGTTATAGTTGTGGCACTGGTGCTTTTTGGCTCCTTATCCACTTGAGTGTTTTCCTCTTCTGCTCTCCTCATCACCTCCAGTTCCCGGACTCACTCACGTCGGAGACGACGCTATCGGAGGTCAGAGTCAGACAGTTCTTCCTGCCAGTCTTCCACAGAGGACAGGTAGGAACCCATCCATCCCCCCTCCGCCCCCTGATCCTCAGTTTATCTTATCAGGCCGAGGTGTCTGCTGAGTTCTTGGTCACATCACAGCGATGACTGATAAGGCAGAGGTGACTTCCTGATCTCAGGCAAGACCAGCTCTTATCACAGCTTCACAGGAAATGCCCCCAAATTCACTCCATGGATCGATGCACTAAATTATGATGACATATTGCAAAATCTTGGCCAAGTGATAATATTAAAGATGTTGTTTTTGACAGTTTTTATGGATTGCACTGAACGGGGATGATAGCATTGGAATAATTAGACACTTCCACTGGTCATTCATTAGTCGCTATTGAATGCAGAATATTGTATTTAGAGACAGAATGGCATTCAGGGTCACAGCTCAGTTAGTGAACTTTGACATTGGAGGTGATATTTACCTCACTTTGAAACCATCCCCTTAACAAATTTTTCTATGTTGCTGATATAAATTCAAATGACTCACTGACATCAAATATGCATGAATACTAGTTTTTGCATTATTCCCTGAAGTGCTGTGTTGCGTGTAATAGAGCAGAAGCTTTTATGTCACGATGCTGTGTCATGAAAACTAAATTCTGAATTTTCCCACAGACACCATCTGCAGAAATCTGTGGTACATCAGGCGTTAGGAGACCTGGCAGCTGTAAGAGGGGAAACAAATGGAGTGCTGGACCGCACGGACATGCAGTGGAGACCTGCAACCAAATCAGTGTGTAAAACGGCTCCAAAATATCGCTCCATCCTCTCAACCGGCACCGTAAGTACTCTTTGGGACTCTAACAATGCTGCCAAAGGTTCAGTTTGGTTTCTCAGTTATGGCCATGTAAAACAGCTTTTTATTAATCAAAATATACAGTAATACCTGCAGTGAGGCACTTGGGTTTGGACATATTTTTTTTTCAATGAAGACATCTATTAATTTCTTCATCAACTCATAATTAAGATGCAAGGTACACATCCCGGCTCAACTGACATCCAGCCAAAATAGAATATTTTTTGGAAATTATGTCTAAACCCACTTAGCTATCCTGTAAGGAGTGAATTTTTTAATATTAAATAAATTGTACATGGCCTGACTCTGAGCTCAGTTTTGTAATTCCTCATTTTGCAGTAAGTTCTTGTTTTTCTGTTTTAAAAACCCACACCGTTAAGTATGTAACATGCTTGGTAGAAAGAACTCCAAACAACAACAATTTTGAAAAAAATTACAGCAATGTGAGTAGAGATTTCTCAGCTTATTTTTCCTTTTGTCAAGATATATAACGGGTCATATTTAAATGCAAATATTAGAATGACTTCGAACAGCCCTAGCACTATTTCTCAGTATCCATGTGTATTGTCTTATTATATGTACAGTACATTATACCAGCCCTAAATTCCCAGATTATGTTCACTGATGATGTGAATGAATGAGTAGTATCAGTGTTTTTTAATCAATTATTTCTACAAAATAAGCACTTTGCAACTATAGTATAGTACATTAAATTAGTCTACTGGTTTAGATTAGTTTACTAGATTTCTGAAAGAGGAAAAGTGTAGTTGTACTGGCTTGTATAGGTTTGTAAGGTATAAGCCTCTTTAACCTCTGACCACACTCAACATCACAGTACTTACAGATGTCACCTTTGCCCAGGAGGGAGGAAAAAGCACCACTAGTTGGCAGGACAAGGCTGTTTATTAGACAGTTACGCTTAACTGTTAGGCAAGTTAAACACTTGACACACTAGACGTCTTCACTTTTAAATTTCGTCTTTTAGCTTTTACTAATTTTGTAGGACTCCTACTATACTGGATAATACACTGGTGCAAAACTAGTAGTGCTGCGACAGGAAGTGAAACATTTTTTGTTTATAATGAACAGAAATTACAAAAATGTGTTTCTTAAACTTTGATCTGCCAGCAGCAGGCAGCACATACTTGTTTATTGTCTAATGACTGCAGTTGAGCCAAGTTACCACACAGTGCTTTAAAGGTTAGAGACAGTCTGAGATGGGACATACACCATTAGTTTATGCCGTGCTACACAAATGGCAAACTGCTTTCTGTTGTGGCAAACAGTGTGGATGCATATCATTTGCTTGTCTAGTATCAACATAAGCAATACATAGTCTGGGTTGAAGCAGGAGACGTAGATGGAACAATTAACACATAAAATAATTTTATAATCAGGAATTATTAACATTTTCATTCACCTTTGGACCTAAACAAAACCACAAAAGCAGGTGACAAGATTTTAGTTTATGCCAAGTTGATTGTATTTACTTTCATAGACTGACCTAATGAAACCTTTGTGGTTAAAACAGTGAATAAGACTGAGGTATATCTTGTCCTGCTGTGCATACAGAGTATGTTTTTTTTAAAAATAACTTATTTTGTCTCTGACCTCTAAATACTTGCATACTAGCATTCTCCCAGGAGCCTGGAGCCTTCATATGACACTGAAGCGACAAAAAAAAAAAAAAAAATTGCCTTTTCACTTTGGCCCTCCTCAGTCCCCTCCAGTCATTGCATCTGTTTTATGTTATATTTCCAGCAGACAGTTTCAATTGTTCACATCGCAGACGTGACTTGAAACCGAAATGAAACCAAGAGAGAAAACAAACATCTTAAAAGTGTGATTGGCAACTTCCAGAAGGCTGACTTTGAATTTTAAAATTGTGCTGTTTATTACAGGTTGATTTTTTTTTAAGGCATATTTTCCCCAAAGAGCCTCATAAATGCAGCTATGTCCTTAAACTCATTGTCTCATGCTTATTGGAGCATAAAATATATTGAATTTCTCTCCAGCAATCATTAAATTATGCTAATTGCACAGACGGGTGTTTTTAATTACACACCACAGGGTTTTAATTGAATTTCAATAAATTAATCCATAGATTGAATCATGCCTGGCATTCAATATCCCAAAGTATTTCAGGAGGACTTCACAGTTGGTTACTGAGGGGTAGACCTACTGTATCAGTGTTATTCATTGGTGTTTGCATTTATTTATGGGCTTTGATTTGATTTTAATAAAAGCACATAATTTCAAAAGTAATGCAGTATTTTCCTTTGCTTAATATTTCTTTCCTTAAAAAAGCAATCCATAAAGGGAAAGGTAGGTATGTCATACAGTAACTGAACAGAAAAACCCTCATAAATATGAATAATCTACATGAATGTGGTTGATTATAAAATATGTCAACCTCTTGTATACAAAGAAGTGGTGAATTGTTGAATTTGTTTTGTAGTGGAAGCATAAAAAATCGATGCGGCAACAAAAGAGAAAGACAGCAAACACACACACACACAAAAAAAAAAAAAACATTTGCAAAAATACCAAGACATGAAGATGATGAAATGTTTATTTGAAGCAGGCAGCCTTGTCAAAATATCTCGAGGTGACATTGAAGAATGTGTCTGTTTAAGATTTGTCTTTCTGATAGTGAAATCTTTTACTCCTGTGTATGCACAGATTGTGTGCAGATGCGACTGGTAAAGATTTGTTTAAATTTCCCTCAGGGCTGGTCTCTTGTGTCGACTTTTAGACTAGATAATAGGAAAACCTTCGGGAGGACAGACTGGATTAAAGTTTGAGTTTCTCGTAATCAATAAGTAAAGAGAGATCATAATTTTTAATAAGATCAGTCAACTGTGGTCCTTGGAGGGCCAGTATCTTTTTTTCCATCTGTGGATGTTTACAGAAAAAAAAAACAGAAAAAAAACATTTCTAAATTCAGTGTGCAGTCCTTGAACTCACATACAAGCACACATGTAAAGTAAAGGACTTCTCGCTCCGGTAAAAACTCTAAAACAATACACCATCAAGGAAAGAAAAAGGAACATGCCAATAATAGTCTATCTGGCTCTGGGTTTGAAGAGAGGGTTATTGTCTTTTTCTTGCAATTTACGACTCTAATGATGCACTTATGTTGCCCGCTCTTCCCTTTTTCTTACACCTTACCTACTTAAGGAGGAAATCTTGATTGGTAAGTCGATGCTATCCGCAGATTTAGGGATGTACTTGTAGGTCGGTGCAGGCTAATTATTTACTTCTTACAGGAGAAAGAGCACAGTCATCTGTCCTGTTCTGAGGGCTTTCTTAGTTAGACTGATGGGATCTCTCTTTGTCTGCAATCCTTTTCATTTTTACATAATACCCATTTTTGTGATGTTTGTTCAATGTTCTTTAAATGAGGCTTTTCAATGGGGGCTATTGTTTACTCTTTTTCTCTTCACTCCAGTTAGAGCCGGTAGATCTTTCAACGCATAGTTTTTTTCTTTCTTCTCTGCTCTTTTGTTGTTCCTTTCATATAATTGTATTAGTTTAGACTTAACTTCTTCTAAGTTTGTTTTTTTGTTGACTTCTTTGACTTTAGTTGAGTTCAGACTTTCTTTTGAGGTTAATCGCATGCTTCAAATTTGCATGATGTCTTTATCTTTCAAAGTTTTCTGTCCCGAGAAAAAAAAAAAAAAAAAAAGAAATCTCTTCTCTGTGTTTTCAAGGGAATATGTGCGTTTGTGCTAGAGTATTCACAGTGCATCAAAACAGGTAGCAGGTTCCATATTTCAACACACGCTCGGTTTTAAGCTGTAGCCTATTTGTCTGTTTACAGATTTTGTCGTCAAAACCTGGAAGCGAGCTCTTACAAGGAAAAGGGTCTCACCATTTATTGAGCCAGACCGACGCTCCACACGATTACGATTCTGGGAATGACACGTCCTCGCCGCCGTCAAGCAAAACTGGTGTTTCTCGGGCGAGTGTCACTGTCAGCAAGCGGGAACACTGTCAACGTCTGGCCTCACCAGAGAAGCTGAAGTTCACTGACAGAGACAATGCCTCTGACTCAGGGAACTCTGTGACGAGCTACGCTTCCTTGTGCAAACCTTACGGGGAGGACGGCCTGTCTGCCACGTTTTTCAGTGGAAATGGCAAGAGGTAAGGTTGTGTTCGTAATAAATAAATAGTGCATCTGAGCGAACTCTTCTCAGGGAAATTTCAAGCTGTTTATCTTCTGTTCCCACGCTCCATTGCCTTTTGAAATATTCATCTTATGTGCTACAATGAGGAAGAGCATTTCTTTAAAAACAACCCAGGATATGTTTTAAGCTTTATCAGTCGAAGCGCTGAAATGTCTTTATGTGTTTGCTTTGCAGAGAGCAGATAACCTTGGGGTGTCAGGTAGAGGTTGTGAGATCTCCAAAGACCTCCGGTTGTTCACAGAGGATGAGAGAGTCGTCTCGAAGGCGTCGGAAACACCGCTCATCCAGCAGAAGGAGCAGGAGCAGATCATCGGGGAGTTCCAGATACTCCGGACACTACTCTCGAAGCCCGTCGCTGTCATCCTGCAGGTTGGTTTACTGGAAACAGAGAGGAACACTGATTAACACTTTATGTCTTGTTTGTTTAATTTGTATAAAAAAAATTTAATGTGTAAAAACTACTGGGGCTTATGTGCTTATGTTCCTCATTTACTCATCCACACACTCCCTGTATACCACTCAGTAGTTTACTCTACAGTGTAGGGAGCAATAAATGATGTATTATCATCATTTTACATCATCCCTAACAGGTGTAGAGTCATAAAATGGTCATCTTTGCATCTATAAAATGTAACACATTGCATTGTGGGGTCATTAGTAGATACAACTTTTTTCGTTGTGTATGAATTTCACTGTCAAACTAGTGGACAGTAAAATATAGTGCCTATTTCTTGGCAGGGAGCAGTGACTTCCTCGGTGATGGAAACATAAACACACATGTTTTATTTTGCTGAAATTTCAGAAATTTGCATGAAAATTTGTCCAATATATTATAGAGACATAACTACTGGTGCTTTGCTCGATTCAAGAGGTTAATGGTCATTTTCTGGTTGCAGCTCATACTCACGCTCACCAAGTTATTCAGCTGATCTGAGGCGACGAGGCAGCGTGGCTAGCATGAGCTCCAGAGGAAGCTACTCGAGATACAGCGCTGACAGGTGAATTTTACTGAATGTTTCAGCTGCTAATGACTCTTCATTAGTGACGTACAACAAATCCATACTGTATTTACATTGTTGGTGCTGAAATTTTCACATTATTATGTCTGCTTCTCAGACTACGGGACAGAAAGAGAACACCTAGCTCCAGAGGGACGGATGCGAAGCATAAGGTTAGCAGGAAGAGACGAAGACGCAAATCCTACTCTCCCATGAAGAAAAGGAGGAGAGACTCACCAAGCCATCTGGAAGCACGCAGAATCACGAGGTACAACTTCTCTTTTGTGGTTTTTTTATAGCCACAACATATATTTTTATGCACAAAGGCAGCAAAATCATACTGCTGGTCCCACCCTCCAGCCCCTCAGTTGGACAAGGCCCCAACCTGAAATCTTTCCCTCATGTTGATGAGCTGTGTGCTTGTAATTCTATTTTAAAGCTCTTCTAATCAATACTTTAAAAATTAATTTAATAAAAAAAAACATGGATCAAGTTGATCATTTGTAGTGACAAACCCAGCTACATTTTTTTGGTTTTACAGCCTACAACTTTTCCCATCAACCTCATCAACCGCTACCTGCTCAGCATTATATGGCAGACAGATAAATTTAGCTTGTATTAGCTTGTGTATGTTGGCTAGCGAACACAGTGGAGCATCTAGTAGGTTAAAAAGACAGATATTTTCCTGGTTATGTGGAGAACAAAACTGAGCTGGAAGAGGAGTGAATGCTGGACTTACATTCATCAGGTGGCCAGAAGCATGACATGTTAATTCAAGATTCAAGATTCAAGATCTAATTTATTGTCAATTTCTTGTGTATTTGCATACACAAAAAACAAAATGCTGTTCCTCCCGGCCCACAAGAGTGCAACAACAGAAAAGATATATATCTAAAGATTCCCTTAAAAATAATAACAAACATATAAATCCCAAGAGAAAAAAAAAACTGGCATGTCATGCATGTCAACGAGTGACCAGCACTGATAGGGGGGTTATATAATCCATTTTGCTGTCCAGAGAATGAACATTAACCAGCATGATTGTTGGAACTGCCGGTTTGTAAAGGTTAGCAGTTAGCCTAGCTTGCTCTCCGCTAACCCTGCTTCCGCACTCTGTCGCACTGCTTTCGACATTTCCGTAGAACAGCTCAATAAGCTTATTATCTATCCCAGCCAGTATTTCTTAAAGCAAAAGTCTTTTTTACAAATGTCCAAAATGTCATCTGCTGGATGTGTAAATAGGCACTTTTTTGGTAAGAAATGAGCTATAACATATTTATAACGCTATAAAATTTGTGAGTGACCAAAAAAATCTATTAGCTTTAAACCTCCATTAATTGATTCTTTTGGCCACTTGGCCACGACACCCTGACTTTTTATCACCTTCTAAGTTGATATGGCAAACAGTTGCTTACTTACCTATCCGTTAGATACGCAGCAATATTATTATTCATTTGGAGTCATGTTTATGTCCACCTGACAACTTTAAATCTCATATTCACTCTCTTTTTAGCTGTTTTTGCCTCCTGAGGAAAGTATCTGTCACTTTAGCTGCTAAATGTCACGTTATGTTCACCAGCTAGTCTCTAACTGTGTCTGTTTGCTGTTTGGTGCTGAGCAGGTAGTGTACAGTGGTTTTTTAGAACTTTTTCACTGAAACAGTTGCCTGCTGCGACTGAAAATGACACAATGAGGGGAGTGAGAGTGAGCCAAAACAGTAATGTTGCGGTCTGTAAACTCAAACCAATGAGCTGAAAGACACTAAAACGCTCCATAGAGCTGAAGTGAATTGCAGTTGGGTGGAAAATTCTTTGTGGGTTCTTTCACATTAAACATAGTCATTCGACCCATTGTTCATATATAAAAATCTATATCTATTTGGCTCCTCACAGTGCCAGGAAGCGCCCCATCCCATACTTCAGACCCAGTCCTTCTTCCAGCAGCCGATCAACCAGCGTGTCATCCTGGAGCAGCCTCTTCACGCGTAGCCGCAGTCGCAGCCCGATCCACAGCATGAGCCGGAGCAGGAGCCGGAGCCACAGTTACTCCTCCTACAGGAGCTACAGTCGTAGTTCATCCTGGAACTCAATCTTTGGGACCCGCAGTCGCAGCCGGAGCCGCAGTTCGCTGAACAAACGCAACAAAACCAGGCATTAGGTTTCCCAGAGAACATTACGGGACAGAAACATCTGCCGTGTTTCCAGTTGAGAGCGAGGACAGCGGATGTTGGAACAATCGACTGTGTGCGTCTCCGTGCTCGTCTTTGACGCTCGAGTGGAAATGTCCCAGCAGGGGTCCAACCATGTCTTTCATTGAGGCAGTCTTGTTCACTCTGCCCACAGAGACTACTGGAGACCGAATGTCTTTGTTTGTTTTGTTCATGTACAGCATCCTCTTGCATCAGCACTCACAATGGCCTGAGACTGTTCATCTCTTAGATATTTACAATATCACATAGAGGGAAACACATTTATTGTATTTGGTCAACTAAGATCCTTATTTTTATGCCTGTGCACTTCCCATTAAATTATTACTTTAAATGCTTTAAAACTGTAAATTTAATATTTATTTTTAAATGGGTTGAAACTACTTAATTCCCATAATTGTTTTATCTTGCAATATATGTTTTGGCCATATGCAGGTGCAGATGCACTGGGTGAACACTGAACTCTTGAAAGGCAGAGTTTCACAGGACAGCATGTTCTAGGTTTTGCACCATGAAGTGAAGAATCGAGGTAACATTTCGGCCATTTGATCCGAGTGTTTACAAATGGCTTCAGAGGGATCGTTATCAGGAATAAGGAAACGGTTTATTGCTCTGATCTCAGCGTTTCACAAGGTGGGGAACAGACGTGTTTTCTCTGAAAAATGAAACGGTGAGGGTGGCCTGACAGCGAGCAAACAGCCTGTCAGCTCAAATGTCAAATTAATTTATCCTCTGATCAAGTGGAAAACAATTGAAATGTCAGTCCATGTAATACAACAGAGAGCGATTGAAATATTGCGCAGGGACAGGGAGGAGGATTTGTTCTGACAAAATCCTCAGTGTCTGCAGAGGTATTTCCTTGACATCTCAAAATGAAAACAATTGCAAAAAAGATACTTTAAAGATAAAAGTAATAGACATTTTTATCGACTTCAATGCTTAATTTTTCATCTTAGATTGTCTGTAGTTATTATACTGCATGTGTTAGTCTCAGAGTTTTGTTTATTTGATACATTAGATTAAAAAGCGAGCACAGGAAGAAAAAACTGCACCTCACTTGGTTGCAACAAACTGAAAATAAGTCAGAACTTATGAATAACATTGAATCTTAATATACTTGAGTAATGTTTTCCTGCTACAAGACTAGAACCAAACACATATAGCCACTGATTTTTTTTTTTTTCCAGTGTTACATGAACACAGAAGGTCAAGTTTTGAATTGTGCAGAAGCATACATATTTATTACTTATTTAATATTTATTGGTTTGTTGTCCCTATCAGTAGTGGTCAATCTTTCTATGCAACACTGTCAATTTATAGTTATGACACTGCTGTAATTTATTTTTGGTATGTTGTAAATAATCCCTTTTGGTTTTGCCACCTGACTCACACATAAACCTCAAATTAGAAGGCAGTGTTTTCAAATAAAGAAGGAGCACAAACTGGAATTGCAGAAAAGCTCCTTCCTGTCTGACCTTTTGTTTTGGGTGCTTAAAAAAAAAAAAACACAACAACAGAAAAAGGAATAGTTTGACATTTTGGAAAATATGTGCATTTGCTTTCTTGCAGAGAGGTAGATAAGAATAGTACCACTCTTATAGTTGTCTGCTAAATATGAAGCAACAGCCAGGAGCCGGTTCACTAAACTTAGCATAAAGATGGAAATGAGAGACTCTTGAGCTAATCTACTGGCAGGTTTACCGTTGGCTGTGGGTTTGACAATGTTGTTTTGTAAGGCTTAATCTGAAAACTGGTTGTTTAAAATTACGTTTGTTGTCTAATACATTAACGGCACTGAGCTGCGTCCTCTTCATCATCTGATATTTCTCTAGATATTCTGAACAGAGCTGAAAATGTTTAGCCCGGCGACAAGAATTTGAGAGAAGATTCTGCCGTAACAGAACTTCAAGACTCATGTTTGTTTAATCATAATGGATATAAGGTCCTATTTTGTAGGGAGGTTAGCTTGCTACAAGACTATTTCTCTGGCAATCCAAGTTTTTATATTTTTGGATTTTTTTTTTTTTTAATATTTGTTAAAACTCAATAGAGGTCAAAGAATAAAGAAAGGCAGAAGGTTGCTGCTTTGTATTCTTTGCTTTGTAGAAAGTTTTCCTCATTTTTCAAGTGCAGTTGTGTTATGTGCTAGCAGACAGTCTAACACATGATGTTTTGTAAAACCACAACTTGTTCTATACACTTTGGTTTTTGTACAAATTAAACAAAAAAAAGATAGTTTTAGAGGTAGGTTGATTTTCTTACATGCGGACTGAGCCAAATTAGCTGTTTCCCTCTGTTTCCGGTCTTTTTAATAAGCTAAGCCAAGCAGCTAATGATGATAACTTCATATTATGAAACAAACATGAAAGCGGTATCAATTTTTTCAGCTAACTCTCAGCAAGAAAGTGATTATTACCCCAAATCTCCAACTATTCCTTTAAAGTTAATTTTGCGGCTGCTTTGACTGCAGAGTTTGAATCTGCAGAAGTCTGAAACTGCCTTTCCACATAATTAAGAGTCATATTTCTCTGATTTTGTATCCGTCATCCTGTCTGTGTAACTGCTCCAAGCCTGACAGACTGCTCTCTATGCACTCAATACTTGCAGCTTATTTCCCTGAATGTCAAGTAAAATGAACGAATGAGGGAAATATAACGCTGGAATAGGAAGGAACCTGGCACAAAAGTCATAAAGTCATAAAGTATAAGAGGATGATGACTTCAACCAGTGTTGACTATGTGCTAGCGGAAGATTTGTGCAGTCATGTTGATAAACTTTATGGATGGGCACCTCTCCCCATCTCACAATGTAAAGTTTACATTAGTTCTTGTGCAAAATAATGTCGAATATGTAATTACTGTGGTGTAAATATGCATCTGCATTGTATAAATTATTCAAAGGATGTGATAATTTCATTTACAGAATGTGATATTTGGGCCTTGGATGTGTTAAAATGGTGTTGATGTGGAAGAGGAAAAGATGCCACTTACGCATCAATCAATGGACTCTAGATGTCTTTGTGCTGAAGATCCCTCTGATCATGTCTTTTGTTATCTTGAAAAATTCCAATAAGAAGCTCATATAGCAATAGTGATCCAGTGTTTTGGTGTTAAAATTATGCATAGGCTACTCTCCCGTTTCCCATATGGACCAGCATATTGCAAAAACACATGTTTTTCATACTGTCACATTTATTCTTGTGTCAGTGTGAACTCGCGTTGTAATAATGTGTCACCTGGAAATTGAATTGTCCCCGCCATAAACCTCCATGAAATCAACTTTCCCTTCCCTTTCACTGCGTGTTCAGAATAAGCTAGTATATAAAATCATGTTCTGAATAAAAAAACGCAATCGCAGTTTTCTCTTGTGTTCAAACAAACAGATGATTTAACCTCACAAAGTTGACTTCTTAGTGGTTTTGTTTTATCCGTACAGTGACATCAGTGTGTTTGACCTGAAGCTCTGCGTTATTTTCTATTAAAAAGCCAGTGAGTCACAAAGAGGAGGGAGCTCCAACTCTGTGTGAGTGACATGTGGAGAGCGACTTAATTTGGTAAAAGGAAGGCTGGTCTTTTGGTCAGCTGTTGCGCATGCACTGCAAAAAATATCCACCGTAGCAAGTCATGTAATCCTTATTAAAGTCTTGACATGTAATTTGACTCTAATAAACAGCTGAAAACGCTGATGTGAATCATAACAGGAACAGTTTCCTCTTGTTTTAAGGACTTTTAAGTGTTTAAGTTACGATATTACTTCGCAAATTGGTATTTTTTTTGCAGTGTGCATGATCTCCAGATCCTCCCAGCACTTTCCAGACACTTGCCCTGTGCCGACTCATCGTCTGGGAAATCGCTACCCAGTATAAAACCCACAGCCAGAAGGAATTAGATCAGTTCCTTTGAAGGCGTTAGAAAGTGAGTCCTCCTAAGTGTTTGTTGTTGGATCAACAGGTGACCGATTGCGTAACGGTGATGCACGTAATCCGAAAGAGATAAAAGTTTTGCTACACATAGATTTGGGTGGTCCTGTTTGAAAAAGGAAAAGATTTTGTGTTAGGGTTGTTTTCGCGTAAACAGCTGAACTTTCTCAGGTTTAGACCTCAGCTGGACATGGCAGAGGGAGACTTCTACACGATGGGAAACCGACAGAGGTTTCCCAGGGATCCGTTTGGAGAATCGCCGTTCAGAGAGCAGTCTCCATTCAGGGATCAGCTCGGACCTCGGTTTATGGAAGATGAGTTTGGGATGCCACCTTTCCCCGATGATCTCGCAATGGACTGGCCGGGCTGGGCTCGGCCGGGCCGGTTAGGCACACGCCTCAGTTCCTCGCCCTTCAGCAGCAGTTTACGCACAGGTTTCCCCCCGCGCCAGTCCCAGGGAGGCCCCACGCTGTACACCAGCAGGTACAACGAGCCCTCCTCCCGGAGCTCCCCCATCACCACCGGGGGCGAGCCCTGGAAAGTTTGTGTGAACGTCCACAGCTTTAAACCAGAGGAATTAAACGTCAAAACGAGAGATGGATTTGTAGAAGTGTCAGGTGAGTTGTGAGGTTGTTCTGATGGCTAAACCTGTATGGATAAATGGAAGAAAAGGCAATTTTGACTGCTGTGACTCGAGGTCAAAGTGAGCCTCAAGACAACTTGCCACTGTGACAAACATCAGTGCAGAATACGAATGAGTTTTATTTATAGTGTGCATCTAAAAACAACACATACTGTCCAAAGTGCTTTTACAGACAATAATTAAATAATCAGAATGAAAAATTACATTGAAAAGTTGCACAGAAACCGCTTTAAATAGATTATAAACAGGACAGGTACACAGATAGGCCTACATTGTGTTGTGAAAAACATTATCTGCTGGACTGTAGCTGCCATTGAGGACATGGAGGTCATGCCCTCAGTATATACCCAGCATAATTTGGGGGATTTACTTTATATAATTACATAGAAATTACACATTTTAAGGCAAAAGCATTTCACCACAAACAAGTGGAAAAACAGTTTAAAGTGATTATAAATTGACAGAAAATATAATTAAACAGTTACGGCATATTTAAAATAATAAATAATTAGGAAATCTTACAAGATTGTTTTGGGTGGCAAGTCAAAACCGACCTAAGGGGGAGGGATTATGCAGAGGGAGTTAAGACTTCTGACCTCGATATTTCAAAAGTCTCAGCAACAGTCCTGTTTAATGTATTTTTATTTGTAGTTAACTTTCACCAGTTAGTCACATTTAGACAAAACGTCTTAAACATGCAAGACAAATGTCCACATGTACAAGTAAAATACATTTAAAATCACAAAATAGTCTGAGGGCTGCAACTAACGATTATTTTCATTATCAATTAATCTGTTGATTATTTCCTTGATTAATCCTTTGGTCTATAAAATGTCAGAAAATGGTGAAAATGTTGATCACTGTTTCTCAAAGAACAAGATGCAACCTAAAATATCTCGACTTGTCAGTCCACAACCCAAAGATGTTCAGTTTACCATCACAGAAGTAATAAAACCAGAAAATATACACATTTAAGGCATTTTTTTCATGAAAAGTGCCCCTAAAAGATGAATCAATTATGAAAATAGTTGACAATTCATTTTCTGTCAAACAACCAATCAATTGACTAATCTTCGCAGCTCTATTGAAGTCTAAAATTAATTGTTTAAATAACAGGAGTGCAGCCAAATCAAAGTGCCAGAGCCAAGCAGATTTTATTGAAACAAAGCATAAACAACATCTTACTGAGCATCTCTGAGGATTCTCGTTCAAATCTGGCCAAGAAAGATCATCTCTTTTAGTTTGGCAGCAGATTCGAAGCAGCACAATGAAAGCCTCGGCAGTGTAACATGGTCTCATCGTTAATGAGTCTTGATATGGAGTGAGCTGGACAGATTTTGGGGACTGGGACTTGCACGCTGGCAGGCAGATCCTCAAGCTTAGACACCTGTTTCAGATTCCTGGAGAATCACTCCCGCAGTCACACATGAGCTCGATTTAGATTTAAGGCAAGGCCCGTGACAACAGTCTCTGTTTACAATAAGACAAGCCACTCGCTGCCATTAAACACAGGAGAGAATGTTCTGGAAATAGGACCAGACTTTTACCCAGAAGGCCTTGTGCAGCTTCTGTCTCCGCTGGTATCACGTTCAAGCTTGGTCACTAAATCTTGTAGAAATTTGCTTCCTCATGTCCGTGCTTCAAAAGACAGACAAATTCCAGGGATACCCCGCACTGAAGGGAGCACAGAGGAGAGCAGGCCCCCTAACTCTGAGTTTTTTATAAACACATTGTTGGTATGCCAGTTGGGTCATTCAATCAGCGCCATGTTGGGCCTGCCTGCCATGGTGACTCGACCCCGTTTTAAACGTGTGACTGGGGAGTGTGATACATGAATGTTTGAGGCTAGCGGTGCTCACTACGTGAACCAACAATTTCCTAACACGGAACCGTCCAGCTGATTGTTGTCACTGACCAAATCAGTTGCTTTTTTTGCATAGTGACTTGCACTGATAAATCACAGAAAACAGTCATGATGCGGAAACTCTGTTGCACATACAGTAGGCGCACTATGAAACAAGAATCCCTTAAAATACCACCAATTACTCACCTTAACTATAAAAATTAAGGTATTTTAAGGTATAAATTAATACATTAAAAATACCTTGATTTACTTCAATCCATCCACCCAAAAACCCCATTAATAAATACCGTAATTCCATCTTTATTAATGGGTAAATTAACAAACTATTAACGTAAAAATCTGGTTTCATAATGGTGGTTGCTGAGCTTTTAATCAGCACTTTTAGAGGCCTGGTTTTGTACTGAACTCAACTTGGCCCGACTCCAGAGATAGTCCATCTCTGGCATGACTCGGCACAACTTGGCAACAAACTGGTAATGGAAACGCAAATCAATGTGGCATGATTTGGCTCAGCATGGCCAAAAGTTCCAATAGAAAGACCCTAAAGTTCAAACCAATAACCAACCAACATAAACATCATCAAGAGTGATACAACTTCTTGATTTTTAAGAATCTTCTTGTCAAGGACTCTTTAATTTTAGGCTCATAGAAGGACCATCCACCAATTATACTTACTTATGTTCAGTTTACATGTCACAAAAATTGATTTTTTGATTTCCTCTGTGGCTCTGGATGAAGCTTTCCAAAGTAAGAAGAGAATAACACTAATGATATCATCAGAGTTATATTGGCTTGGGCTTTAGACTCAAAATTAGAGCTGCAACGATTAGTCGATTGACAGAAAACTATTCAGCGACTATTTTGATAATCACTGTGATCACATTTTTTAAAACGCCAAAAGTCTTTGATTCTAGCTTCTCAGTTGTGAATATTTTTTGGTTAAACTGAATATCTTTGGGTTGTGGACTGTTGGTCAGACAAAACAAGACATTTGAGGACGTCACCTTAGGCTTTGGGAAACAACGATCAACCATTTTTTTTATTTTTAACCATTTTTACCATTTTCTGACATCTTGTAGACCTAACTAATCGACTAACTAATCGATTAATCAAGAAAATAATCAACAGATTAATCAATAATGGAGATAATCTTTAGTTGCAGCCCTAAACAAAATTCATAACAGAAAGTCTGTGTTAAAACTGGAGATGTGGGTCTTGAAAGAGCATCAAGTTGCATTATAGGAAATGTAGGATCAAGTGACCCATACCGGAGACTAAACATCAGCATACCTCGTCCTCTCCTGCTTCAATGTTTGTCATTGTTTTGTTAATCTTACTCTTGTTAGTCCCCCAACTTTATGGAAGTGCAGTACTAAATCACTGAAGTAAACCTTTGATTGGACAGCTGTCCATATACTATGTATTCAAACATCAGGTCAAAGTCTACTTAAGTGACAACAAATCTTTGAGTTAAATCGAACAATTCCAGTCAGCAAAGTGACTCATAACGTTGGAGGTTGTGTAAATGTTTCTGTGGATCTACGTAGGAAAGGGCCTTATGGGTTAGTCAAACAGGCTTAATCCCAAACAACAACTTGTGTGACTGATTGGTTAAATTTAGTGTCATGAGTCGAGTTTGAAATGGAAAAGAAATATACATTCACATGAGAGATACAACCATCAATTGAATAATCAATTCAAAGAAAATTAATTAACAAGGATTTTGATAATCAAATAATCATTTAAGTCATTTTTTTAAACAAAAATGCCAAATATTTGATGGTTCCAGGTTCTTAAATTTGAGAATTTACTGCTTTTCTTGGTTTTACATTATAATGAATTGAATATTTTTGGCATTTTAACATTTGAGGATATTGTGATCGACATTGTACACTGTTTTCTCGTGTTTTATAGACAAATCAAGAAAATAATTGGCAGAATAATCAATTGTTAGTTGCAGCATATGTAGCCTTCAGAAGCATGTTCTATCCTTGATTTCTACCTCTATCCAAGTCTTGCAAAATAGACAGAAGGAAACACATAAACCTCCTTCTTTCCCCGCAACAAAAGTTGTATCAAAAAGCATCATCCTGCGTCTGCAAATGTGAAAGCTACAGCCCTGTCCTTGATATTTGTACAGGCAGAAAACCTTTTTAGTGCGTTATCCGTTACGATAACACACTGTCTGTCATCACTCCTCCCAGAACATATTACACAGAGCATCTGGAATTTGGTATCTCTGTCATAAAAAGCCTTGAAAAAAAGGAGAGGATACTCTCTGCCCAAACCTCCGTTATTCATGAAAAATCTTATAGAGATAATCAGGGGAGCAGTTTGACTTCTTAAGTCATGGTGAGGTTTATATAATAATCCCATGACTTCACCGGTGATTGTAGCTCAGTCCTCTCTGGAGCTTTACATATTCCAGTCTGGATCTCTGGTGGAGTCCAGCACTTTCGGCAGGCAGAGACGTCACTGGGGGGGTATAGGGTAGCGCATAGTCGAGCTGGATGGGGGTTGAGGGGTGGGGCAGGCCACACTGCTGGCGGCGGCGTTGACATTTAGCAGCCCCAGAGCAGCTGCTAGCAGGCCCGAGAGATAGAACGGCCATAAACAGTGCGGGGAAGAGACCAGGCTTGTTGCTCTGGAAGGAAGGGGGGGTTAGAAGGGGGCTTTCCAGGCTGAGCTGTTCTCCCCCAAGTTCAACATGTCTGAGAGAATGAAAGGGTGTTTCATCATTTCAACATGTTCATTGCACTCCACCCAATGTCACATTACAAAAACACATTTGGATTGAGCAATGGAAACTTTGTGCACCAAATGAAATCTGTTTTTATTCTAGTGTCATCATCACCTTTTTAATTTCTTTCCAATACCACGGATAAATTTAAAGTTTGAAAGAGTCATGACAGGTATTTATGATTAGTGTCCTATTGAACTGGTGATGAGGACATCCATTTATGATCCATGACCTTGCTAAACTATTGTGTAACGCTCATCCCTGAAGTTATTTAAGGTTGCATGGCTCACTCATTGTTTTTTTTCCAAACAGGGAAACATGAAGAGAAGCAAGAAGAAGGAGGCATAGTGACAAAGAATTTCACAAAGAAGATACAGTGAGTAATTTCACTCCTCCTTCTTGTTTTCCTCACTGGCTTTCTGCTCATTATGGACACAAACAGCTTCAGTTTTCTTCATATTTATGACGCATGCCGCATATTCAAGAGCTAATAATTTATCATTATGGAACATAGAAGTGTTTAATGGAGAGTTGTTTGTCCACACATTGAGCTGATAGGACCGTGAAGTGGCTTCTCAGAGCTATGAAAACCGTTAAATTATCCCTAATGGCTGAAGACTGATAGAAATATTACCAACATTTTGATTTTTATGGTGGCAGTGTTAAATTAAACTGACCGTTTACCGTGTAATTAAATTACATATCTACCATTATATACTTAAATCTTGTTTGCTGAAGCCATTGCACATACAATACGAATGCTACAGAGCTGTGGTTGATGGTTGGGGCGCCTGAAAAGGGCCGAGACATGATTACCAAGAAAAAGTAATAAGAAACAAAACTCTGCTAGAATCTGCTGCTGAGAAAAGGCTGCTCAGCCTTTTGCCTGATTACATATTGAGCAGTTTTATATTTTCAAACCTCTAAAATTATTAAATAAAATGGTCTGTTGAGAGGAAAATCATTTTTCGATTACACGACTCTCTACAAGCAGATATGGCTTCATATTAATGAGCCAAAAGAAGAAAAAGATTGGGAACCACTGCCACAGTGAGCCCAAATTTTCCTGCTGACATCTGTTTTAATGGTTTTAGCCAGACAGTGTGTTTTCCCATCAAGAGCCTCTTTCATCTTCATCTTTCTAAAAAGCTGAAACATTATACTGTCCATGTGCTAAGATAAATCTACTACAAAACTGGACAGTAAAATGTGAGCACACCTTTAGTTTAAAGCCACCATATGTAGGATTTAAACATGTCTCACAGTGATGTGTCTCAGTAGTTTGTTGTATGAAAAAAGACACAAACATCCAGCCTCCATTCATGATTCTAACCAGGGGATTCAAAGATAAACGAGCTGAAAGCAACACATAGATTGTATCAATTTTCACTGTGGTTGTTAATCAGAAACTGTTGCTATCAGAAGTATCTTAAATATATTATAATCACATAAAAATCTGCACATACTGACTATAAACTAAATTGTTTTGTTAGCATCCAACAAATGACATCCAATAAGGTTTTAATATCGTACCTGTGGCAAAGGCTCATGGAAGCTGTAGTCATTTTTTCTGGACTTTATCACATAATATTTCAAACTTTATATTTTTTATATTCTTATATATACTGTTTTCTTTGCCTCTTTCAGTCCCTCTTTTTTTCTGCCCTCTGCAAATCACTTTGTATACTGTTTGTAACTACGCATATAAAGATTGCTTCCTTTCTGAATACAAAAATGTACATACACAACAATGTGTTCAAAATAAACTGTCCACTACAGTGATAGATACCAGTTTACTTTAGAATACAGACAAAAAACAGATGATACACTGAGAGCTAAAAGTTATATCCAACTATATATATATGTATCAGAAGCTGGAAGTGGGGCAAGACTGTGTGTCTAAAATCACTCCCTATTTATTACATAGTGCACTATATTTATTGTTCACTATTTAATCCGGGTGTCAGAGTACTCTGTAAAATTTATTCTCTTTATAGTGCCCTCATAAATCCCCACAATGGAATAAAAGAAGTGGTGGCATTTTGAAGTAGTGTCCATATCATGTACATTACTTTCTGCTAACAATCCCTGAATGCAACGTGCTACATTTTAGAGATGACTCAAAAATCAGAAATCTCAATTTATTGCTTATAGCAAACCACTGAGTGTTTATTAGGGCTGCAACTAATGATTATCTCCATTATCGAGTAATCTCTTGATTATTTTGTCAGTTAATTGATTAATTTTTGGTCCATAAAATGTCAGAAAATAGTCAAAATTGCACCTTATAATTTCTTACAACCCAAGGTGATGCCTTCCAATGTCTTGATTTGTTCAATTAACAGTCCAAAATACAAAGATACTCAGTTTGATACCAAGTATGACACAGAAAAGCTTCAAATCATCACATTTGAGACGCTGCAACATGTGAATATTTTGCATTTTCACTTTGCAAATGTCTAAAACGATTATTTGATTATCAAAATAGTTGCAGATTAATTCTCTTGTCGATTAATCGTTTTATCGACTAATCGTTGAAGCTCTAGTATCATTGATGTTTATTTATCTCGTAAGTGTGTAAAAGTCAATACTATGTCATTCCACCCCTCTCACTTAAAATAGTTTCGAACAGCTGCTCCAGAGTCATATCAGCTCCGAGTGGACACGTAACTCTCCAATCAAAACTTGTCAACTCTAAATAGCTGTCACTGATAAAAAACAATCTTTACTGACACTAGAATATTAAAGCAGGCACTACATGGATAAGTATTGTAATAAGTATTGTAGAGCAGAAGGAGGAGGAGGAGACTTTTCATATTGTAAGTCATCCAAGCCAAACAGGCCACAGAAGTTTCCACAACCTGCCTGGCTCTCCGCCTCTGCCTGTTTAATTGGGCAGCGGGAAGACTTCAAACAGCAGTGCTAATCGCTGGTGCGAATCGCCGTCTCACTGGCGCGTCACTCCAGTTCTGTTAATTTCCTGTTGGCTAATTAGTAAGCAGTTGTGCTAGCCCCGCACTGTTCATATCACAATCCTTTTAATTGGAAAGCTCTGAGATCAGGCCTGTGCTCTTCCGCTGGGCAAAACCTAAAGTGAATGACATAGAATATATAGAGCAAGGGTGGTGGTGGTGGTGGAGGGGGGATAGGGCACACATATAAATAACTGCCCTCAATACACAAATACGCTGGTTATATGAGAGACAGAGAGAAAGAGAGAGCATAGGGCAGACATATTATTCCTTTGGATAGTTTGTATGACTGTGAATGTACTTTTAATTGAAGCACAACTATGTTTTTTTATTCTGGCTTAAATTGTAATTATATCAATAAACTTTATTTGTACTACAGTTTTTAAAAAGGCAAAATATTTAGGATATGGCTGGTGATTTTCTATACTTTTCTTATAGACAACAAATTTCCTGCGGAGCCAAAACCAACAATGAATTAATCTACTTACAAGTATTGTGTGTGTATCCAAAGTCTGATGTATGTTAGTCTGATATATGTTATTCCTAAGAGCCCTAGAGCTCTCAGGAATAACATATATCAGAGTTTGGATACACAGCTCTGTTGTTGTCCAAAAAACTATTAAAAACTGGGTGACATGTTTCTTCATGAAGATTATGATGACGGTAGTTTCTTTAAAGAAAACTCCAAAGAGTAATAAAAACAATCACATTTTCAGTCTCTGGAGAGTAGTTTTGTGTAAGGCAGACACCATTGTGCATGCACCAGAACACTTTTCAGTTTATAGAGCTTCATTAACTTGTTGTTCTATATATCACAACCTGTTGACTTTAATCATCTTAACAATGTGCAACGTAGTACAAAGTCAAGAGGTTGTGATATGCAGCACAACAAGCTAAGTAAACAAGCGAAGTAAACGGAACCACGTTCCCACGTTTGTGCAGTGACGCATGGTTCCCTTGTTGGCTTGTTGACAACAAGAGAAATATGGAAAATCACCAGCATTATCCTTCAAAGATTAATACAAATTATCACATTTATCAATTACCTGCCACATGTAAAAACAAGATAAAGACAGCAAAATGTAAAAACCTTTAATCCATTAGAAATATAGCATTTTTATGGCAGTTCTTCATCTTATGTGATAGTAAACTGAATATCTTTGTTTTTTGGACTATTGGTCGGACAAAACAAACAGTTTGAAGGCGATAACCCTTGTTATTCAATTGATCAAAAGTATAAGTTGAAGGGTACAACAGAGACCAAGGGTTATTTTTTCTGTTTTTCCAAACGAGTGAGAAATATGTCAGTTATTAACCAAATATGTTGTTGTAAAATCAGTTCTGAGAGCAAAGGTAGCTTTGAAACTTGAGGTCATGTGGCCCAGCAGCAACACAGTAACCCCTATATGTTTTGTACTGTATGTGAAAGTCTGCAGTGAGATCGGCTTGTTATTCAGGAATCTCTGTTTGTTCTTCCTCTGTATCTATCCTCATGAGACACATTATAGTACTTAGTCCATATGTGCACTGTATCAGTTGGAAGGAACATATGGGTTATATGTTTAACACACACACACACACACCCTGTCAGGTCTCACTGTCTTGTCTGTCTCTGTCTCAGCATCTGTGCAGGGGGAAAGTATATTGGACAATTTTTTGGCAGTTGTACAAAATCAATGTCTGAGATAAAATGTGCGCTTGCCAGAGGTAAATAAACTCACCGAGCTGCACAGATAAGGTTTCTGCCGGAGTCCCAAGTAATGGGCCGACTGAGTGATTTGACTTTGTCAGAAGGGGCAACTTTGCTTCACAGCAATTGGCTCCTTGAAGGAAGGTGGAGGGAGATAGATACTGAAACATGTGTAGGTACAGTACGTGTTTGTGTGTTTATGTGTGTTTGTGGCTGGAGCGGGGAACTGATAAAAAAATATTCAATATTAATACTGGCTTCTACAAACTTTAAATACTGGCTTTGGTAACACTTTACTTTGAGTCCCCCTATTTTGCACTTGTAAGCAGTACATAAACATTTAATAAATCATTTATGAGACACTATAAGCAGATATAAGTATTTTTTTATATATTTGTTAACAACTGCAGTATAGCTCTTCCTGTGGGCACCCATAACTGAAAGCTGGTGTATAAACAGATAATGATGACAAACAGATAATGATGACAATATAATAAATCACAGTTGTAATAATATAAAATATGCCTTCATAGAGGAAGTACTAATAAACACTTAAAATGTCCTTATTTCTTATAACTATATTATAGTGTGTTATAAACCATTTATTAATTGTTTATATTATACTTATAAGTGTTAAACAGGGGGACTTAGCAGCATGAATCCAGGGACGACAATGTCGGATTGTTGTCGGACAACTGTTGGATGGATTGCCATGAAATTTAGTACCAACAGTCATGGTCCCTGGAGGATGAAGCCTGCTGACTTAAGTGACCTGCTGACATTTCTTCTAGCGTCATCATGAGATTGACATTATGATTTTGATTGAAATGTCTCATAAATTGACTTGAAACTTGGCATAGACATTCATGTTCCTCTCAGAATGGTTATTTTTTCTGGCTATTTATGCCTTTATTTGACAGACATTGTAGGGAATTGACTGGAAACTTCAGGATATATAGAGAGAGAGGGGGGTATGACATGCGACAAGGGTCATCCAGCCAGGAGTCAAGCCATGAACATTCTGGTTATGTGTTATGCGTCTTAACCATTAAGCCACCGGGGCGCCCCTAGGAATGAGTTTTAACAACTTATATGATCCCTTGACTTTTCATCAAGGGCCATCATCAAGTCAAAATTTTAACTCGTCTAATAATTGCATCATGACTATTTTTGTAATCTGTATTTCTATTTTTGTCACATCTTTCTTTTTATTTTTTGTAATTGCTTTTCCCCCCACCTACAGCTCCTGTTACAGTCTGTTGTCCTGTCACCATGGACTTTTTTTTTTAATCTAATTTTAGTTTTCTCCTTGTGTTCCTTCATTTTTTTGTAGAGAGTTTTTCCTTGTCTTGTCCCTTTAGAGATCTTGGGCTACGTATGGAACTTGTTATTAAAGTTAACCTGTAAAGCTCAATGAGACATTGTATGTGGTATTTGGTTACACAAATAGGCTTGACGTACTGTTGCTATACTCGACCTCTATGTCTGTCTGCCTCTGTGAGGTGAGGTCCTTTTCTTTCTGTCTTCACTCCTCTGTCCCTTCTGACTTGTATTTCTCAGTGGAGTGGGAAGCCAGTGGAGAGACTTCTCTAATTAAATGGAGGGCAGACCTACAGTCTCCTCTTAACAACAGAGCCTGATGTTTATATTAACTCCCAAAGACACTTGGCTGCTCACACAGAAAACCTAGAATACCCATATTTGGCTATGCTGTCTGACAACGAGCAGAGTTTGCCTGGATGTGTTGAACTTTAGCACCACTACAGTAGACTTTGGAGGGCTTCTATTAAGTGATATATGCGTTATTTCGAAGAGCTGGAACTAAATACTTATCAGTTTGACATTTTAAGATGACAAGATATCATTGTTCCTAAAGTCTCTATACATTTGTATAACATGAAGCTGTCACATGCTGCAGTTCTGGCCGATCTTGCTGCAAGTTTTGGAAGCCAATTATCCTGCTCTGCTCTGGAAATAAAAACTATAATATTTCACCATGAGAAGTGTCAAAAAATGAAGCAAACAGGGAAAAAAATATATATACTTGACACAAATTAGCAGTTGCCTATATGACAGATGAGAGCAGCCGATTAGGAAAGTATACGTCGATGGAAATTTATAAGTGTTAAACTTCTGCAAGCAGATACTCGCTTTAATTGGATTCAGGCTTCATTTTTGCAAACCTCACACCTGGGTCAACTGTGTGTTTTCTCTCCCTCGACTTTGTCGCAGAGCAGGAGGATTTTTTATAATGAAAACTGAGGATGGCTTTCACTTCATCTCCTTGGTGTGAGATAGTTTTTGTGAGTGTAGAATGAGTGCTAGCCGAGGAGGACAGGGTGAACATTTTTAATAACAGCCACAATCCTGAGCCAAGTCATTTTTTTTTCTCCCCCTGGACATACAGTGGTAAAATCATCCGACTGGAAGCTGTTTACGGGTATTGACAAAGTGTTAATAAAAAATCCATGCATTTAACAATGTTAGCACATCGGCTCCTATAGCGGAAAATGTCACATAGTTTTGCATGACCTCCAGCAGGAAGTAACTACTGTTTCTCTAGACTGTTTTTCCTCACCGCTCTCCTTATTTTGTACCTCTCACTTGTGCCTTTAACCTTAATCCTACCGACTGGGGTACTAGCAGACCCCAGAGGTATACTTTTTGTCATATCTCACGGGTGCTTTATTCTATCATTCCAATTTTTCATTACTTTGTCAATCAATCTGTTCCTAATGACTTCACATCATTGTTTTCTGTTTCTGTTTTAATCATTGCTTTTTAAAAATACCAATGTATTCGGGTCCTGGGGGACCCCCGTCTAAAGGACCCAATTACGCCCATGCAATTTTAATAGATGGAGCTATTTATTGAATTCATGTTTTTCATGGGTCCTAATTTAAAGTATCACACACTATCGGGGGGGGGGGGGGGGGGGGGCACTCTGTCAGTCATTTTGAAGGCTTTGTGGAAAGATTGTACTTGGGATAAAAGCTGCAATTTGACTAAACTAACTGTGACTTTCCTAAAATAATAATAATCTTGTTTTTTTCAGATTACATTAATTACATAACTCATAATGTTTTGAGAAGAAATAAGTTAACATTTTGCTATGATGCTTGTTTCTTACAGTAGTTTATTCTTGGGGTCTCCAAGGACCCCAGTTGGTAGTCCTTGTATGTTAAACTTGTATGTAGGCAGGATGAGAGTTAAACATGCCGAACACACACAGCAGCTTACAGAGTCTCAACCAAAAACTAAACTTGTATCCTTGCATAAAAAAACACCTGAATCACATCCCCTCTTCTCTTCCGTTTCACCAGGATCCCGATAGATGTGGACCCTCTGACAGTCTTCGCCTCCTTGTCCCCTGAGGGCGTCCTCATCATCGAAGCCCGGCAGACGCCTCCATATTACCTCTTCAGCAACGATGGCTCGCAGGGTGGCAACATTCAGGAGGCAGAGGTCCCCAAGCCCCAGGAGGCCACCATGGTCTAAACCCCCAACCTTCCCACTGACATAACAGTTCAAACAGCACAGTTGATTTGAAGTTTGATATGAAATGTGTGGCCTTCAGCTTCATGTTGTTAAACATCTAGAATTAAAATGTGTAAAATATGGTAGGGAGATCTTCTTTGACGTCCATATTAAAGCTACACCAGGCAAGGTTTTTTATCTAAAAATACACCTTTTTACAAGCTGCAATAGTTTGCCTTAATGAAATTCTTGTTCACTTCTCTTTCATTTTAACCTGAAAAACAAATGACACATGTCCAGAGGAGGCAGGACTCTATAATTATTGCATCAACAATTATAAATCCTTTTGTGAAGCATCCATAACTTGTTTATACACAGCTAATTACATTTACATTAGTATCACATAGATGTAATAATATATAATGATGAATGATAACACACAAATAAAATCCTCACAGTGTGTCATAAAATGTTTTATTAATGAAGACATATCAATATATAAGATTGCAATTAATGTGTGTTACATTATGATACCAAGTATTCGTTAAGTGTTACACAATAGCCAATGCTTTGAAGGAGTTATACTATAGTTGCTAAAATGTCCTTAAATCTTAATATAACTACATTATAGTGTGTTAAAATGTTTAATAAATAATTTATTGATTGATTATTTACCTCTATTTGAATGCAAAAGTTGTGAAAGTGTTACCCAAAATAAAAAAAAGTGTTACCCAAACAGCTCACGGAGCCCTCAGTGTATGAACTTGCCTAGTGCAGCTTTAATATTACATGTGGATGTATCCTGAGGTTATGCTAGAGCTGTTGGGCCACTAATGCATTATAAGTCATAGCATTTTCAACCAACCAGTAAGTTAAGATGACACCATATGTGAACTTTTCAAGAATCACATTTATGTTTGTATTTATATTAACATCTAATTTTGTGGTACAGTTGCATAAAATCTATTGTATATGATTTCTTTGGTTAAAAAAATAAGTATTTTAGCAATTTTGACAAATGTGCCTTTATTTACTTGAGTGTCTTCCTTCAGTTCGACTGTTATCTTTTAAGTTAATGAATGTCACTTAAACTGACAAGAAACGCAAGTAAGTCACCTCCTGTGGCTTCACTAGAGGGTGAACTGTGTGCATTAATACTGTATTCTACCAAAGTGTATTGTAAATATACTTTAATATGTGACAATTCATTATAAACATTGATCTGAAGTGTTCCAGGTTTTGCAATATGGTTTGCATTTTCTTTTCTATTTGAGCATTCAGGAAGATGGCTGCATGATTTTGGTGCGGACAGACTGACTTCTTTGCCAAAGACGTTTGTTTCCTGCCTTCTTTTCTGTTGATGTCTTTGTATTGGCTGATGCAATAAAAAATGTCCAGCCAGTCTCCCAGTGTGTCTTAACATCTGTGTCTTTTATTGAGAACCGTGCCACTCACCAGCCTGGTTCCAGGGATCCAGGGAGCCTGTGGTGTTATTGTTGGATAACAGAAGGAATTGGGCAGCAGATTTGCAGAGGGCTTAGTGCTGGGTGAGATTGGCACCGCTGTGTGTTGCAGAATGGGCCGAACTCATGGAGGCAGCAATGCCAGAGCTTTTGAATGTGAGTGCAAAAATTGGGGCAATTCCATTGCATGTTGTGTGATGCAAAATAATATAATCTTCTCTGTATGTTGGACTCAAGAGGGATGATCAGTTTGAATTTTTAAAGTTTTCAAACTGGAGCCACATTGTGGAAACAACAAAAAAAGAGGCCCCCACAGTTTTGGCTGTACAAAAGCACTGCTTTCTGTGATGTGCAGCTCACATAAACTGTTATATTTATTGGTATCGGATGATATGTGTGGACTTGTGCTGCCATGGCAACAGCATAACTGGAACCATGCCAGTTTCTCCTTGAGCAAGTTACTCATGTAGAAGTGACTAATGCACAGCTGTGCAAATGTATAGTATCTGATTAATGTCAAAACCTCTTAGCTGAAACCGCATGATGATTAATCACTTTTTAAATTTTGCACTCACGTATTTTTGGAGTTAGCTGTGAGCATGATGCTCATGAATGTGATCACATATTCATAAACAGTTGCAAATTCAGACAAAGACAGAACTATTCAGGTTAAGATTGAGAGGATGTAAAAACATGTAGACATGATGAGTAACGCCAGTACAATATTTAACATTTTCACATGCTATTGCTTTATTGGAGCTCAAAACACAGCATGGTTATATGGCTATTATAAAGGTATCGACTAAAATGCATCTGTTGAACTGATGCAAGGCAAGCATATGCAGGCTGATGCATTACATGTGGTGTGAACAACATTTTGGCGATATCTGTGTGTCCGTCTACTTGGTGTGTTGTTGTTCAGGAGCCTCCAGCTCCTGGCTTGGGACCTCACTCATTGGACTTTGGCCCAGCTCTGGCACCTCAGGCTGGGTGATCTCCTCAGCAGCCTCCTCTGAGCCTGCCATTACCTGGATCTCTACATCCACGGCTGGTTCTTCATGCTCCGGCTGTTGGGACATGTCTGTGTCTGGGCTTTCTTGGCTTTCCAGGGCTTCTGAGCCTGCCATTACCTGGATCTCTACATCCACGGCTGGTTCTTTGTGCTCCGGCTGTTGGGACATGTCTGTGTCTGGGCTTTCTTGGCTTTCCAGGGCTTCATGGTGCTTAGAAGAATCGGGAAGACTCTCTGTGCCTTCGCCATCTGCAGGCGCTGAAGGGAGGGACTCACCAGCTGGCTCTTCATGGGTCTCCTCCTCCTGTTCCCTCCTCTCTTCATGCTCCTGAAGCCCAGCTGTGGAGCTGCCAGGGTGGGCTTGATCACCATGGACCTCTAGTGGAGACTCTTCCCCATGATCCTCATGTGCAGACGGAATCTCTGGGTTTGTATCAAGGGTGATTTCTTCCCGCTCTTCAGTAACCTCCATCTCCATCTGCATTTGTGGATAAATATGTAGAAAATGTCAGCAGTGAAATTTAGTGAGTGGTTTTGATTAAAGGTCAGCTGACTCAGCTTCAACAGCCCACCTCAGTACTGAATTTCTACACCAGGCCCTTTCAGTGGAAGTGGAGGCTCAAGAGAAATAATGAATTGGATACAGTTGGGGGATATTGTTTAAAGCTTTTCTTGAAAATCTCCAGTTTAAATGTCAATAAACTTCCCGGTTGTAATTACCTTTATAGGTATGGTGATGGCAGCAGGAACGGAGGTTTCAGGAACTGGAGCTTCCACAGTCAGGATACCATCCACAGAAAGCGTGGATACAATTTTGGTAGCATCGATTTCAGCTGGGAGCCTGAAAAAGACACAGCCGTGTTTAGAGTATCACTACATACAGTGTGCCAATGTTGCAGATACTGAAACTCATGTACATAATATCTAATTTCTCAGCCCAGTGAGCATTTTAGAGATTGGATACTATCAAAAACACACCCTCAGTGAGACACTCTGACTGTTGACTGATGTTTAGAATAGCTTAAACTGTGGATATTTCATCGTCTGCAGAATAATATCAGTGTTTACTTTACATACCTGTATTTCCGTGTAAAACATCTGGCAATAAATCCATGCTCGTCTGGCCTCTCCTCGTGTTTCCCTGGGGATGGATTACCATTTATGGGGAAGAATGTGAGGACACACAGAGGAATCAGGCAACACAGAGAAACCACTCAACACAGAAATTAATTTCTGCCACAGAGCTGTGATTTTAATTTCCCCAAGCACATTATTTAAGCAGCGCTCTAATTTTGTTACATTCAGCTTCCTTCTCATCAGTGTTTAGTTTTAAGGGTTTTATTCAGTGGACTGTGAGAGAACTCTATTTAGATAACTCTGAGATAATAATATTAGATAGATTAGATTATTAATACTTTATCAAGAGTAGAAACTATCCTGTGTGTAAAAGTAATTAGTTTAACTTTGGAGCTGTTTAATTAACAGAGCTGTATGCAAATGTTCTGTACCTCCAACCTCCAGGAATCCGTCTTTGACGCTGAGAGAAATCTCTGAGGGGGTGAAGTGAGCCACATCCAGACTGACCCTCCACTTGTACTCCTCCTTGCTAATCTCCTGGCTGGTATGATGCATCGACCGAGAGATGTAGGGCACAAACAGGGGAGTGGGTATGTACCCTGGCCAGGAGCAGACTGCCAGACTCCTCTGGAGCCGGTCCACATCCATCCACCGAGGGTCCCCTGACTCCAGGAAAGGCGGCAGGCCAACATCCTGATTGAAAAGCCGGCTGGACTGCCACCATTTTCTCAGGGGGTACCAGGGGGCACCCCTGCTGTACTCCCCACATGACGACTCTGTTTTGGCCTGTTCGCTCATGCTTCCAGAAATAAAATTACACAGATTAAAAAATGGCAGCCCTCTTTTGATGACAGTCAGCGAATAACTTTTGGACTCTTGGGGTTGACTCTGTGAAATCTCAGCAATTAAAATCTATTTAATGAGTGAGGGAATGATAAAAGAAAGATTGACCAAAGCTAAGTGTGGTGAGATGGAGATATCTCTGAGGGGCTTTATATAGTGTTCCTGTCTGTTTTAGCACTTATTAAGCACTCATGCCGATCCCATGAGAAGGGTGTGTAGGCATGGGGTGATGGGCGTTGAGGGAGGCTGTTACCTCTCGCTGGCCTGAAGAAGGCGGCAGACTAATTAGTCGTATTTATAACTTTTAAGGGCGTGATGGCAAATAGCGAGCACTTGGCTAAGGCTGGTTTGTGTTTGAACTGTTGCATCTGTTGCCTAAAGACTGTTCTTCTCACATCTCAGTGAACTCTATTCTGTCAGTGGTGACTGGCCTCCTCAGTCTTGTCATGAGCCAGTGATACTCTCTTCCCCCTGTTTCACCCCTCAAAGGACACACAGTGGCAGTGATTTGTTTGGAGCATGAAATACCTCTGCTAGAGGCTGAGAAGGACTCAAAATGTTCTTTTTTGTGTTATCTGAAACGTTTCAGTGGCATGTGTGTGTATTGAGTGTACAAAGCTCCCTTCCACTACATTTTTCTTTTGCTCTGCAGTTTCAACAGGATTATTATTGTTCCCTCTTTTATCAAGTGTGACAGACTTGTCAGTGTTTCATTTTTAGAGCCATGTGCCCTGAGATCTTGGCATACTGTCCATTGGAGCACAAAACAGATTGAGCAGATGTTTCTGACACTTTGTGTGATGCCTCACCCACAGATTCTGTCTGTAGGTTACGCTGTGAGAGGTTAAATTGGGATTCTCTGCTGCTGCTGGAGTCGCCTGAAAAATTGGTTCCTCTGTTACAACCATCATCAGAGACTTCCATCCTGTTCACATTGAAGGCACATATGGTCACGGCGCACTAAAGGTGTTCATGCTAGACTTTAAAAGTAGCTTGGGAGGCTGAGGTGAAGATGTAATTTGTCAAAGTTGTGAGCTTTGAAGATGATATTTGGAGGAATATATTTTTATATTGTATATAAAATATATAATATATTATTATCTTTTTTGGAGCAAATTATTTTGAATTGCATCAGTTTTTCTCAAATATGTGAGTGTCAACCTGATTACATTTTTGATTATCTTTTGCTTAGTTTATCTAAAGCCAATTGTAGTCAAATTATTTTTTATAATGCATCATGATGTATTTTGCTTTAGTGACAGCTTGGACAATGCCTCCAGTAATAGAAATTTGAGATAAAAATGAAAAGAATATGCAGAGGGAAACTTATCATCCCTTAAAGTAAATAATATAACAAAAATTGATACAAATCAGATGTTTACCTTGTTTTTCTCTACTTTCAGACAGAATTGAAAAATTATGAATCTGTCTTTTAAAGGACCAGTGTGTAAGATTTAGTGGCATCTCGCAGTGAAGTTGCAGATTGCAACCAATTCAATACCCCTTTCACTCCCCCTCCCCTTCCAAGCATGTAGGAGAACCTACGGTGGCCGAGAAAAACACAAAACACCCTCTCCAGACCCAGTGTTTGGTTCTACTGTAAAAACATGGTGGTGCAACATGGCGGGCTCCGTCAAAGAGGACCATGAATGTATTATAAGAGCTGGATGGGGCTCCACCACTAAGCCTTGCAGCCATTTTTTTCCCAGTGGTCACTTGCAGTATTGCTGCAAAAAATACCACTGTGGCCTAAAAAGCATTTTCCCCATAGACCATCATGGTAAAAGAGACATCTGTAAAACTGTTGACAGGACACCACTAACTGCAAACCATGTCAATTATGACTCTTTCTTTTATGATTTTTTGACCCATGGAGGTTTTATATTTGTAAAATTTTCCTTGAGCTGAGAAAAGCAATTTAAAAATCTGCAACGTCATCACAATGTAAAGTTTAAGGGCCGAGCGGGGCCAGTGGGAGAAACACTACTGCAGTGGGCCGCACAATGTGGAAGCAACCCAGAGGCTAGAAGCTTTTTTTGGCGTATGCACCGGCCGAGCAATTCTTACTGGACTAAATGGGTGTCATTTTTAGTCCAGTATCCAGCTCTTATAATACATCCATGATGAAGACCCACTCCCTATGTAGATATAATAACAAATAATAATAAACTTTATTTATAGAGCACCTTTCATGACATAAAATGCATCTCAAAGTGTTTTACAAAAGAAATATTTAAAAAAAAAAAAAAAATTAAAAACGGGATAAATACCAATTAAGACATAATAAAAGAGTAAAAGACAGTGAAATCCTGGAGAAGGGATAAAGTCATAGAGGTAAAACAAAATCAATTAAAGGCAAAGTCATAGAAGTAGGTTTTGAGCTGCTTCTTAAAACTGTATACTGAGGTTGCTTGTCTAATATCACGAGGGAGCGTGTTCCAAATCCTCGGTGCATAACTACTGAAGGCAGCATCGCCATACCTCTTGCTATGTGTCGGTGGCACCCTTAACAGATTGGTACCATGCCATCTGAGGGAGCAATTTGGAACATACTCCAACAGGCAATCTGACAGGGAGGAAGGTGCTAGCTCATTCAGAGCTTTAAAAACAAGTAAAAGAATTTTAAAATCTATCCTAAACATTACTGGGAGTCAGTACAAAGACACTAATACAGGAGTACTGTGACATCTTTTTCTGGTTTTTGTTAGAATTCTTGCTGCTGAGTTTTGGATGAGTTGCAGCTGATCGATAGTTAAGCAAACCAGTATACAGTGTGTTGCAATAATCTAAGCGTGAGAGTACAAAGGCATGAGTCAGTTTCTTAGCATCCTCTAGGGAGAGGTAGGGTCTGACTCTTGCAATGTTTCTCATATGATAAAAGGCTATTTTAGTAACGTTGCTGATATGATTCTCAAAGTTGAGGTCAGGATTAAGAATGGTTTTTCACTTTTGGTTTTACCTGTAGGAACCAGATTTCCGAGTCTATTTATTAGTTCATCTCTTTGAGCATCTGTGCCAATGATAAGGACTTCAGTTTTGTCTTTGTTTCATTTGAGAAAATTGCCATTCACCCACTGCACAATACTGGAGAAGCAGTTTAGCAGAGGACGTAGGACATCCTTATTGTCAGGTGCTACAGATAAATACAGCTGGGTGTCATCAGCATAACAGTGAAAATGAATCCCGTGGTCACGGATAATTTCTCTAAGCAGGATCATTACAGGGAAAACAATAACAGACCAAGGATCAAACCCAGAGGAACACCATAGAGAATGCTTTGCTTCTCGGAAACATAGTCACCAAGACTCACAAAGTAATTTCTGTCTGTGAGGTATGTATTAAACCAGCTCATTGTGGTTCCTGAGAGACCAATCCAGCTTTCAAGTCTATTCAGAAGTATCTCATGATCAATGGTATCGAATGCAGCACTCAAATCGAGAGGAACAAGGACAGAAACTTTTTTCTTATCTGTCTTATCTCTTATTCTAAGATCATTTATGACTTTAGTGAGTGCAGTCTTGTTGCTATGTACCTCTGAAACCAGACTAAAATGTTTCATAAATATCATTGTCATGTAAAAAAGCCTCTTGCTGTATCAACACTGCCCTTTCCAGTATTTTACCTAGAAAGGGCAGGTTGGATATGGGCCTGTAGTAAATCAGAACAGAGGAATCCAGTGTGTGTTTCTTGAGCAGAGGCCTAACTAGAGCAGTTTTCAGTGGATCTGGGAAGATACCTGACTTTAAGGAACAGTTTACAATATCTAGGACATCAAGAATAAACCTATCTAAGACCTCTTTAAAAAAGGAGGTGGGGATGGCATCGAGTGAGCAGGTGGAGGATTTCAGCAGGTGAAATGATATTCCAGAGTTCCCCTTCACTGATTATTCTAAAATAATTTAGATTTCCTTGAGTAGGGCTGGCATATTTTTGATTAGTAGTGTTCATGATATTGGTCCTGATGCTGACAATCTTATTTTCAAAGAACGAGGCAAACTCCTCACACTTTGACTATGAGGGATGATGGACATGCTTGTTAAAGTGGGTGGGTTTTAGGAGACGATCAATGGTTGAAAATAAAATGGTTTGAGAACATAGCGGCTGAGGAGGGACCAAAAAAGCATGTTTTAGTAAGACACTTGTTATCATTCCTTTCTAACCCTGAGATAATAACATTAAAAAACAAACAGTAGTAGTCTGACACAGCTAAGTCAACAATCCTATCGACCACAGTATTCAACCATCTGGAAATCACTAGATCTAAAGTGTGTAAAGAATGTAAAACTTGTATAAAATCCATAGCCCTGCAGTCAAGGGTATTATCAATATGCAAGTTCAGGTCACCAGTTAGGAGAATGCTGTTGTAGTTTGTAACACAGACTGAGAGTAGATCCAAGATTTCAGGTAGAAAAGAGGTTGAATACTTTGGTGGTCGATAGATTGTGACCAGGAGCACAAGAGTTTGACTTTCAAATATAATGACCTGATATTCAAAAGAAGAAAAGTCACCAAAGCTCAGGTGTTTACATTTAAAAGTATCTGAGAAGATAGCAGCCAGCCCTTCTCCTTGCTTCCCTATGTGTGAAGTGTTGATTGAATAAAGTTATAATTTGGAGGTGATGTTTCAATTAAGAGGGATGCTCCATCTGACTGTAACCACGTTTCCATGAGAAAAATAAAATCAAGTTTGTTTTCACTAATAAGATCATTTATAAAAAGTGTCTAATTAGTGAGAGCACAGACGTTAAACAGAGCCATGTTTACCTTTTATCTTGTGCCAGCGTATGTGTTGGCCTGCAGTCTACGAGAGGAAGAGGAACCAGAACTGGCCCTCTCCTCTGCCACCTTGTAGCTATAACATCTCTGACGGAGACAACAGTTTCAATATTAAAGGCACGATTACAAACCAGGGCAACAGACACAGCGCCAGGGACATTAGGCACTCCATTAGCGGCTTCATCTCAGTGCATTGACATTACATGACCATTTGCGAGACCCCCCCAGCAGTGAGGGTCCCACTAAACTAAAATTTCTCCACTGATTTGACATTGCATGGTCACCTTGTCATAACAGACGGTCTAATATAATCTTTGCCAAGAGTGCTGTTCCATTATGATTTGGGTGAAGTCCATCTCTCATAAAGCAGGTCTGCCCAGAAAGAGTCCCAGTTATAAATAAAAACCATTCTAAGATAACAAAAACATGATTCTTAAAACATACTTATGAATATTATATTCCATTTCTACCAAGTCCGTTCTACTAGATACCATTAAATTCTACACACTACACCTTTAACTTTCACTTTGCTTGTGGGCGGGGCTTGAGCTTTCTTCACTGTTACCATGGGAAATGGAGGTGGTGGGGCATTGATACTACTCTGTATGTTTTCACATTTTAACTTTGTTTATTCATCTGTATGTTAGCTGTTAGACTGTTCCTGTGCAACTTAGACTGCTTTGTAACTCAGAGATTTAGATTGATTCATTGAAATTCTGCATTGAATTTGTGTAGTTTGGACACACTCAAACTTTTATTGGTTTGTGACCAGAAACTTTTAAGTTAGGAGGAGGCAGGCTCTCGGGAGAATCATAACCGCAGAAAGATGCAGCTGAGCAGGCAGAGTAATTTGGAAACTCCCCGCAGACTATGTGAAGCACCCAAACTGCCCTCTCACATCTGGAGATCAAACCGGTGATCCTGTGAGACAACAACATGTGGGAAAGGTACTACAGTTATTAGCCTGCATAAATTTCACAACCTTAATCAAATTCAATAGACTTTGTTTGTTTGTTTGTGTGTGTGCATGTGAGTATAAAGGAGAATGAGAGACTTTATAATATATTCTCTCAGATGAGTTCCCCCACCCCCTGTAAACACATCATCATCAAATAATTTTGATGTCTTGAATCAAAGATCACTGGCAGTTTATTCATCTCACCCAAAACAAGCCTCATTTGAAGAAACCCAAACCCTCTCTATCTCTCTCACCCTCTGCTACCCCCCCCCCCCCCCCCCCCCCCCCCCACCCTCCCCAGTTTCTGATTCATCCCATCCCATCTGGCAGTTGGTAAAGATCAGAAAGTCTTCATGGTCCCTCTTGCTTCTCCTCCCTTGAACTACTAATGCCCCTCTCAAGTGATATGTTCATATCTTTCTGTGTTTGTGTGTGTGATCCCTTTCATTTCATGGCAGGACTTCTATCGCTCATTCATCACTCACCTCCCCACCCCCCCACTCCCTCAACACTCCCATCCAACACCAGTCGTTTCATTATTTTTAATGGACACTGATCCTTCTCTGCACTCAAGCACATCAAGTATGTCACAAATCAAATTTTCTAGCCCGGACGAAAATGCATTTCGGACTTGCAATCAAAGAATGGGAAACACACCCATGACCCAGTTTACTTTAACCAGCCTCAGTGTGATTCCAATTGGAGAGGATCTCAGAGATAGTTTTGAAGGCCCGGTGGGTTCTGCAGAGTCAGTTTTCCTAATTTGTAACACAGATGCAGTGTCTGATCCCCCCAAACCCCGCTCCCAACAACAAATGCATTTGAAGTAAGACATTGCCATTTGTAAGATGATTACAGTCACCTATGCTCAGGGGAGGGCTCAGCAGAGGCCAGTCACAGCGAATCATGAGGCTTCAAACAGCCCGCCATGGATCCACGGAATATTAGCAGCAAATGCATCAAGGGGGATGAAGTGTCAGATGGCTGGTTTGTTCCTGTGGACACTGCATTCATCATAGTTATTGTGAGGCTGGCTCAGTGGCAGAGACAAGCCGGCTGGCCAGCAAATAGGGAGACGTGGTCCATATCAAAACTGACACATCAGAATGAAGTGGCTTATCTATGGAAATATATTTTTGGAATGCCGTCTTACAAGATATTGCAGCCAGCAATGAGTCAGAAATAATACGGAGCGAGGCTTGAACTTCGATCTAACATAAAATGATGCTATTGCTTGAAGAAATTCATTCGCTGAATTGGTTTAGCCATGCCTGTTGCCAATCCATTGTCTCTATGACTACAGTAAACAAGAATAGACCCGTATAAACTGTAAATCACCAAGAATGGAAAACAAGGCAATCTCATCTTCTGCAGTTTCCTGCTCAATGTTATTTCATTTACAATGCTTTTGATTCAGCTCTCTGCGGTGCTGTTAAGACAAATGCAATACTAACAACATTGTTTGGTGTGTGTGTGTGTGTGTGTGTGTGCTACTCCTGGGTTTTGCTGGAAATACACAGCTTAAGAACCACTTCATAGAACATTTCTAAAAGAATCAGTTTTCCAATACATGTATGTATTTATGTCTGCACACAGTATTCATATGCTGAGGTCTCTATTCTTTGTGTCCACTGAAGTAGCAGAAAAGCAACAACTGTGTCCTGGTTTGACTCGAAAGGGATTTGCAGCAAATGAGCTCATCCATCAGCAGAAGCATGTGGGGACAAGGGGATGATGAGGAAAGGAGGGTGAGGAGGAAGATGAAGAAAGACTGCGGGGCAGAGCAGGGGTTGAGTAGAGGCAAGACTTCTCAGAGGGAAGCCTCACAGTGAAAAATGACGGCCGTGACATTTGTATGCTCTCCAGCACATTCTCTTGTCCTTTAGATGGTGCAACTTGAAGACTTTAGCTTGGTCCTTGTCCAGTTCATCTGTAAATCTAACAAAGCCATGACATTTAGGGGAGTAGCATTTTTAGCTGTATTAACCGTCAACGATTCAGCATTCACTCTCTGGAACTCAGTTGTCTTTTTCTTTTTCTAAAAGTTTCCCCAGCTTTGACGTCAGAGAAATCATTTTATTCCACACTGTCTGACAGCATTGCATATATATTCTGTTTCCGCCTGTTCCAGTTGTTCATTAAATGTAAATGATGTTTACATTGAGTGAAATATTCAAACCCAGGGCCCCATGTATTCCATGTTGAGTAGTGTATGGTTACACCTCTCAATGAAATGGAAATATAGATGTTTTTTTTTATTTATTTCATGCACATAACCCGCAAATTCAGCCCGACATATTTTGCATCTTTACTAGAATTTAAAATGTAGTTCTGTGAGTCTGAATAAAGTTTGCCTGCACAGCATGACTGACCCGCTATAGGGTCAGCGTGGTATGAGGAGTTCAGTTTGCATGGCATTTGAACCAGTAATCAAAGTTGTGAATGCAATGACTAAGCGAAAAATGTTGTTTCTGGAATTGAAAAGTGGATCTGTGGAGGCCTGAACAAAATGAAGTAGACACAAGACGTATCAAGATCAATATCTTTGGCTTGCTTTTTAGTCATTGATCCGTGGTCAGAGTGTGAGTAGTGGCTCAATTAAAAGTTGTGTCAGTTATTGTGAGGGAAGAAACGCTCCCTTAGGTAGACATTGTAATTTTTTAAAGTCGAAATAGCGTTCTTAGTGATGGTGTAGTAAATGCTGCTGAGACAGAACCCAAACTCTTTAAATGCCAACATGGATTTTAAAGATTTTTATTGTTTCATTTCATTATGTTTTTGTCTTTTTGTTTCTAATATCTTGGGACCATGTTGTAAATAACTGTTCCTTTGATTTAATGTGTTTTGTAGACCCATAAAAATAGAATAAAATGAAAAGTCAAAAGATAAAAAAATTCCTCATGAATATCCAGTCCCAACTTTGCCTCCTCTCTGATGATCTATTTTTTTGGCGACTACAGATGACCCACCAAAGATAGGCGACCAACCCATTAACAGCAACCCTCCAGATTCCACAGGAGGAAGTAAGGTGTGACAGTTAATCATTGGGCCCACATTTATATTCCTCTCACACCCTGTTATCTAATTTACATTGTAGAAAACATCAGTTTATCTTACATAAGGAGGTTTTCTTACTCATTGCAGTTAATTATGTGGAGATTAATTGCCTGATTATCCGTCATTTCCATAAGCGATGTCATATTAGAGATGCAATTTTTACCCTTGGCCTGCTGCCCGATTTGCCTCTGCAGAGGTCACATGGGGACGAGTCTTTCATGGGAGAAGAAATGCTCTGAGCTCCCGAGCAACTTAGAAGAAATTATAATAGCTGCTTGTCCTTTTGTTTTTATGTCTTAATCTTTTGGGATGCATTTTGCTTTCAGAGTTTGCCAGTTTGTTGTACTCAGGTTGAAAAAAGAGCAGATATCATATCCCTGAGGAAGCATCTAGGCCATGCCAGGTGAGAGTTACATCTGTGGATGTTTAGCAAATATGGAAAAAAAAAAAGAATCCCTGCTGTCTTTTGTGCAGGAGACAGTGTTGATATAGGTGTGTGGTGTCTAGCTGCTCTTTCACCCATACAGATGTGGGCTGCAGTAAGGAAGCAAGCGAGCAAAACTTTATTTATATAGCACATTTCATTCTAGGTGGAAGCACAATAAGTAAACACAATTAAAACAAACACATGAATCATACATTTGATTTAAAAACCATTAAGAAAGTAAAATAACTAAGACTAGCAACTGACCAGTAAAAAATAATAAGACATGAATTAAAACCTTTGAAAAGGAATGTTTTCAATTTAAATAGTTTTAAAAGACGTTAGCGTTGGAGCACACCTAACATGATTGGGTAGGATGTTCCACTGGCTTGGAGCATAAAAGCTAAAACCAGTTTCACTAGTTTTGGAGAATAACCAGACGGCCTGTTCAAGATGACCTGAGGGGTCTAGCTGGTTCATAGCTCACAAGCATGGCAGATGTCATATTGGGGTGCAAGACCATGTATGGCCTTAAAAACGAGCGTTAAAATTCTAAAAATTTACTGGAAGCCATTGTAACGACCTCAGCGCAGGTGTTATATGGTCGCATTTCCTTTTTCTAGTTACAACTCTAGCAGCTGTATTCTGGAGTAGCTGCAGTCGATCGAGATGCTTTTTAGGTATTCCTGTGAGCAGCGTGTTACAGTAGTCTAGCCAACTGGAAACAAAAGCATGGACGAGTTTTTCAGCACCCTCCTGTGCACCTTTGTGATATTTCTTAAATGATAGAATCCCGTTTTAATTATGCTGCTTATGTGGCTTGGAAAGTGAAGTCATCGTCCAGGATGACGCCAAGTTTTCTGAGCTGCGTGACACTTTCCGCAGACAGTTGTGACAAATTTAAAATAGATTTCCTCTCTGTTAGCCTTTGCCCTGATAACCAGGATTGTCATCTTGTCACTGACAACTGTAAAAAATTACTAGACATCCATTTATCAACATCCTAAATTCTGATAGCATGTCAATAGGGCTCAGGTTATCGGGGGCATAATAATGGGCCTAAAACTGACCCCCAGGGAACACCACATGAGACAAAAAAAATTTTTTGGAGCTAAAATTGCCGAGACAAACATTAAAATCATGTCCTTTGAGGTATGGTAACAACCAGTCCAGTGATGGTCCAGATAGGCCAACCCACCTCTCAAGCCTCTCCATTAAATTATCATAATCGATAGTGTCAAATGCCGCACTTATACTCCAGTAATACTAAAATAGAAACTTGACCATTGTCACTATTTATTCTTAAGTCATTAAAGTGGAAACAGACAACTTTTCAACTCCCCCCCCCCTTACATTTCAAAGTGGTTTTATTGTTCGCACCGCTCTCACAAAGACAACTGGATCACTTTCTGTTTTCCTCAGAGCCTAGCTCTATGAAGAAATGATCAACACCACTTTGGAAATAAGAGTGAAGAAAGAAGCATGTTCACTGAAGAGGTAAATTGAAATTGTCACAATTTTATATTGAATTGAAGCTATTGCATTGCATAGTAATAATATAGTTTGAGTAATGTTAATGTTTCACACAAACAAGTAACTACAGCAGGGGTTGGCGGGAGGGACATTAGAAGAAAACATTAGGAGAAAAAGTGTGAGTTTGTTCAATCATTTAGTCTACAATGGAGACTTGAAAGCAAATAGAAATTCTTTAGAATGTGTTGAGAAAAGCCAACTGGGTTGGTAGCATGTTTATGTTTTTATAAAATGAAAGAAACTGTCGGTGATAACATATTTTCTGTCTGTAGATTTTCATTTGAATAAGTAGATCAGCCTGACTGGATACTGATCCAGTATTCTATGGCTGTAGGGGGCTTTCTTCCCATAAGCTACCGAAGCTAACGGGAAGAAAGTTTATTCAGTAGTATACTCAATCCAATTAAAACGCAGCATACACAGCTATAAGTAGTGTGTCATCAGATTTACCTGTGCAATATTCCACATTTATCATATAGCAATAAGACAATAGAAAGAGGTTGTCCACCTAACATATTATTATGAGATATAGCTGCAGGTAGCTACCAGGGAAAACAAAAGCACTTTTCTCTTCCTCTATTGGTTATGTAATGGTTGACACACTTCCCTTGTACCTGGTGGCAGACAGAATTGCATAGTGAAAGCGAGACTTATAGGGAACCAATCTAAATGCAGATGGTGTCGTTATTCTATATATATTCTATATTCTATATATTACACTGTGCAATCAACATTTACTTCATAATGATAAGTTAAAGCAAAAACATTGTCTATTTCCACTTTAATAATTTTGACCAAGGCTGATTCTGTACTATGGTTTGGCTGAAAACAGGATTGCTAGAGTTCCTGTATTTTGTTGGCTGCCAGGTGGTCAATAAACTGCTTATGAATGACTTTTTAAAAGTGGTTTAACAACTGAAGATTTGAGTGAGCTTGGAGAAATACTAGATTGTAAAGAGGTGTTTACAATGGTTAAAATATCCTTAGATAAAAATTTAAAAACGCCTTTTAAAAAGGAGGTGGGAATGGAAACAAGGGAAGAAGTAAAACACAACAGTTTGCTGACTCATGCAAAATTTGTTAAAATAGAATTGAGAAAGGAGTAGATTATGAGAATATTTGCCCTAATAGTCATTATTTTCTTGTGAAAGGAGGCTGCAGAATTCTCATACTCATCAGTGGAAATAAAATCACCAGGAATTGAAGTTTGAAGTTATTTAAAAAGTGTATCTATGGTAGAAAAGAGAACCCTTGAATTGTGTGTATTGTTGTTTATTATATTTTTTAAAATAATGCTTGCCTTGCTTTTCTAATTTCTGAGTCATAACTAATTAATAGATTTTTGTAAATATCAAAATGCTCTAGAAGCTGGGTTTTATGCCATTTACACTCAGCCCTTCTGCAGTCCTTTTTCTTCCTCCTTATTTAATTAATCTGTTAGCCAAGGACTTTTATCAGACAACACTTTGATTTTAACAGGAGCAATATCATCTAAAAACAGTTTAATACCTTGATTAAAGGTGATTACCGTGTCATCACAGGATGACATAATAGACGTTACTAGATTAGAGAACTGATAGCAAAGATATCAGCTGAGTTAGCAGACAGGTACCATTTCTGGACAGTTTTGACAGTTGACCCTTGAAGGATCAAGATTGATTTAGAAAAAGATGCAGTAATGGTCTGATGAAACAACGTCAAGTGCTGACATATGAATGACATTAACTCCTTTGGACATAATTAAGTCTAAAGTATGGTCCAGGTTATGAGTGGGTCATACATGCTGAGAGAAACCAAAGGCCTCCAGCAGGTTGTTTAGCTCTCTTACTTGCATAAAATTATATCAGAGAAGAGTACTGCTACACCTCTACCTCTCCTATCAAACCTAAAAACATTTAAAATGTTAAAATTTGTGTGGTGATGCCTCTATTAGTATAAAACTACCACTAGAGTCCAGCCAAGTTTCAGTCAAAAGTAACATTTCCAGCTTATGATCTGTAATTATGATCTCCCTAACCAGTGCAGCCTTTCCTGTTTATCTCAGTTTTAAAGTGCTGACTGAAGTAGCACCTTGTAGAAGAAAAAGTCACATTTAACAATAACAGCCCATAAAAAAAGGGGAAAACTGCAACAGTTTGCTCACTGCAGGTGTGCTCAGCTTTCAGTGTCCTGCAGGCAGTAGAGCTCTGGCAATGAAAAAGCTGTGGCATTTGGTCAAGTGTGTATGTTGTGAGTGTGTGTGCAAGCCCCTAAGACAACATCCTCTGGGGGAGGCCAAGGGTACTTCCAACCGTCTGACATTTCTGACAGCCTCTGATAGAGCCCAGAGTGCTGAATTATTCATACAGGTGTTATGGGGAAAGGTTGCCATTTTCACACAAGAAACTAACCCCCGAGTGAATTGTGGCTGTTTATCCCTGCAAGTGAATACAGTAGTGATGATTTGGAGCTGTGATGGCTTTTTGGCCAAATGGCAGCCCATTTTCTGTCAGCTCACATGCTGAAAGCTGCTTCTCTGGACAGAGTAAACCTTTTAAACTTAATCACCCTGGTTTTCTGTTTCTGCCTGGATATTTAAGTGGAATCATTTGACATATAGAGGTCTGTTTTGCAGCAATACCATATGTCATAAGGAATATCTTAATAGAATTGTAAACCATATGATCACCATTATCTGTTCTCACAACATTACAGAATATTAAAAAGTCACTTTACCCAAATCACAAAAAGAAAAACATATTTTGTCACATACCGTTAATGGTATCTAGTCATGCTGATAGTTTTAGTTTTATTTGTCCGGGTTTTAGGATATTTGTCTTTGAGATTTCTGCCTCCACCACAAAACAATGTGTTTAATTTCTTGTGCCCACGGCAGACAAATATTAAATCTGAAAAACTGAAAAACAGCTGTGTGTCTTTCCAGAAATGTCCTCATTACTCCCCATCATCTACAGACCACAGTTTTCATTAAAGGACTAGTAAGAATTACACTTATTTGCTGTCTTGGTGAGAGTGAGTAAAGATTGATACCACTCTTGAGCCAGGAGGTGATTAGTCTAGCGTAGCATCAAGTAGTTACAGCACGTAACTCCCTGTAACACCACAACTAGTCATTTTCAATTTTCTGTTTGTGTTAGAAATAAACAAGATACAATATAGTGAGCTTTAAAGGTGCTGGTACGTGCTCTTTATGCTAAGCTAGGCTAATCATCTCTCGGCTTCAACTCCATACTACATACTCCATACTTAAGGGTGGTCCATCTTCTTATCTAATTTAGGGCAGCTCAAACATACTGCAGTCAACAGTATAATCATCAGTTACGGCAGGAAACCATCGCAGTATTTCAGTAAACATGAGTTAAACTGGCTACAAACAAAGCTTCAAAAAATTATGTTATTTTATATGTTCTGTATTATCACTTACTTATCACACCAGAATTCAATAAAGCAGATAAATAGTTTTAGGTTACTTCAGGTTCTGGTATATTTTCACTTGTCAAAATCTTTATAAGTCGACAGTATGGAAGATTATTAGTGCCATATGAAAAATATTTCTTTGATTAGTCTTGACACTCTGAGAAAATTATTCATTCTGGGATTTAAGTCACAAAAATATCAGACTCATGGGCTAATAATATTACATAATGTGAAATAATGCATTTCAAATGGCCCTAACCCTCTTCTGTTGGACAGGGATTTGTCACATGATTTAGGTAATCCTGAAAACACAGACACAGCTGTAATTATTGTCACTTTTATCTCCCATTTAAAGATTTGGTGGAAATTAGGACACAAATGTAAAGATATTCACTTGAATATCAACTGCACTGCAACTGTTATGCTATTTACTCTATGTATATATAAAATATGTTTTATGTCTTTGTATCTTTGTTGGTATTATCAATCCATTCATGCTCTGAGCACACAGTCACATTACATAAAATTATCTGGTGTACAGCAATGATGAGAGTCCAGTTCGTCTTTGTAGTTCCCTACTGCCCGGTTGTGTCTGATCGGACTATAAAGCCTAATCATAGTGTTTTGGCTCTTACCCTCGCCTGTAGTACTCTGTCATTTATGACTGCACCAGCTTGTGTTGTCGCGGTCTGCCATTTGTCGAAGGCGATGTTGACATGAAACATCCCACGCTGTCTTGTCAGCGCTACTGCAAGTCCTGTTTCTCATCACATCGTAGCTGACAGATTATACTTCCAAGTTACATTCTTCTAGATTTATAATTAGGATTTAATTATGAAATGTGTTTGAGCTCGTTTACGTCACGTTGCAGTGGCTTGTGCATCATACCCTGCAAAATTCACGATGCTGACGGCTTTTATCATAATTTTGCGCATGAAAAATTCATGCTGAGGAATTTACAATGAAGTGATGAGTAGAGGCAATGAGTAGATTCAGAAAAGAGACACAGCATCTTAGTTGTTCTAATCACTGTAAAGATTCCTCACCTACCACGAACCCTATCTCTTTTGTTGCCTGGCAACAAGCTGCCACCCAAGGGCTCCCATGATCTGATCTGTTAAAACTGTCCCCCTCAACCACCACCACCCCACCCCGCCTTTTCACAAATGTCTAAATTTTTTACATTGAAATCAATTTTTAACCACCTATCAAGTCCTCCTTCCAAGCATTGTCATCTTTAATGAGCTTTTTACGCCAGCCTTTGATTTGTGGTCATGATTCACTCTCACAAAGAAGAATAATTTGTTATTGACTGGAAGGACAGATGGTGGTCGATGAGAAAAGACATAATGGGGTTTCACTTCAGAGCATCTTGGCTTTCAAACACATACGTTTCACTGTGTGTTTATGTATTGATGATACATTGCTTGTTCTCAATGCCTTTTCTTTTCTTTTCACACCAAATAGTGCAGCCTGTCATTGACTCAGCAGCATTCTTCTGTCTGCTTCTTTCTCTCTCTTTTCCTTCCTTTCCCTTCAGCGTATTATTGTTCAGCTTTCATGTTACACTCAGGCACAACCGCTGCTGTTGTCACAAACATTTGTGCATGTGGTGCTTCAAACACAAGCAGAAAGACACCCACTTGCCTAACAATTAGAAGATTTTATCCAATTTAAAAAAAACATTAGCTGAAACAAAGTGAAAGAGTCACTTTAGCACAAAGAGCTAACAAAATTAGTCACGTCTGAGGCAAGGTCACTGAGCCACCTCCCACACTCTTGGCAGCCGGCAGCTACTCCAGGGAAAAACTTTTTGCACATTTGATGCTACGAGTCATTAGCGATGCTGATAGAAACACACTTTAATTAAGACTGCTGCATTTTGGACTTAGATGTCACATCTGAAGATTAATAAGTAATATCAGGGGTGTGGTGGTATGCAAATAGAACAGACATGCCTCAGAGCAAAACTGGTGCATTCGGTGTATCACCGAATGGAGCCAAATTAGAATGCTGGAACACAAGTGCTCAGTGCCCCCCTCCTAGGCCGAGGTGCTTGGCTCCACTTGTGGGCGAAATATTACCAGCCAGCTGCTCGCTAGATAAGAACTGGAACAGCAGAGGGTTGGAACATTTATTCAAAATTTATTTATTAGGATAAACCCCTCGAGATGTACCATCTTGTTTTTCGAGGGGGTCCCAACATATATCACAATCACTACATAACAACAGAGGAGTGACAAAATAAATAAAAAATAGAAACACAATTATCACTACGGTAATGTACAGAGAGACAAAAAACAAAAAAACAAAAACAAAGACAAACCACATACATTAATTAATGAAAACACTGAAAACATTACGACCGCAAGTTGGACAAAGTGGCCAATTATAGATAAACAGTAGAGTGTGATTAGATCACCAAATACAATCAGGTATAAACAACAGGTGTATACAGTGACAGCTTCATTGATAAAAAGAGCAGTCGATCTCAAAGTAAGAAGAAAGGGCATGCTTAAACATACCAAGTAATGAAATGGATCTAATACCAACAGGTGAATTATTCCAATCTGCTGGAAACATGAAAGCTCGTTTGCCAATTTGTTTTTCTTAGCATGAGGGACAGAGAAATAGAGGTGAGCAGACTTGATAACTTGATAATTTGAAGTAAAAGGTACAAGATACTGTTGTAATAAGGAGGATAATTGAAATGAACACATTTTAATATAAGTTGAGGCCATTTAAGTGTAAGTGATAAAATTCAGTCTATTATATGCTGTGTTAAATGGAACAAGGTCTGAATGTAAAGTGTTTTGATAGACAACATCAAATCAAGAATCGGAAGTATAAGTTGAGAAGAAGTTTCTTATGAACACTGCCGGTAACACATTGCCGATGTAAAACATTGATTCCAAAGTTGACTTTACGTAAGACATGATCAAGCCATATACCAAGATATTTAATATTATCGACTTTATGCAGAAGAGTGCCATCATTACAGGTTATTACACAAGAACCGGGTTTTGATTTGAGTTTCTGTCTGGTACCAAAGATTGTGATAAAGGACTTTGTTTTGTTGAGCAATAGTTTATTATGTGAACGCCAATCTTGTAAGATGTTGAAATCAGAAGCTTGAGGTAGTGGTAGATCAGGTTTAGTTGTATATATGACAGTGTCATCAGCACAAAGTTGAACAGTTATTGAAAATTGATGGTAAATTGTTTACATAAATAGAGAAGAGATGTGGTCCCAATGTTGAACCCTGGGGCACACCTCTTTGTTGAATCACTAGATCAGATTTATTCCCATGTAAGACGACACATTGTTTTCTGTTATTAAGGTATGAATTCAACCACAGAACTGCATTTTCAGAAAGGCCAAGCATGGAGTTTATCTAAAAGCAAATAGCTATCAACAAAATCAAAAGCTTCAGTTAAATCAATAAAGATTGCACCTGTGGGTTCATCATTATCTGCAGCAGAGAACACATCACTGGTGAATTTAAGTAGGGAAGTAGTTGTGGAGTGGTTCGTCCTGAAGCCAGATTGAAATGGTGATAAGATATTGTTGATACTGATATAATATGAAAGTTGATTATAAATTATTTTTCAAAGACTTATAATACATAACATATAATGGATATACATCTATAATTGTTAGGATCAAGTACATTGCCTCCTTTATGGAGTGGAGTGATGCGTTCACATTTCCAGATAGCTGGTGACTCACATGTAGACAAAGAAAGGTTGAATAAATCAGCAAGGGGATAGATAAGAAAATGGGAAGCTAGTTTAATGAACATGTTTTCTATTCCATCAAGTCCAGCACCACTGTTCACATTTAATTCATTAATGGCATTGTGAACTTAAGTTCCTAAAAGAACTGCAGCAACATGAAATATTGCTAAAAAAAAAAAAAAAAAAGCCAGTAGTCAGGTAAGAGTCAAGTAATACAGTAGAACAGACAGAGGCAGATGAGAAATGCTAATTGAATGCTTGGGCAATAGATAAAGAGTCATGTAGTATTGTATCTGCACCTCAGCAGATAATCATTATCCTGGAGAAGTCGAAGACTACATGAAGGCAGCTTCAGCATCTTTGTGGCAACTGAAGCACTGCTCTTTGTCATCAACTATAATACACAGCATGCAGGGATAACGGAGAAAGTACTTTATATTGAGTTGAGAAAGCTGGTGTTTGTCAGGATCAAAGCTCCGGCACCTCCTCATCAAGTCTGGATAGATGTAGATGCGAGTCCCATTATACTCTAGCTTCTCTTTCTCCCTGGCAAGGTGAAAGATTTTCACCTTATCCTGGAAGTCAAGAAGTTTAATAGACCTGGGACTGGCTCTGTTGCTTTGTCGGACAGTCAGAGATCAGTGGGCCCTCTCAAAGATCGGCGGAGTGGGGAAGTTGTCTTGTTCCAGAAGTTGTGGGATCAGCCTTGACATTAAACAGATGATGTCATTGCCTTCAGCGAACTCTTGAACTCCAACAAAGCGGAGTTTAGAGCATCTGCTTTGGTTCTCCAAGTCATCAACTTTGTCCATCAGGTAGGAGTTGTTGAACCTGAGTGACAAACTCCTGCATATTGTCCTCATTGGCCCCAACATGCTGCAATAACAAATCAGCTTGTTCTCCCAAAGTAGTTAAGGAATTCTGAGTGCTGCTCAGACTACTTTGAATGGGATCTACTTTTGCATCAAAATGAGTCAGCATGTCAGGCATCCCACAAGGTTTGGAGTGAAATGTGCTGCTTTTTCATTGGGCAGGGATGCAAAAAGATAAAATACACAAATCCTGTGGCTGTGTAGAGTGTCTTAGTTAATGCTTGATTTATTTATTTTAGTCAATTCAGGTCAAAAAGATGTAGTTAAGGATAAAGGAGAACTTGAAAAGCTACTACAACAAAGACAAACAGACTTGAGCTTGAGACACGTTCACTCATGACGCCATCTTTTCGAAATAGAGCGGAACATATGCAGGCGTTTGTGCCTTTACTTGTCTGTTTTCACTGTTGCAAATAAAATCAAGTAGGCTCAGAAGAGAAAGGTTACAAGAATATTGTCAGGTCACTGTAGCTGTGATCCTCACACCCCTGCCTATCAATTAATATTTGTCAGGAAATTTAAGCTTCTTTGGTTGTCACATTCACTGCAGTCAATCTGGACAACATTTGCTGTAAAATATAAAATGCTAATGACAAAAGTTTTTTATTATTAATTTATTAATAGGGTGGTATACATTTAGAGCTGGGCAATATATGTCACAACATGCCAAAATACATAACAATCAATGCAATGACCTGTGTTATTATTCATTACACATATAAAACAAAAGCCAACGTGCACTGATGGCATATGCTAAACACCTGCACCCATTATTTTTTTATGTAAGCCCACAAACTGAAGGTGTCTCGATACAGATCATTACAGGTTTATGGGTTCAGGTTCAGCCACACGCTTTAACTCTCCAGAAAAGAAGGAATTTTATCACATTTGCTCCCTGGATCAGCACATCCCAGCTTTTGCTCCTTGACTTTGTAAGGATCATACAGTGTGTGCTTCAGACATCGAATGATGAGACACTATGAAATGTGTTTGTGGTACTTTAAAGGGGACATATCATGCACATTTCCAGGTCTATATTTATAATCTGGGACTCTACTGGAACATTTTCAGTTTATAATTGTAGCGTCCATCGTCCACACTAACACCATGTAACACCAGTAACATCGACTATTGCTTCAAGCCAACCTTGAGGCCTAAAAAATGTGTTCAGTGCTTTTCCTTCCTCATAAAACACTTACAAATCAATATTTTAAAAAATGCAAATTTGTTAACTTTCATGTTTACTAGTTAGCAGTCTTCACTGCCTTTTGCTGACTCATTAACATGTTTCTTGGCATGTTACCACCTCCAACTGTCGATCAGTGGAGGAGTGTGAAACTGTTGTCAAGCATCTGTTTGCATGTTTGAATACAGTTGAGTCCTCATCAGTGTGTTAGTAAAGCATGAGATACTGTTCAGTAAAACCAGCAATGGTCAAAAACTCTTAAATGACTCATATTGTTCATTTTTAAATTATAGTTCATAGGGCCGCAACGAACAACTACTTTCATTAACGATTAATCTGTCAAGTATTTTCTTGATTAATCGATTAGTTGTTTGGTCTATAAAGAGTAAAAAGAAAATGTGACATATTCAAATGTCTTCCTTTGTCCATAACAGTTCACAACCCAAAGATATTCAGTTTACTGACATAGAAGACTAAAGAAACCAGAAAATATTTCAGAAACTGGAAAAGATTCAAATGATTATAGATTATCAAAATAGTTGGCAATTAATCGATTAACTGACTAATCATTGCAGCTCTAATAGTTTGCTTGGTAGCATTCATTCATGAACAGCAAAATTTTGTTAAATGATAACACCTTGTTCATACCCTCTTAATACAATTCTACTGAAAGTCAATTCATATTAACATTGAATTACCCTATATAGATTATTCCCTTAATATTGCCTTTGTGATTTGATGTGACTGCTTATCTTTGAGTCAGTCATACTGAAATCCCTAATGACCACTGAGCTTCCTGCACTATGAGCAAGGTCGCTATAAGCTAAACCGCAGCCCTCATTTCATTTAACAGCCCTGTAAAATTCCTTTTGATTCCAAAGGATCATACAACCGGGGTAGCATTCACCACCTTGACTCTCCACTCCAGCTCACTACATCAAGCCTTGCAGCAGTCTGCACTTTGACTCTCTTTTCTCAGCCTCCCTCACTCACAAGAAGGCAAACCACTCATTTGAAATGATTAAGAAACATCGAGGTGTGTTACCTTGGCCGGTCTCCTGGCAAAGTCACCTCGACAGTTGCTTCCATGTCTTTTAATTTTCCACCGCAGCATTAATGCAAAGGTAATTGCGCGTGCAGTATGAGAAAAACAAGCAAACAGTATTTGAGGAAAGGTTATGGTTGGAAGCTAAACCTCCATAATTAAGTCATTCATCTGGCCAGACGTAACACGTTTCTCCCATAATGCTCTAGTTAGGTGTCATTTGTGCCTGCCTGCTGCTTTGGTGTGCTCCGATTTCGGTAATTTACTGTGTGCTCGTGTGTGTGTATGTTTGCATACTTAGTTGTGAGGGATTAATCTAATGGCATACGAGCACTTTTGACCGTAACTCATTGGCTTTGATGGTATTTTTATGTCTCCGACTAAGACAGGAGATTAATGCGTAGGCTTGACATTTGTGGTTTATGTGCATTTTGTTTTTTTGTTTTTTATTTATGACATTTGGATTGTAGGAAAGCAAACATATATCATTATTAAAGCATGCTGGGTGATGCCCTGTATTTATGACTCTCACTCGTGTTTCCCTGCTTTGCAGGCGTTTGGCATCAGCAATTAAGTGGGGCCAGAGCTGCTTCCAGCTCCTGCAGAAAGAGGAACAGAAGGAGCAGGAGGAAGAAAGAGAGGCAGCGAATAAAGAAGGAGGAGCAGCTGAGGACGGAGCCACGACCTCCTCGTTTTTCCTCTGACTCAGACGGTGATTCAGAGGGGTAAGGCAACATCTCACATCAGCTCAGTATCACTTCTCCTTGCAGCATCTCCCTCTGGCTAAGTTTATCAGCCTGGTTGCAAGGCGTATGTAGTGTATAATGTATACTTTATTTCTAAATCAGATCAAGGATTGGACTAACTAACTAGTTCTCCACTCCAACACTATTACACTGCCTCTAACATTTTAAACCTCTTAAAGAATAAGGCTGGCAATATTCTCTAATTTTTCTGTCAACAAATCCCAACTATGACGAATAAGTATTGCCTGTGTAGCCAAAGACTAATATGGCTTATTTCTCTATGGCTCCGTAGACCTTCATTGTTGTCCAAAAACTATTAAAAACACATCAGTGAGCCACTGTACTAAGTGACATCATCCTACATTTCCATGAATACGCCTCCTGCTACTGTAAATACTCACTCAAGCACTAAATGTGTATTAATCAACAGCTGAAAATAGCCCCCAGCGAAGGCATTATTTCCTCTTATTTGATTGTCATTCGCTAAAAACAGCAGTGCTCAGCGGTTTGAGGAAATTACAGAGCCTTTTTTTAAAAAGTGAAACTATATATTTTTAAACATGTATGTCTGTAGTAGGAACCAGTGAGCTTGGGGCTGAGTGCTACAGACAGGTAAGTTGGAAAGTACTGAGATACGGACAAACACGTCTTTTCATGGAATTTGTTGATAATACTGTTAAAAAAAAAGAATAATGCCAGACTTACCCTTTGAGTACTTTATGTACTTTAGTACAGTGTAATTCTGTCTGTACATATTGTAATTCTTCTACTGCTACTTGCCTATTAAAGGGGTTTATGTAAAGTTATTCCTTATTTATAATATATATATATATATATATATGCATAACTTACAGCGGTGTTGCAAATATTCTTTGGATCATAAAACTGTCCTAGACAATATTTGATATATAGGGTTTTAATAAAATTTGGAGTATCAAATAGAGTCTGCCAAACCTGCAGCAAACCTTCTAAATACATTTTATTAATTAATTTAATTGTTCAGGAATGGTTTCTACTCACACTGAGACACTGAATGAATCCTTGTAATATATGGTATGAAAATTTAAAATTTCAAAGAATTTAAGTTTTGCTACAAAAATATTAGCAGCTTCATTCAGACCACAAAATCCATTAGTATTAACATAACTGACTAGCATTAGCATTTACTTGTATTAGCATCAATTTGTTGATATTGAACCAGTCAAACTTGCATGCGAGCTGATATAGTTCAGCTAAAACTCAGTGAGATTATGCTCAGTTCATGTTCTGCCTACAAATCACCGTTACTTATGTCAATTACATCTCGATTGTACTGCAGCATCATGCTAGAAAAGCTAACAGCACTGTACTAGTGTTCATCTCTGGGTTCAGGTGGCCTTTGCCAAGAAGAGCCAGACAGCACGTCCTTTCACCCCTGTCCATCGCTCACTTGACCTCCCCTCTGCTTAGTGAAGCACCACTGTAAGGTTACAAGATACTGAACAGTGTATTCCTTCAACAGTATTCAAGATGGTGGCCTTGGAATGAGCTATACATGCTGTGGTGTTAAAAGATACTCAAGGTGGCAAGCTGTATAAAAGCTGGGTTCTGTTTGGTTGAGTATTTGTGTAATACACAGTTAAAAAAATGTTGTGCAGCACACACTCTTCAGACCTCAGAGAGGTCAAGAGCTTGCTCTTGGTTGGTGTGCGCTGCTTTCACGTACCATAATATATCTTGGTGATTGATGGGGATCTTTATTTTTTCATGAGTCAGCAGTTCTTTTACTTATAAAAACATTGTTCTACCAAATGATATTCCGTGTTAACAGATGGAGATGGAGTCGTGCAAAAAAAACCCACTCTGCTTCCCCCACCCTAGCGACTCAAAAGCGGCGACACGCTCGTGACTTCCAGTGAAAGGGACGTGAGAAACGCAGCTGCTTTGCTTTGTCCTTCAGCATGTCACTGTCAGTATATAATCTTCAAACATACAGTGCTTATACAGTATTGTGCTGTACTGTACACAGTATTGTATAAAGTACGTTGGAAGAGTTGTTGCGTACTGTACTTTTCTGCAGGTTACTTCATGCAGGAAGGTGTTCAGGGCAGCCAGATGAGGAAATTCAAAGGTTTGACCTTCAAAACGATTTGTATGAGGCACCAGAGCTTACATGTAAATCAAATTAAAGCAACTGAGCTAAGAAGATTAGTTAGTACTTCTTG